>NW_027362967.1:3052500-3498101 GCF_046119375.1 Phyllobates terribilis | reverse complement strand
CTCCGCCCCTCATGTCGCTGCTGGCTCCACCCCTCATATCGCTGCTGGCTCCGCCCCTCACATTGCTGCTGGCTCCGCTCCTCATGTCGCTGCTGGCTCCGCCCCTCATATCGCTGCTGGCTCTGCCACTCACATCGCTGCTGGCTCCGCCCCTCATGTCGCTGCTGGCTCCGCCCCTCATATCGCTGCTGGCTCCGCCCCTCACATCGCTGCTGGCTCCGCCCCTCACATCGCTGCTGGCTCCGCCCCTCATGTCGCTGCTGGCTCCGCCCCTCACATCGCTGCTGGCTCCGCCCCTCATATCGCTGCTGGCTCTGCCCCTCATATCGCTGCTGGCTCTGCCCCTCATATCGCTGCTGGCTCCGCCCCTCATATCGCTGCTGGCTCCGCCCATCATATCGCTGCTGGCTCCGCCCCTCATATCGCTGCTGGCTCCGCCCATCATATCGCTGCTGGCTCTGCCCCTCATATCGCTGCTGGCTCCGTCCCTCATATCGCTGCTGGCTCCGCCTCTCATATCGCTGCTGGCTCTGCCCCTCATGTCGCTGCTGGCTCCGCCCCTCATGTCGCTGCTGGCTCCGCCCTTCATATCGCTGCTGGCTCCGCCCCTCACATCGCTGCTGGCTCCGCCCATCAGCCGCTCACAGTCCTCAGCAATATGGAGACATCCGCACTGATCAGAATCCTTGGGGGCGTGGCCTGTCACTGTAGTCACACAAGGGTTGTCATGGAGATCTCAAGGGAAGGCAGGTGGGCGGGGCTTAGAGCAGGAAGTAGAAGCCGTGCAGTGTGAATGGCTCCTTACCTTCTGCCAGTAATGGAGCAGTTATATGGCTCCTATATAATGGAGGGGGCTCAGGAGGGGTTCCCCACTCAAAAGGTCAGGGGATAAATAATACTGGACATGAGCGAGGGCAGGAGGACATTATTCTATATTGTAAGAAATCTGATTTCTTCTTTCCTCACAGTTTTTCCTGTGCAAGGCCACATGTATTGTGCGATAATCTGTGACTATGGGGGAATCTGCTCCTCACATCCACATCAATCCCCCCACGTCTGAGCTCTCCCTTACAGGGGTCTTCTGCTCTGCACATTGATGCCGTATCCATGGAGATGACATCATGGCCGGTACATGCGGATCTCCCCGATGGGACCCTCATGTATCTGGAGGACGAGGCACTGCTGCTCCTCGGGGAGAGGGGGCACAATTCCTGTACACATGATACAGGGGCTTCTGCCATCTCTGGGCTGAGAATAATGCTGGCAGCGCGCAGTCTACATGATGTGAGGATTACAAGTCTGCAGTCACAGAGAGTCACACAGATGACTGCAGCCTTCAGCTTCACACCGGACAATCCCTTTAAATACATGTATATTGGTCTAAAAATACTTATTACTATTTCTCTTCATGTAACATTTGCTCTGTTCAGCCTTTACCAGCTTTTTGTTTCCCAGCAGCACATTGATGGCTGCAGAATGAGTTAACTTGAGATTCAGTCAGTGAGCTCCTTATGATGTGGAGTTTCCAGCTCTTTTATTTCTGCGATGATTTATGACTGAATCAGAGATCAGCCCAACTTTCATGCTGGTCTGTGAACATAATCAGCACAGAGAAGGTCAGAATGAGCTCACTGATAAATTCTCAGTGAGCTCATTCTGCAACTAGCAATGCAAAGGAAATAAAAAAGCCAAATTGTTTATGAAACGTTATTGAAAAAATATTTGTATGTATATATTTAGCCCAAAATGTCTGAGTGTCCATATCCTTAGTACCAGCACAGCTGAGGATTTGGTACAATCAGGGGCGTACATAGGAATCATGGGGCCCCATAGCAGAAGTTCTAATTGCCCCCCCCAAAAAAAAATTTAAAAATGTAAATAATTGTCGGGGTCACAGAAGAGCAGATCTCACAACCTTCCAGCCTTTACATAGTAATTTTCCTCCTGCTGAAGTCCTAGATCCCTTTTTCATTGCCCATAAAGTGTGGTGCCAACAAAAGTGCCCCCCAAACACGGTATGAAACCCCCATGGTGAATTCCTCCATATGCGCAGTATAATGACCCCACTGTACCCGACCTCAACTCCCAGGGTAAAGTATGATCCCCCAACTGCCCCACACCTCTCCACACTCCATAGAGTATAATGCACTCAGTATAAGACTCTCGCCATGGTTCTCCACACAGTATAAGGCACTCGCCATGGTCCTCCACGCAGTATAATGCACTCCCTCGTGGTCCTCCACGCAGTATAATACACTCCCTCGTGGTCCTCCATGCAGTATAATGCACTCCCACGTGGTCCTCCACACAGTACAATGCACTCCCCGTGGTCCTCCACACAGTATAATGCACTCCCCCATGGTCCTCCACACAGTACAATGCACTCCCCCATGGTCCTTCACACAGTACAATGCACTCCCCCATGGTCCTCCACACAGTACAATGCACTCCCCCATGGTCCTCCACACAGTATAAGACACTCGCCATGGCTCCCCACTCAGTATAATGCACTTCTCCATGGTCCTGTATGCAGTATAATGCAGCCCCCCATAGGGTAAAATGCAGCCCCCCCCCCACCCGTAGGGTAAAATGCAGCCCCCCCCCACCCGTAGGGTAAAATGCAGCCCCAGTCCTCCAGTATTATCAGTACACACTGATTTAAAAAATAAATACATACTTACCGCTCCTCGTTTCCCGCTGCTTCAGTCTCTGCAGCTGATCACCTCAGCAGCTGCCAGCTCCACTGTCTGACACAGCGTGGCGCGTCATCATGCCGCTGCGTCAGACGCAGAGGAGGAATGATGGGAGAGGGAGTGTCACATGATGCTCCCTCCTCCAGGTTTTCGTGGGCCCCGGGCGAAAGAGTCTCAGTGGCCCCTTTAACACACCATTCATGATGCACAGATACAGCAGAGAAATTATAGATATAGATATAGTACAATGCCAAAAATTTCACTGACTTCTTACATTTCATGAGTGATATCTATTGTAAATTCTACAATAGCTCAGAAACCGGTGAATCCTCACAGCGCACAGTGCAGACCGGACAGTATAGTCCTCCATACAGTGTTATGGCACCACTATGTCCTCCATACAATATTATGGGCACAACATAGTCCTCCATACAGTATTATGAGCCCCATATAATGCTCCATACAAAATACTGGATCCCATATAATTCACCATAGAGAATACTGCCTGGTCCCCATGTAATGCCATATGCAGGCTGGACCCCATACAGAGGTCCCACAAGCCCGCTGCATCCTCCCCGGGGCCCCCACAAGCCGGCTGCATACCCCCGGGGCCCCCACAAGCCTGCAGCACCCCCCCAGAGCCCCCACAAGCCTGCAGCATCCCCCCCAGAGACCCCACAAGCCCGCATCATTCCCCCCTAGAGCACCCACAAGCCCGCAGAATCCCCCCCAGGGCCCCAGAAGCCCGCAGCATCCCCTTAGGGCCCCCACAAGCCTGCAGCATCCCCCCGGGGCCCCCAGAAGCCCTGGACCATACCTGCATCACCACCAGTAAAGGTATTGAAGTTTACCCTTGTGTGTGTGCCTGTACTTCCTCTGGGACCGTCCTGCCGTCTCCCTCCTGCTTCCACCATCTTTCTACACCTCTACACTGCCCTGAGGCCTGCTCCACCTGTGGGGAGCCGTCCCATCATAGCTGCCCCTAACATCAGCCTCAGTGGACTGTCGCAGCGCTGGTAACCTCTTACCAGAATCCACAGGTGGCGTCACGACAATTTCCCCTATAAGCATTCCCCCCCTTTTGAGTGACCGCCCTGGGCCACGGACCGGGCCAGCCACCGTGATATCCCCCGGCAACCAGAGGCCCGGCTGCCGAGTGCCCCACGGCCCTGGGGGCGAGTCACTATGCACAGTGGTTCATGAATTAATATTCACAGTGACCCTCCATCCTGTGATTAAAAGGGTCCGTACATTTGACACCTCCGTCTGACTCCCACAGTCTCCTCCGCACAGATCGATATTAAGATGGCCACCGCAATGGCATGGGGAGTGCAGCGGTGAGTCCAGAGCGCAGCTCCTCGCTCTAAAATGCCCATCAGAAAGAAGAGGTCAGACATTTATTTTCTATGAGCGCTCTATTATCCTATTTATCAAACATCAGCACTACAAGAATCCGTCCTGAGCCGTGCTGGGATCTTTGAACGTGGGCCCCCGGGAGGATCGGGCCCCTCATGGTGGAGCAGATCACACTCATTATAATCCATCACTGATAGAAGATACATAAACAACAATACAGGATGATTGTAAAACAGTGAGGCAATATTTTATTGAACCACCTAACACACAATAAACATATCGAACAGTCCCAGCAAATACCTAATATGGTGCAAATTACAGAGTCTCACCCTTCCGCTGACTCGCCGGGATTAAAGCAGCTGCCAATCTGAGGGGCTTATGGGGCTGACTACCCCCACCAATGGCACCCCCACCAAAGAGCACCCACAAAGAGGAGGTAACAACAAGCTTAGAAAGCAGACAGTCCATTGAGGTACGTGGCCAGGAGACCAGAAAGTTCCAACCTGGCTTCTCCAAACATATCCATGGAACTAGGTGACCGGAAGGTCCCGACTTGGCTTTTTCCGAGCATATTCACGAGTTCCAGGTGGCCGGAGTGTCCCAACCTGGCTACTCCAAACATCTCCATGGGACCAGGTGACTGGTGGGTCCCAACCTGGTTTTCCCAGATGTATCCATGGGTTATGTGGTAGTCAATGGAGCAGAATTGTATTCCTCCAGCCAGGGCTGTGGTCCCTTAAGCTGGCATCCTGTAGAAACCAAATCTGTGTCCCTCTTAATGGATTCATGGTGTTCTGTAGAGCTGTCCCATAGAATGTTCCTGGCAGTGGTTTTGTAAAAAGACTCCTTTATGTAGTTCACAACTGTCCTTCTTCAAGACTTCATCCACAGGTCAAGAGAAAGGGGTGGTGTTACTAATTCGCAATACTGGAGCATCCACAGTTCATCCCCCAATGTTGACTTGCAAACATTGCAAACATTGAAGGATAAACTATAAATTCCGAAACAATGCAAGTCAACAAATTGCATGGACTTATAAAATGGTAATCAACATATTTAGCAAACATCCATTGTTCAAAGAGCCTGCGTCCCTGTATTGCAAAGATAACAGTACAATAAACCAGAAGAGTTGATATAAGAGGTAAATAACCATTTATCAATGAACAAATATCACCTCAACCTACAAGATGAGTCAACATTCGGACTCATGACAAAAGATCATGTGCGTTGACCAACCGAAGAAAGAAACACATAAATTCAATAGTTAATAATTCAGGCAATAGTCTATCATTCTGGGCCTATGGAATTTACATCTGGATAATTACGATTAAATGCTGTGTCGTCACAGGCCCCTTTAGTTTTAGGGACTGGCAGGGGTCCTTTACAGTTGCTCTCCCGCTAGTTCATCCTTCTTTCCTTTACTCCGTTTCAATAAAATATTTTGAAATATACAAAGTAAAAACTCAAATATAATTTTTTTTCTTACATTAAAACTTGATTTTATTAAAATAAACCCCCAAAAAACAAGAACAAAAAAACTAAACCTGATTAACATCGCAGAGAACAACAACCCAAACTGTACAACGATCGCATGATTTATCCGGCACGAAAAACAGCATCAAGAATAAAATAGTAAGAATTAATGGCAAAATTGTAGCTTTTGTTCATTTTGTCTCTATACTGCACGATAAACGCTGGAAAGAAAAAATATAAGAACCATTCCTGGGGTTTTGCCATTGAATGCTGGAAAAAATAAAAAAACATCAGCAGAATTGTTTTTTTTATTAATCTCACGCAAAAGAAAAATGGAATAAAAATTATAAAAACTTTGTCTGTTCCCCAAAATGTTACCAGTGAATCCTATAGCTGCTCCGCATGGACCCAAACTGGTAAACTAAAAACTCCTGCATGCCCCGTGTGTGTGTGTATGTGTGTGTATGTATATATACTGTATATATACATACACATATATATATACTCCTCTGTACTATATACACGGCAGAGCTCACACACCACAACACGCTCCGCTGCGGCGCCACAAAAAGAGCGGACCTGGCTGCACACACACCTGCTCCTGTCACCTGTATACACAGTTGAAACCAGAAATTTACATACACTATATAAATGTTAGAACCCTCCTGTTTGTTTTTTCCATCTTGTGTTTTGCGGTCACAAGACCATCTGCCTTTATATTCCAGCTCCGCCCTTTTGGCTGTGTTGGACTTCAGTGTTGTTTGACTGCTTTGCTAGCCAGGTGCTTCTGCGCCTTTCTCTGTCAGTTCGCTTGGTCCTTCTGGGACCTCTAGTACCTTTTTGTCAGTTGATCTTTTTGTGTTCTGTAACAACTTCTCTGTTTAGGAGATGTCCCATTTTTGTTCCAGTCCTTAGTTCTTTTAGGGACCCCTCTCCTTTATGCTATAGGTCTTCGTTCAGACTAGCCGAGGACTAAGGCGGGTCTGTTCGCTAGGAACAGGCAGCCCGCTACATCGTAGGGATTCAGCTTAGTCTTACTGTAGGGATAGCTTTGTCCCTTCTTTCCTTAGTACTTGTTGCAGATCATAACAATAAAAAGACACATATGCATGTTTTTCTCAATATCTGACATGAAATCAGAATAAACCTTCCCGTTTTAGGTCAATTAGGATTACCATCATTTTTAAGATTTGCCAAATGCCAGAATAATAAGAGAGAGAGAGAATGTTTTAAAGCATTTTTATTACTTACTGCAAAGTCATAAGTCTACATACACTAATATTGCTATACCTTTAAAAAATTCTGGACTGCCCATATGATGATGTCATGTGTTTGGAAACTTCTGATAGCTTTTTTGGCAACATCTCAGTTAATTAGAGACACACCTGTGGATGTATTTTAATGCACACCTGAAACACACTGCTTCTTTGTGTAGCATCATGGGAAAGTCTAAAGAAATCAACCAAGATATCAGGAAGAGAATTGTGGACTTGCACAAGTCTGGCTCATCCTTGGGTACAATTTCAAGATACCTGAAGGTGTCTCGTTAATCTGTACAAACAATTATATGCAAGTACAAACAAGATGGGAATGTCCAGCCATCATACCGCTCAGGAAGGAGACGGGTTCTGTGTCCCAGAGATGAACGTGCTTTGGTCCGATATGTGCATATCAAGGACAAAAGCAAAAGATCTTGTGAAGATGACAGGGGAAGCTGATAAGATTGTGTCAATATCCACAGTGAAATGAGTACTGTATCAATATAGGCTGAAAGGCCACTGTGCCAGGAAGAAGCCATTACTCCAAAAGAAAGACAAAAAAGCCAGATTAATGTTTGCAAATGCACACAGGAACAAAGACCTTAATTTTTGGAGACATGTCCCGTGGTCTGATGAAACTAAAATTGAACTTTTTGGGCATAGTGACCATCGTTACTTTTGGAAGAAAAAAGGAGAAGCTTGGAAGCCTAAGAACACCATCCCAACTGTGAAACATGGGGGTGGCAGCATCATGTGGGGTTGATTTCCTGTAGGAGGGACTGGCGATATCGCCACTCACAGGCATCACGTGACCCCCCGGCTGCAGGCGGCTTTCTTCCGCTGATGTCACGTTAAATGAGGCGTGACATTAGTGTCGCGGACCCCGCAGTGGATGCTGGGCTGTGGGCGGGGGTTACCCCGCGCGTCCCACCCAGCATCCTCCGCGCCCCACTACCAATGAATGAGGAGAGGGAAAGAGGTAAACTTTTGACTTAGCAGTAAGTAATAAAATGTCCTAAAACATTCTCTCTCTCTCATTATTCTGGCATTTGGCAAATATTAAAAATGATGGTAATCCTAATTGACCTAAAAAGGGAAAGGTTTATTCTGATTTCATGTCAGATATTGAGAAAAACCTGCAGATGTGTCTATTTATACAGTGTATGGAAACTTCTGATTTCAACTCTGTATATATATATATATGTGTGTATATTATATACACGGCGAAGCTCACACACCACAACACCCACAGCAGAGGAACTGGCTGCACACACACCTGCTCCTGTCAGTGCTGTGAGCGCTCCTCATATCGCTGCTGGCTCCGCCCCTCATATCGCTGCTGGCTCCGCCCCTCATATCGCTGCTGGCTCCGCCCCTCACATCGCTGCTGGCTCCGCCTCTCATATTGCTGCTGGCTCCGCCCCTCATATTGCTGCTGGCTCCGCCCCTCATATCGCTGCTGGCTCCGCCCTCATATCGCTGCTGGCTCCGCCCCTCATGTCGCTGCTGGCTCCGCCCCTCATGTCGCTGCTGGCTCCGCCCCTCATATCGCTGCTGGCTCCACCCCTCATGTCGCTGCTGGCGCTCCGCCCCTCATATCGCTGCTGGCTCCGCCCCTCATGTCGCTGCTGGCTCCGCCCCCCATATCGCTGCTGGCTCTGCCCCTCATATCGCTGCTGGCTCCGCCCCTCACATCGCTGCTGGCTCCGCCTCTCATATTGCTGCTGGCTCCGCCCCTCATATTGCTGCTGGCTCCGCCCCTCATATCGCTGCTGGCTCCGCCCTCATATCGCTGCTGGCTCCGCCCCTCATGTCGCTGCTGGCTCCGCCCCTCATGTCGCTGCTGGCTCCGCCCCTCATGTCGCTGCTGGCTCCGCCCTCATATCGCTGCTAGCTCCACCCCTCATGTCGCTGCTGGCGCTCCGCCCCTCATATCGCTGCTGGCTCCGCCCCTCATGTCGCTGCTGGCTCCGCCCCTCATATCGCTGCTGGCTCCACCCCTCATGTCGCTGCTGGCTCCGCCCCTCATGTCGCTGTTGGCTCCGCCCCTCACATCGCTGCTGGCTCAGCCCCTCATATCGCTGCTGGCTCCACCCCTCATGTCGCTGCTGGCGCTCCGCCCCTCACATCGCTGCTGGCTCCGCCCCTCATATCGCTGCTGGCTCCGCCCCTCATATCGCTGCTGGCTCTGCCCTCATATCGCTGCTGGCTCCGCCCCTCACATCGCTGCTGGCTCCACCCCTCATATCGCTGCTGGCTCCACCCCTCATGTCGCTGCTGGCGCTCCGCCCCTCATATCGCTGCTGGCTCTGCCCCTCATATCGCTGCTGGCTCCACCCCTCATGTCGCTGCTGGCTCCGCCCCTCATATCGCTGCTGGCTCTGCCCCTCACATCGCTGCTGGCTCCGCCCCTCATATCGCTGCTGGCTCCGCCCCTCATATCGCTGCTGGCTCTGCCCCTCACATCGCTGCTGGCTCAGCCCCTCATATCGCTGCTGGCTCCACCCCTCATGTCGCTGCTGGCGCTCCGCCCCTCATATCGCTGCTGGCTCCGCCCCTCACATTGCTGCTGGCTCCGCCCCTCATGTCGCTGCTGGCTCCGCCCCTCATGTCGCTGCTGGCGCTCCGCCCCTCATATCGCTGCTGGCTCCGCCCCTCATATCGCTGCTGGCTCTGCCCCTCACATCACTGCTGGCTCCGCCCCTCATGTCGCTGCTGGCTCCACCCCTCATGTCGCTGCTGGCGCTCCGCCCCTCATATCGCTGCTGGCTCCGCCCCTCACATTGCTGCTGGCTCCACCCCTCATGTCGCTGCTGGCTCCGCCCCTCTCATCGCTGCTGGCTCCGCCCATCAGCCGCTCACAGTCCTCAGCAATATGGAGACATCCGCACTGATCAGAATCCTCGGGGGCGTGGCCTGTCACTGTAGTCACACAAGGGTTGTCATGGAGATCTCAAGGGAAGGCAGGTGGGCGGGGCTTAGAGCAGGAAGTAGAAGCCGTGCAGTGTGATTGGCTCCTTACCTTCTGCCAGTAATGGAGCAGATATATGGCTCCTATATAATGGAGGGGGCTCAGGAGGGGTTCCCCACCCAAAAGGTCAGGGGATAAATAATACTGGACATGAGCGAGGGCAGGAGGACATTATTCTATATTGTAAGAAATCTGATTTCTTCTTTCCTCACAGTTTTTCCTGTGCAAGGCCACATGTATTGTGCGATAATCTGTGAATATGGGGGGATCGGCTCCTCACATCCACATCAATCCCCCCACGTCTGAGCTCTCCCTTACAGGGGTCTTCTGCTCTGCACATTGATGCCGTATCCATGGAGATGACATCATGGCCGGTACATGCGGATCTCCCCGATGGGACCCTCATGTATCTGGAGGACGAGGCACTGCTGCTCCTCGGGGAGAGGGGGCACAATTCCTGTACACATGATACAGGGGCTTCTGCCCTCTCTGGGCTGAGAATAATGCTGGCAGCGCGCAGTCTACATGATGTGAGGATTACAAGTCTGCAGTCACAGAGAGTCACACAGATGACTGCAGCCTTCAGCTTCACACCGGACAATCCCTTTAAATACATGTATATTGCTCTAAAAAGACTTTTTACTATTTTGCTTCATGTAACATTTGCTCTGTTCGGCCTTTACCAGCTTTTTGTTTCCCAGCAGCACATTGATGGCTGCAGAATGAGTTAACTTGAGATTCAGTCAGTGAGCTCCTTATGATGTGGAGTTTCCAGCTCTTTTATTTCTGCGATGATTTATGACTGAATCAGAGATCAGCCCAACTTTCATGCTGGTCTGTGAACATAATCAGCACAGAGAAGGTCAGAATGAGCTCACTGATAAATTCTCAGTGAGCTCATTCTGCAACTAGCAATGCAAAGGAAATAAAAAAGCCAAATTGTTTATGAAACGTTATTGAAAAAATATTTGTATGTATATATTTTGCCCAAAATGTCTGAGTGTCCATATCCTTAGTACCTGCACAGCTGAGGATTTGGTACAATCAGGGGCGTACATAGGAATCATGGGGCCCCATAGCAGAAGTTCTAATTGGGCCCCCCCCCACAACAAAAAAATGTAAAAATGTAAATAATTGTCGGGGTCACAGAAGAGCAGATCTCACAACCTTCCAGCCTTTACATAGTAATTTTCCTCCTGCTGAAGTCCTAGATCCCTTTTTCATTGCCCATAAAGTGTGGTGCCAACAAAAGTGCCCCCCAAACACGGTATGATACCCCCATGGTGAATTCCTCCATATGCACAGTATAATGACCCTACTGTACCCCACCTCAACTCCCAGGGTAAAGTATGATGACATCAACACAGTATGATCCCCCAACTGCCCCACACCTCTCCATACTCCATAGAGTACAATGCACTCGCCATGGTCCTCCACACAGTATAAGACTCTCGCCATGGTCCTCCACACAGTATAAGGCACTCGCTGTGGTCCTCCACGCAGTATAATACAGTCCCCATGGTCCTCCACGCAGTATAATGCACTCCCTCGTGGTCCTCCACACAGTATAATGCACTCCCTCGTGGTCCTCCACGCAGTATAATGCACTCCCTCGTGGTCCTCCACGCAGTATAATGCACTCCCACGTGGTCCTCCACACAGTACAATGCACTCCCCGTGGTCCTCCACACAGTATAATGCACTCCCCCATGGTCCTCCACACAGTATAATGCACTCCCCCATGGTCCTCCACACAGTACAATGCACTCCCCCATGGCCCTCCACACAGTACAATGCACTCCCCCATGGTCCTCCACACAGTACAATGCACTCCCCCATGGTCCTCCACACAGTACAATGCACTCCCCCATGGTCCTCCACACAGTACAATGCATTCCCTCATGGTCCTCACACAGTATAAGACTCTCGCCATGGTCCTCCACACAGTATAAGGCACTCGCCATGGTCCTCCACGCAGTATAATACAGTCCCCATGGTCCTCCACGCAGTATAATGCACTCCCTCGTGGTTCTCCACGCTGTATAATGCACTCCCTCGTGGTCTTCCACGCTGTATAATGCACTCCCACGTGGTCCTCCACACAGTACAATGCACTCCCCGTGGTCCTCCACACAGTATAATGCACTCCCCCATGGTCCTCCACACAGTATAATGCACTCCCCCATGGTCCTCCACACAGTACAATGCACTCCCCCATGGTCCTCCACACAGTACAATGCACTCCTCTATGGTCCTCCACACAGTATAAGACACTCGCCATGGATCTCCACTCAGTATAATGCATTCCCCCATAGGGTAAAATGCAGCCCCAGTCCTCCAGTATTATCAGTACACACTGATTTAAAAATAAATACATACTTACCGCTCCTCGTTCCCCGCTGCTTCAGTCTCTGCAGCTGATCACCTCAGCAGCTGCCAGCTCCACTGTCTGACACAGCGCGGCGCGTCATCATGCCGCTGCGTCAGACGCAGAGGAGGAATGATGGGAGAGGGGGTGTCACATGATGCTCCCTCCTCCAGGTTTTCGTGGGCCCCGGGCGAAAGAGTCTCAGTGGCCCCTTTAACACATCCAACCATTCATGATACACAGATACAGCAGAGAAATTATAGATATAGGTATAGTACAATGCCAAACATTTCACTGACTTCTTACATTTCATGAGTGATATCTATTGTAAATTCTACAATAGCTCAGAAACCGGTGAATCCTCACAGCGCACAGTGCAGACCGGACAGTATAGTCCTCCATACAGTGTTATGGCACCACTATGTCCTCCATACAATATTATGGGCACCACATAATCCTCCATACAGTATTATGAGCCCCATATAATGCTCCATACAAAATACTGGACCCCATATAATTCACCATAGAGAATACTGCCTGGTCCCCATGTAATGCCATATGCAGGCTGGACCCCATACAGAGGCCCCACAAGCCCGCTGCATCCCCCCCGGGGCCCCCACAAGCCTTCTGCTTCCCCCCGGGGCCCCCACAAGCCTGCAGCACCCCCCCCGCAGAGGACCCAGAAGCCTGCAGCATCCCCCCCAGAGCTCCCACAAGCCCACAGCATCCCCCCCAGAGCACCCACAAGCCCACAGTATCCCCCCAAGGGCCCCCACAAACCCACAGCATCCCCCCCAGGGCCCCAGAAGCCCACAGCACCCCTTCAGGGCCCCACAAGCCCGCAGCATCCCCCCCAGAGCACCCACAAGCCCACAGCATCCCCCCCAGGGCCCCACAAGCCCGCAGCATCTCCCCCAGGGCCCCACAAGCTCACAGCATCCCCCCCAGAGCACCCACAAGACCGCAAAATCCCCCTTAGGGCCCCCACAAGCCCGCAGCATCCCCCCCCAGAGCCCTCACAAGCCCACAGCATCCCCTTAGGGCCCCCACAAGCACACATTATCCCTGCATTATTCCCCAGAGCCCCCTAAGATCTCCACAAGCATTAATTAACCCCACCAGACTGCCCTCCAGCATTAACCCCCCCAAATCCCTCACTCGCAAGTATCAAGCCCCCTCACCCCAAAAACAACAAGAAGAAAAGACATCAGACCAGCAATTAATAGAACAATCTCCTGTTTCTCAGCTTAGGATACTGACCTCCTCCTGCAGCTTCACCGGCAGCTCTGTCTCTGCATGAGACTCTGGTGTCTGGTGCTGAACTAGAACACGCCCCCGGAAATGACATCATACCTGGAAAGATCCCATACATTCTAGCGTCTAGGGCATGGGAAGAGGTAATTATTGTGCCTGCTCAGGGCCCCGCCGCTTGCCTGGGTGCAGGAGGGGGACCCGATGCGGGGGTACACAGTGCAGGCGACTGCTATGGGGCCCCCCCAGCTCACGGGCCCCATAGCAGTCGCGTGGCCTGCCACCATTGGCGGGACGCCACTGGGTACAATGGTGTCTGGCCTGGACAATCCTCTGTAAGGGAAACCAAGTCCAAACTGATAGATTTTCCCTGCACTGATACATTGTAGCAAACGGTCAGGACAGGAGGGGGATCGTCTAGACTGAATACCATTGTAATAAATGCTCCGCTGCTGTCAGGATTAGATTTTTTTTAGGTTCTGGTTATTAACAAGAATGTTTTTATTCTCAGACAACAAGCAGAGATCTTACAAATGGCAGAAAAGTTGAATAATCCTTCATTGCAGAGACGAGAACTTTCCTCCTGTATCCGGCGGATCGTCCTGTGGCTGAGAACAGTCTTTGCGGAGCGATTCCTCCCTATGAGGGGAACGTCGGCGCGGTGGAGCTGCTGTATCAGCCACGGAGGGGAATGAAGAGCAAGAAAGATTTATCCCTCATCCTGGAGGATCCGGAGCTGAAGACTGCGGAGATCAAAGCTGAAGGTGAAGCCACATGTGATCTGTATACATCGGCAGAGGGGTCGTCACATGAGGAAATCCCCCCATATATATGGAGATGGCGATCTGTGGGGGCCGGACACAGAATGGGTGTGTGGTGTAACCAAAGAGAACACTAAGTCAGCACAGGAGCTGTGTACACAAAACGGAAGCATTCTGCAAAGTTACTTTATTCTCTTTATCCCCTTCCCAACATCCGCAGAATTTAAGTGTCGCAATTCCAATGAGTTGTGGATTTTTGGTTCAAGTTGCCCAACGGGACCAAAAAATAATGTGATAGAAAAGGATTAAAATTGAAATTTATATATATAAAAAAAATCCTTTTAAATTTCCTACCTCCATTTGTCAATACAAAGCAAGACTAAAAGATTATATATATATATTTATTTATTTAGTATTGACACACTGACAAAAAGTCCGATCTATCAAATCATAAATATATTAACCCCTACAGCAAAGATAATCTAAACACCCAATTTTTTTTTCTTTTTGGGTAATTTTACCTCCCAAAAAATGCATCAAAAAGAGATGAAAAGTTTGTAGACAGCAGAGAATGGCATCAATAACCCCCGCAGGCCGGCGAGCAGAAAGCGAACCTCGCCCAGATTCATCAGCAGAAGCATGGAACAAATGCAGGGTCTCACAAAATGGTGACACAATACCGGGTTATTTATTACTGTTTGGTGACACCATAATACGGCAATTCTGGCTTCTTCATTTATTTTTCCGCTATTTAACGTGCGGTTTAAATAATTTGGGCTTTGATAGGTCGGACTTTTACAGACACGACAATATAAAATGTTTCTTTTTTAATTTCTTTTTTTTTACCTCGGAAAATAGGGGTGATTTAACATTTTTGTTTATTTTTTTTCCTTTATAAAACTTTTTTCTTTTTTTTCCATTTTTACTTTATTTTTTTATGTCCCCTTAGGGCACTTGAACCTGCGATCTCTTGAGTGCTTATTCTATATACAGCAATCCTCTAGTAATGCAGTATACAGTTTATAAGATTAAGTCCAGACTGTGGATGAACTTCACAGGAGTACCAAGATGGCAGCCATGCAGGCCTTCACCATTCCCCTGACTGCCATTGTCATTCATTTCCTGGCGATGGCGCAATTTAAATGCCGCTGTTGGCTCAGGTGGCCACAGTCTACTCAAGTCGCTGCTGTCGGCTCAGGTCACCGCTGTTCTGGGCTGGCTGGCAAATTGCACACAGTAGCAACCCATCCTTATTGAGTTTTATCTGTGGCTGATTCATAAAGTGAGTAAAGGTTACAAAGCTTTAAAAAGATAAAGCCGGTGTTATGATGTAATAGTTGAGGTCAAATGCCGACTAGATTCTCATCCGCTTCTATCAGTGGGCTACTCAGAGAGGTGTCTGAGACTCTAGTCAGCATGTGACCAGCCTCGGACTGGCCTGCTGGGGAATTCCCTGGTGGGCCCCACTGCAGGGCCAGCACTGACAAGAGAAGGAAGGCTCCTCCCACTCTTACCCTAGCACAGCTATGCACTTGTCTATACATCGTATGCTGTGTGTGTGGGGGTGTGTGGTTTGACTTGTCTATATACCGTATGCTGTGTGGGGGACTTGTCTATATACTGTATGCTGTGTGGGGGGGGACTTGTCTATATACCGTATGCTGTGTGGGGGACTTGTCTATATATCGTATGCTGTGTGTGTGGGGGGGGCTTGTCTATATACCGTATGCTGTGTGTGGGGGACTTGTCTATATACTGTATGCTGTGTGTGGGGGACTTGTCTATATACCGTATGCTGTGTGTGGGGGACTTGTCTATATACCGTATGCTGTGTGTGGGGGACTTGTCTATATACCGTATGCTGTGTGTGGGGGACTTGTCTATATACCGTATGCTGTGTGTGGGGGACTTGTCTATATACTGTATGCTGTGTGTGGGGGACTTGTCTATATACCGTATGCTGTGTGTGGGGGACTTGTCTATATACCGTATGCTGTGTGTGGGGGACTTTTCTATATACCGTATGCTGTGTGTGGGGGACTTGTCTATATACTGTATGTTGTGTGTGGGGGACTTGTCTATATACCGTATGCTGTGTGTGGGGGACTTGTCTATATACCATATGCTGTGTGTGGGGGACTTGTCTATATACTGTATGCTGTGTGGGGGACTTGTCTATATACCGTATGCTGTGTGGGGGGGACTTGTCTATATACTGTATGCTGTGTGTGGGGGGGACTTGTCTATATACTGTATGCTGTGTGTGGGGGACTTGTCTATATACTGTATGCTGTGTGGGGGGACTTGTCTATATACTGTATGCTGTGTGGGGGGACTTGTCTATATACCGTATGCTGTGTGGGGGTGACTTGTCTATATACCGTATGCTGTGTGGGGGGGACTTGTCTATATACCGTATGCTGTGTGTGGGGGACTTGTCTATATACTGTATGCTGTGTGTGGGGGGGGGGACTTGTCTATATACTGTATGCTGTGTATGGGGGACTTGTCTATATACCGTATGCTGTGTGTGGGGGACTTGTCTATATACCGTATGCTGTGTGGGGGGCTTGTCTATATACCGTATGCTGTGTGTGGGGGACTTGTCTATATACTGTATGCTGTGTGTGGGGGACTTGTCTATATACTGTATGTTGTGTGTGGGGGGACTTGTCTATATACCGTATGCTGTGTGTGGGGGACTTGTCTATATACTGTATGCTGTGTGTGGGGGACTTGTCTATATACCGTATGCTGTGTGTGTGGGGGGGGGACTTGTTTATATACTGTATGCTGTGTGTGGTGGACTTGTCTATATACTGTATGCTGTGTGTGGGGGACTTGTCTATATACTGTATGCTGTGTGTGGGGGACTTGTCTATATACCGTATGCTGTGTATGTGGGGGACTTGTCTATATACCGTATGCTGTATGGGGGACTTGTCTATATACTGTATGTTGTGTGTGGGGGACTTGTCTATATACTGTATGCTGTGTGTGGGGGACTTGTCTATATACTGTATGCTGTGTGTGGGGGACTTGTCTATATACTGTATGCTGTGTGTGGGGGACTTGTCTATATACCGTATGCTGTGTGTGGGGGACTTGTGTATATACTGTATGCTGTGTGTGGGGGACTTGTCTATATACCGTATGCTGTGTGTGGGGGACTTGTCTATATACTGTATGCTGTGTGGGGGGACTTGTCTATATACTGTATGCTGTGTGGGGGGGACTTGTCTATATACCGTATGCTGTGTGTGGGGGACTTGTCTATATACTGTATGCTGTGTGGGGGGGACTTGTCTATATACTGTATGCTGTGTGTGGGGGGGGGGACTTGTCTATATACTGTATGCTGTGTATGGGGGACTTGTCTATATACCGTATGCTGTGTGTGGGGGACTTGTCTATATACCGTATGCTGTGTGTGGGGGACTTGTCTATATACCGTATGCTGTGTGTGGGGGACTTGTCTATATACCGTATGCTGTGTGTGGGGGACTTGTCTATATATTGTATGCTGTGTGTGGGGGACTTGTCTATATACTGTATGCTGTGTGGGGGGGACTTGTCTATATACTGTATGCTGTGTGTGGGGGAGACTTGTCTATATACCGTAAGCTGTGTGTGGGGGACTTGTCTATATACCGTATGCTGTGTGGGGGGGACTTGTCTATATACCGTATGCTGTGTGTGTGGGACTTGTCTATATACTGTATGCGGTGTGTGGGGGGGACTTGTCTATATACCGTATGCTGTGTGGGGGGACTTGTCTATATACCGTATGCTGTGTGGGGGGACTTGTCTATATACTGTATGCTGTGTGTGGGGGACTTGTCTATATACCGTATGCTGTGTGGGGGGACTTGTCTATATACTGTATGCTGTGTGTGGGGGACTTGTCTATATACTGTATGCTGTGTGTGGGGGACTTGTCTATATACCGTATGCTGTGTGGGGGGACATGTCTATATACCGTATGCTGTGTGGGGGGGACTTGTCTATATACTGTATGCTGTGTGTGGGGGAGACTTGTCTATATACCGTAAGCTGTGTGTGGGGGACTTGTCTATATACTGTATGCTGTGTATGGGGGACTTGTCTATATACCTTATGCTGTGTATGGGGGACTTGTCTATATACCTTATGCTGTGTATGGGGGACTTGTCTATATACCTTATGCTGTGTGTGGGGGACTTGTCTATATACCGTATGCTGTGTGTGGGGGACTTGTCTATATACTGTATGCTGTGTGTGGGGGACTTGTCTATATACCGTATGCTGTGTGTGGGGGACTTGTCTATATACCGTATGCTGTGTGTGGGGGACTTGTCTATATACCGTATGCTGTGTATGGGGGACTTGTCTATATACCGTATGCTGTGTATGGGGGACTTGTCTATATACCGTATGCTGTGTGTGGGGGGACTTGTCTATATACCGTATGCTGTGTGTGGGGGACTTGTCTATATACCATATGCTGTGTGTGGGGGACTTGTCTATATACTGTATGCTGTGTGGGGGGACTTGTCTATATACCGTATGCTGTGTGGGGGGGACTTGTCTATATACCGTATGCTGTGTGTGGGGGACTTGTCTATATACCGTATGCTGTGTGTGGGGGACTTGTCTATATACTGTATGCTGTGTGTGGGGGACTTGACTATATACCGTATGCTGTGTGGGGGGACTTCTCTATATACCGTATGCTGTGTGTGGGGGACTTGTCTATATACCGTATGGGGGGGACTTGTCTATATACCGTAAGCTGTGTGTGGGGGACTTGTCTATATACTGTATGCTGTGTGGGGGACTTGTCTATATACTGTATGCTGTGTGGGGGACTTGTCTATATACTGTATGCTGTGTGTGGGGGACTTGTCTATATACTGTATGCTGTGTGGGGGGGACTTGTCTATAAACCGTATGCTGTGTGGGGGGGACTTGTCTATATACCGTATGCTGTGTGTGGGGGGGGGACTTGTCTATATACTGTATGCTGTGTGGGGGACTTGTCTATATACTGTATGCTGTGTGTGGGGGACTTGTCTATATACCGAATGCTGTATGGGGGACTTGTCTATATACCACATGCTGTGTGTGGGGGACTTGTCTATATACTGTATGCTGTGTGTGGGGGACTTGTCTATATACCGTATGCTGTGTGGGGGGGACTTGTCTATATACCGTATGCTGTGTGTTGGGGGGGGGGACTTTTCTATATACTGTATGCTGTGTGGGGGGGGACTTGTCTATATACCGTATGCTGTGTGGGGGGGACTTGTCTATATACCGTATGCTGTGTGTTGGGGGGGGGGACTTGTCTATATACTGTATGCTGTGTGGGGGGGGACTTGTCTATATACCGTATGCTGTGTGTGGGGGACTTGTCTATATACTGTATGCTGTGTATGGGGGACTTGTCTATATACCGTATGCTGTGTGTGGGGGACTTGTTTATATACCGTATGCTGTGTGGGGGGCTTGTCTATATACCGTATGCTGTGTGTGGGGGACTTGTCTATATACTGTATGCTGTGTGTGGGGGACTTGTCTATATACTGTATGTTGTGTGTGGGGGGACTTGTCTATATACCGTATGCTGTGTGGGGGACTTGTCTATATACCGTATGCTGTGTGTGGGGGACTTGTCTATATACCGTATGCTGTGTGGGGGGCTCGTCTATATACCGTATGCTGTGTGTGGGGGACTTGTCTATATACTCTATGCTGTGTGTGGGGGACTTGTCTATATACTGTATGCTGTGTGGGGGACTTGTCTATATACTGTATGCTGTGTGGGGGACTTGTCTATATACTGTATGCTGTGTGTGGGGGACTTGTCTATATACTGTATGGTGTGTGGGGGACTTGTCTATATACTGTATGCTGTGTGTGGGGGACTTGTCTATATACTGTATGCTGTGTGGGGGGACTTGTCTATATACCGTATGCTGTGTGGGGGGACTTGTCTATATACCGTATGCTGTGTGGGGGGGACTTGTCTATATACCGTATGCTGTGTGTGGGGGGGACTTGTCTATATACCGTATGCTGTGTGGGGGGACTTGTCTATATACCGTATGCTGTGTGTGTGGGACTTGTCTATATACTGTATGCGGTGTGTGGGGGGGACTTGTCTATATACCGTATGCTGTGTGGGGGGACTTGTCTATATACCGTATGCTGTGTGGGGGGACTTGTCTATATACTGTATGCTGTGTGTGGGGGACTTGTCTATATACCGTATGCTGTGTGGGGGGACTTGTCTATATACTGTATGCTGTGTGTGGGGGACTTGTCTATATACTGTATGCTGTGTGTGGGGGACTTGTCTATATACCGTATGCTGTGTGGGGGGACATGTCTATATACCGTATGCTGTGTGGGGGGGACTTGTCTATATACTGTATGCTGTGTGTGGGGGAGACTTGTCTATATACCGTAAGCTGTGTGTGGGGGACTTGTCTATATACTGTATGCTGTGTATGGGGGACTTGTCTATATACCTTATGCTGTGTATGGGGGACTTGTCTATATACCTTATGCTGTGTATGGGGGACTTGTCTATATACCTTATGCTGTGTGTGGGGGACTTGTCTATATACCGTATGCTGTGTGTGGGGGACTTGTCTATATACTGTATGCTGTGTGTGGGGGACTTGTCTATATACCGTATGCTGTGTGTGGGGGACTTGTCTATATACCGTATGCTGTGTGTGGGGGACTTGTCTATATACCGTATGCTGTGTATGGGGGACTTGTCTATATACCGTATGCTGTGTATGGGGGACTTGTCTATATACCGTATGCTGTGTGTGGGGGGACTTGTCTATATACCGTATGCTGTGTGTGGGGGACTTGTCTATATACCATATGCTGTGTGTGGGGGACTTGTCTATATACTGTATGCTGTGTGGGGGGACTTGTCTATATACCGTATGCTGTGTGGGGGGGACTTGTCTATATACCGTATGCTGTGTGTGGGGGACTTGTCTATATACCATATGCTGTGTGTGGAGGACTTGTCTATATACTGTATGCTGTGTGTGGGGGACTTGTCTATATACCGTATGCTGTGTGGGGGGACTTCTCTATATACCGTATGCTGTGTGTGGGGGACTTGTCTATATACCGTATGGGGGGGACTTGTCTATATACCGTAAGCTGTGTGTGGGGGACTTGTCTATATACTGTATGCTGTGTGGGGGACTTGTCTATATACTGTATGCTGTGTGGGGGACTTGTCTATATACTGTATGCTGTGTGTGGGGGACTTGTCTATATACTGTATGCTGTGTGGGGGGGACTTGTCTATAAACCATATGCTGTGTGGGGGGGACTTGTCTATATACCGTATGCTGTGTGTGGGGGGGGGGACTTGTCTATATACTGTATGCTGTGTGGGGGACTTGTCTATATACTGTATGCTGTGTGTGGGGGACTTGTCTATATACCGAATGCTGTATGGGGGACTTGTCTATATACCACATGCTGTGTGTGGGGGACTTGTCTATATACTGTATGCTGTGTGTGGGGGACTTGTCTATATACCGTATGCTGTGTGGGGGGGACTTGTCTATATACCGTATGCTGTGTGTTGGGGGGGGGGACTTTTCTATATACTGTATGCTGTGTGGGGGGGGACTTGTCTATATACCGTATGCTGTGTGGGGGGGACTTGTCTATATACCGTATGCTGTGTGTTGGGGGGGGGGACTTGTCTATATACTGTATGCTGTGTGGGGGGGGACTTGTCTATATACCGTATGCTGTGTGTGGGGGACTTGTCTATATACTGTATGCTGTGTGTGGGGGACTTGTCTATATACTGTATGCTGTGTATGGGGGACTTGTCTATATACCGTATGCTGTGTGTGGGGGACTTGTTTATATACCGTATGCTGTGTGGGGGGCTTGTCTATATACCGTATGCTGTGTGTGGGGGACTTGTCTATATACTGTATGCTGTGTGTGGGGGACTTGTCTATATACTGTATGTTGTGTGTGGGGGGACTTGTCTATATACCGTATGCTGTGTGGGGGACTTGTCTATATACCGTATGCTGTGTGTGGGGGACTTGTCTATATACCGTATGCTGTGTGGGGGGCTCGTCTATATACCGTATGCTGTGTTTGGGGGACTTGTCTATATACTCTATGCTGTGTGTGGGGGACTTGTCTATATACTGTATGCTGTGTGGGGGACTTGTCTATATACTGTATGCTGTGTGGGGGACTTGTCTATATACTGTATGCTGTGTGTGGGGGACTTGTCTATATACTGTATGGTGTGTGGGGGACTTGTCTATATACTGTATGCTGTGTGTGGGGGACTTGTCTATATACTGTATGCTGTGTGGGGGGACTTGTCTATATACCGTATGCTGTGTGGGGGGACTTGTCTATATACCGTATGCTGTGTGGGGGGGACTTGTCTATATACCGTATGCTGTGTGTGGGGGGGACTTGTCTATATACCGTATGCTGTGTGGGGGGACTTGTCTATATACTGTATGCTGTGTGGGGGGACTTGTCTATATACTGTATGGTGTGTGGGGGGGACTTGTCTATATACCGTATGCTGTGTGTGGGGGGGGGGACTTGTCTATATACTGTATGCTGTGTATGGGGGACTTGTCTATATACCGTATGCTGTGTGGGGGGACTTGTCTATATACCGTATGCTGTGTGGGGGGGAATTGTCTATATACCGTATGCTGTGTGGTGGGGACTTGTCTATATACCGTATGCTGTGTGTGGGGGGGGGGGACTTGTCTATATACTGTATGCTGTGTGTGGGGGACTTGTCTATATACTGTATGTTGTGTGTGGGGGACTTGTCTATATACCGTATGCTGTGTGTGGGGGACTTGTCTATATACCGTATGCTGTGTGTGGGGGACTTGTCTATATATCGTATGCTGTGTGTGGGGGACTTGTCTATATACTGTATGCTGTGTGTGGGGGACTTGTCTATATACTCTATGCTGTGTGTGGGGGACTTGTCTATATACTGTATGCTGTGTGGGGGACTTGTCTATATACTGTATGCTGTGTGGGGGACTTGTCTATATACTGTATGCTGTGTGTGGGGGACTTGTCTATATACTGTATGCTGTGTGGGGGACTTGTCTATATACTGTATGCTGTGTGTGGGGGACTTGTCTATATACTGTATGCTGTGTGGGGGGACTTGTCTATATACCGTATGCTGTGTGGGGGGGACTTGTCTATATACCGTATGCTGTGTGTGGGGGGGACTTGTCTATATACCGTATGCTGTGTGGGGGGGGGACTTGTCTATATACCGTATGCTGTGTGGGGGGACTTGTCTATATACTGTATGCTGTGTGGGGGGACTTGTCTATATACTGTATGCTGTTTGGGGGGGACTTGTCTATATACCGTATGCTGTGTGTGGGGGGGGGACTTGTCTATATACTGTATGCTGTGTATGGGGGACTTGTCTATATACCGTATGCTGTGTGGGGGGACTTGTCTATATACCGTATGCTGTGTGGGGGGGACTTGTCTATATACCGTATGCTGTGTGGTGGGGACTTGTCTATATACCGTATGCTGTGTGTGGGGGGGGGGACTTGTCTATATACTGTATGCTGTGTATGGGGGACTTGTCTATATACCGTATGCTGTGTGTGGGGGACTTGTCTATATACCGTATGCTGTGTGGGGGGCTTGTCTATATACCGTATGCTGTGTGTGGGGGACTTGTCTATATACTGTATGCTGTGTGTGGGGGACTTGTCTATATACTGTATGTTGTGTGTGGGGGGACTTGTCTATATACCGCATGCTGTGTGGGGGACTTGTCTATATACCGTATGCTGTGTGTGGGGGACTTGTCTATATACCGTATGCTGTGTGGGGGGCTCGTCTATATACCGTATGCTGTGTGTGGGGGACTTGTCTATATACTGTATGTTGTGTGTCGTGGGACTTGTCTATATACCGTTTGCTGTGTGGGGGACTTGTCTATATACTGTATGCTGTGTGGGGGGGACTTGTCTATATACCGTATGCTGTGTGTGGGGGGGACTTGTCTATATACTGTATGTTGTGTGTCGTGGGACTTGTCTATATACCGTTTGCTGTGTGGGGGACTTGTCTATATACTGTATGCTGTGTGGGGGGGACTTGTCTATATACCGTATGCTGTGTGTGGGGGGGACTTGTCTATATACCGTATGCTGTGTGGGGTACTTGTCTATATACCGTATGCTGTGTGGGGGACTTGTCTATATACTGTATGCTGTGTGGGGGACTTGTCTATATACTGTATGCTGTGTATGGGGGACTTGTCTATATACCGTATGCTGTGTGTGGGGGACTTGTTTATATACCGTATGCTGTGTGGGGGGCTTGTCTATATACCGTATGCTGTGTGTGGGGGACTTGTCTATATACTGTATGCTGTGTGTGGGGGACTTGTCTATATACTGTATGTTGTGTGTGGGGGGACTTGTCTATATACCGTATGCTGTGTGGGGGACTTGTCTATATACCGTATGCTGTGTGTGGGGGACTTGTCTATATACCGTATGCTGTGTGGGGGGCTCGTCTATATACCGTATGCTGTGTGTGGGGGACTTGTCTATATACTCTATGCTGTGTGTGGGGGACTTGTCTATATACTGTATGCTGTGTGGGGGACTTGTCTATATACTGTATGCTGTGTGGGGGACTTGTCTATATACTGTATGCTGTGTGTGGGGGACTTGTCTATATACTGTATGGTGTGTGGGGGACTTGTCTATATACTGTATGCTGTGTGTGGGGGACTTGTCTATATACTGTATGCTGTGTGGGGGGACTTGTCTATATACCGTATGCTGTGTGGGGGGACTTGTCTATATACCGTATGCTGTGTGGGGGGGACTTGTCTATATACCGTATGCTGTGTGTGGGGGGGACTTGTCTATATACCGTATGCTGTGTGGGGGGACTTGTCTATATACTGTATGCTGTGTGGGGGGACTTGTCTATATACTGTATGGTGTGTGGGGGGGACTTGTCTATATACCGTATGCTGTGTGTGGGGGGGGGGACTTGTCTATATACTGTATGCTGTGTATGGGGGACTTGTCTATATACCGTATGCTGTGTGGGGGGACTTGTCTATATACCGTATGCTGTGTGGGGGGGAATTGTCTATATACCGTATGCTGTGTGGTGGGGACTTGTCTATATACCGTATGCTGTGTGTGGGGGGGGGGGACTTGTCTATATACCGTATGCTGTGTGTGGGGGACTTGTCTATATACTGTATGTTGTGTGTGGGGGACTTGTCTATATACCGTATGCTGTGTGTGGGGGACTTGTCTATATACCGTATGCTGTGTGTGGGGGACTTGTCTATATACCGTATGCTGTGTGTGGGGGACTTGTCTATATACTGTATGCTGTGTGTGGGGGACTTGTCTATATACTCTATGCTGTGTGTGGGGGACTTGTCTATATACTGTATGCTGTGTGGGGGACTTGTCTATATACTGTATGCTGTGTGGGGGACTTGTCTATATACTGTATGCTGTGTGTGGGGGACTTGTCTATATACTGTATGCTGTGTGGGGGACTTGTCTATATACTGTATGCTGTGTGTGGGGGACTTGTCTATATACTGTATGCTGTGTGGGGGGACTTGTCTATATACCGTATGCTGTGTGGGGGGGACTTGTCTATATACCGTATGCTGTGTGTGGGGGGGACTTGTCTATATACCGTATGCTGTGTGGGGGGGGGACTTGTCTATATACCGTATGCTGTGTGGGGGGACTTGTCTATATACTGTATGCTGTGTGGGGGGACTTGTCTATATACTGTATGCTGTTTGGGGGGGACTTGTCTATATACCGTATGCTGTGTGTGTGGGGGGGGACTTGTCTATATACTGTATGCTGTGTATGGGGGACTTGTCTATATACCGTATGCTGTGTGGGGGGACTTGTCTATATACCGTATGCTGTGTGGGGGGACTTGTCTATATACCGTATGCTGTGTGGTGGGGACTTGTCTATATACCGTATGCTGTGTGTGGGGGGGGGGACTTGTCTATATACTGTATGCTGTGTATGGGGGACTTGTCTATATACCGTATGCTGTGTGTGGGGGACTTGTCTATATACCGTATGCTGTGTGGGGGGCTTGTCTATATACCGTATGCTGTGTGTGGGGGACTTGTCTATATACTGTATGCTGTGTGTGGGGGACTTGTCTATATACTGTATGTTGTGTGTGGGGGGACTTGTCTATATACCGCATGCTGTGTGGGGGACTTGTCTATATACCGTATGCTGTGTGTGGGGGACTTGTCTATATACCGTATGCTGTGTGGGGGGCTCGTCTATATACCGTATGCTGTGTGTGGGGGACTTGTCTATATACTGTATGTTGTGTGTCGTGGGACTTGTCTATATACCGTTTGCTGTGTGGGGGACTTGTCTATATACTGTATGCTGTGTGGGGGGGACTTGTCTATATACCGTATGCTGTGTGTGGGGGGGACTTGTCTATATACTGTATGTTGTGTGTCGTGGGACTTGTCTATATACCGTTTGCTGTGTGGGGGACTTGTCTATATACTGTATGCTGTGTGGGGGGGACTTGTCTATATACCGTATGCTGTGTGTGGGGGGGACTTGTCTATATACCGTATGCTGTGTGGGGTACTTGTCTATATACCGTATGCTGTGTGGGGGACTTGTCTATATACTGTATGCTGTGTGTGGGGGACTTGTCTATATACCGTATGCTGTGTGTGGGGGACTTGTCTATATACTGTATGCTGTGTGTGGGGGACTTGTCTATATACTGTATGCTGTGTGTGGGGGACTTGTCTATATACAGTATGGTGTGTGGGGGACTTGTCTATATACTGTATGCTGTGTGTGGGGGACTTGTCTATATACTGTATGCTGTGTGGGGGGACTTGTCTATATACCGTATGCTGTGTGGGGGGACTTGTCTATATACCGTATGCTGTGTGGGGGGGACTTGTCTATATACCGTATGCTGTGTGTGGGGGGGACTTGTCTATATACCGTATGCTGTGTGGGGGGACTTGTCTATATACTGTATGCTGTGTGGGGGGACTTGTCTATATACTGTATGGTGTGTGGGGGGGACTTGTCTATATACCGTATGCTGTGTGTGGGGGGGGGGACTTGTCTATATACTGTATGCTGTGTATGGGGGACTTGTCTATATACCGTATGCTGTGTGGGGGGACTTGTCTATATACCGTATGCTGTGTGGGGGGGACTTGTCTATATACCGTATGCTGTGTGGTGGGGACTTGTCTATATACCGTATGCTGTGTGTGGGGGGGGGGGACTTGTCTATATACTGTATGCTGTGTGTGGGGGACTTGTCTATATACTGTATGTTGTGTGTGGGGGACTTGTCTATATACCGTATGCTGTGTGTGGGGGACTTGTCTATATACCGTATGCTGTGTGTGGGGGACTTGTCTATATACTGTATGCTGTGTGTGGGGGACTTGTCTATATACTCTATGCTGTGTGTGGGGGACTTGTCTATATACTGTATGCTGTGTGGGGGACTTGTCTATATACCGTATGCTGTGTGGGGGACTTGTCTATATACTGTATGCTGTGTGTGGGGGACTTGTCTATATACTGTATGCTGTGTGGGGGACTTGTCTATATACTGTATGCTGTGTGTGGGGGACTTGTCTATATACTGTATGCTGTGTGGGGGGACTTGTCTATATACCGTATGCTGTGTGGGGGGGACTTGTCTATATACCGTATGCTGTGTGTGGGGGGGACTTGTCTATATACCGTATGCTGTGTGGGGGGGGACTTGTCTATATACCGTATGCTGTGTGGGGGGACTTGTCTATATACTGTATGCTGTGTGGGGGGACTTGTCTATATACTGTATGCTGTGTGGGGGGGACTTGTCTATATACCGTATGCTGTGTGTGGGGGGGGGGACTTGTCTATATACTGTATGCTGTGTATGGGGGACTTGTCTATATACCGTATGCTGTGTGGGGGGACTTGTCTATATACCGTATGCTGTGTGGCGGGGACTTGTCTATATACCGTATGCTGTGTGGTGGGGACTTGTCTATATACCGTATGCTGTGTGTGGGGGGGGGGACTTGTCTATATACTGTATGCTGTGTATGGGGGACTTGTCTATATACCGTATGCTGTGTGTGGGGGACTTGTCTATATACCGTATGCTGTGTGGGGGGCTTGTCTATATACCGTATGCTGTGTGTGGGGGACTTGTCTATATACTGTATGCTGTGTGTGGGGGACTTGTCTATATACTGTATGTTGTGTGTGGGGGGACTTGTCTATATACCGCATGCTGTGTGGGGGACTTGTCTATATACCGTATGCTGTGTGTGGGGGACTTGTCTATATACCGTATGCTGTGTGGGGGGCTCGTCTATATACCGTATGCTGTGTGTGGGGGACTTGTCTATATACTGTATGTTGTGTGTCGTGGGACTTGTCTATATACCGTTTGCTGTGTGGGGGACTTGTCTATATACTGTATGCTGTGTGGGGGGGACTTGTCTATATACCGTATGCTGTTTGTGGGGGGGACTTGTCTATATACTGTATGTTGTGTGTCGTGGGACTTGTCTATATACCGTTTGCTGTGTGGGGGACTTGTCTATATACTGTATGCTGTGTGGGGGGGACTTGTCTATATACCGTATGCTGTGTGTGGGGGGGACTTGTCTATATACCGTATGCTGTGTGTGGGGGGGACTTGTCTATATACCGTATGCTGTGTGGGGGACTTGTCTATATACTGTATGCTGTGTGTGGGGGACTTGTCTATATACCGTATGCTGTGTGTGGGGGACTTGTCTATATACTGTATGCTGTGTGTGGGGGACTTGTCTATATACTGTATGCTGTGTGTGGGGGGTGGGACTTGTCTATATACTGTATGCTGTGTGTGGGGGACTTGTCTATATACTGTATGCTGTGTGTGGGGGACTTGTCTATATACCGTATGCTGTGTGGGGGGGACTTGTCTATATACCGTATGCTGTGTGTGTGGGGGACTTGTCTATATACCGTATGCTGTGTATGTGGGGGACTTGTCTATATACCGTATGCTGTATGGGGGACTTGTCTATATACCGTATGCTGTGTATGTGGGGGACTTGTCTATATACCGTATGCTGTGTGGGGGGGACTTGTCTATATACCGTATGCTGTGTGTGGGGGACTTGTCTATATACCGTATGCTGTGTGTGGGGGACTTGTCTATATACCGTATGCTGTGTGTGGGGTACTTGTCTATATACTGTATGCTGTGTGTGGGGGACTTGTCTATATACCGTATGCTGTGTGGGGGGGACTTGTCTATATACCGTATGCTGTGTGGGGGGGACTTGTCTATATACCGTATGCTGTGTGGGGGGGACTTGTCTATATACCGTATGCTGTGTGTGTGGGGGACTTGTCTATATACCGTATGCTGTATGGGGGACTTGTCTATATACCGTATGCTGTGTGTGGGGGACTTGTCTATATACCGTATGCTGTGTGTGGGGGACTTGTCGATATACCGTATGCTGTGTGTGGGGGACTTGTCTATATACCGTATGCTGTGTGGGGGGGACTTGTCTATATACCGTATGCTGTGTGTGGGGGACTTGTCTATATACTGTATGCTGTGTGTGGGGGACTTGTCTATATACTGTATGCTGTTTGGGGGGGACTTGTCTATATACTGTATGCTGTGTGTGGGGAACTTGTGTATATACTGTATGCTGTGTGTGGGGGACTTGTCTATATACCGTATGCTGTGTGTGGGGGACTTGTCTATATACTGTATGCTGTGTGAGGGGGACTTGTCTATATACCGTATGCTGTGTGTGGGGAACTTGTGTATATACTGTATGCTGTGTGTGGGGGACTTGTCTATATACTGTTTGCTGTGTGGGGGGGACTTGTCTATATACTGTATGCTGTGTGTGGGGGACTTGTCTATATACCGTATGCTGTGTGGGGGACTTGTCTATATACCGTATGCTGTGTGTGGGGGGACTTGTCTATATACTGTATGCTGTGTGGGGGGGACTTGTCTATATACCGTATGCTGTGTGTGGGGGACTTGTCTATATACCGTATGCTGTGTGGGGGGGACTTGTCTATATACCGTATGCTGTGTGTGGGGCACTTGTCTATATACCGTATGCTGTGTGGGGGGGACTTGTCTATATACTGTATGCTGTGTGTGGGGGACTTGTCTATATACCGTATGCTGTGTGTGGGGGGGACTTGTCTATATACCATATGCTGTGTGTGGGGGACTTGTCTATATACTGTATGCTGTGTGTGGGGGACTTGTCTATATACTGTATGCTGTGTGGGGGGACTTGTCTATATACCGTATGCTGTGTGGGGGGGACTTGTCTATATACCGTATGCTGTGTGTGGGGGGGACTTGTCTATATACCGTATGCTGTGTGGGGGGGGGACTTGTCTATATACCGTATGCTGTGTGGGGGGACTTGTCTATATACTGTATGCTGTGTGGGGGGACTTGTCTATATACTGTATGCTGTGTGGGGGGGACTTGTCTATATACCGTATGCTGTGTGTGGGGGGGGGGACTTGTCTATATACTGTATGCTGTGTATGGGGGACTTGTCTATATACCGTATGCTGTGTGGGGGGACTTGTCTATATACCGTATGCTGTGTGGGGGGGACTTGTCTATATACCGTATGCTGTGTGGTGGGGACTTGTCTATATACCGTATGCTGTGTGTGGGGGGGGGGACTTGTCTATATACTGTATGCTGTGTATGGGGGACTTGTCTATATACCGTATGCTGTGTGTGGGGGACTTGTCTATATACCGTATGCTGTGTGGGGGGCTTGTCTATATACCGTATGCTGTGTGTGGGGGACTTGTCTATATACTGTATGCTGTGTGTGGGGGACTTGTCTATATACTGTATGTTGTGTGTGGGGGGACTTGTCTATATACCGCATGCTGTGTGGGGGACTTGTCTATATACCGTATGCTGTGTGTGGGGGACTTGTCTATATACCGTATGCTGTGTGGGGGGCTCGTCTATATACCGTATGCTGTGTGTGGGGGACTTGTCTATATACTCTATGCTGTGTGTGGGGGACTTGTCTATATACTGTATGTTGTGTGTCGTGGGACTTGTCTATATACCGTTTGCTGTGTGGGGGACTTGTCTATATACTGTATGCTGTGTGGGGGGGACTTGTCTATATACCGTATGCTGTGTGTGGGGGGGACTTGTCTATATACCGTATGCTGTGTGGGGTACTTGTCTATATACCGTATGCTGTGTGGGGGACTTGTCTATATACTGTATGCTGTGTGTGGGGGACTTGTCTATATACCGTATGCTGTGTGTGGTGGACTTGTCTATATACTGTATGCTGTGTGTGGGGGACTTGTCTATATACTGTATGCTGTGTATGGGGGGTGGGACTTGTCTATATACTGTATGCTGTGTGTGGGGGACTTGTCTATATACTGTATGCTGTGTGTGGGGGACTTGTCTATATACCGTATGCTGTGTGTGCGGGACTTGTCTATATACTGTATGCTGTGTGTGGGGGACTTGTCTATATACTGTATGCTGTTTGGGGGGGACTTGTCTATATACTGTATGCTGAGTGTGGGGAACTTGTGTATATACTGTATGCTGTGTGTGGGGGACTTGTCTATATACCGTATGCTGTTTGTGGGGGACTTGTCTATATACTGTATGCTGTGTGTGGGGAACTTGTGTATATACTGTATGCTGTGTGTGGGGGACTTGTCTATATACGGTATGCTGTGTGGGGGGGACTTGTCTATATACTGTATGCTGTGTGTGGGGGACTTGTCTATATACCGTATGCTGTGTGGGGGACTTGTCTATATACTGTATGCTGTGTGTGGGGGACTTGTCTATATACTGTATGCTGTGTGGGGGGGACTTGTCTATATACTGTATGCTGTGTGGGGGGGACTTGTCTATATACCGTATGCTGTGTGGGGGGGACTTGTCTATATACCGTATGCTGTGTGTGGGGGACTTGTCTATATACTGTATGCTGTGTGGGGGGGACTTGTCTATATACCGTATGCTGTGTGTGGGGGACTTGTCTATATACCGTATGCTGTGTGTGGGGGACTTGTCTATATACCGTATGCTGTGTGTGGGGGACTTGTCTATATACCGTATGCTGTGTGTGGGGGACTTGTCTATATACCGTATGCTGTGTGTGGGGGGACTTGTCTATATACCGTATGCTGTGTGTGGGGGGACTTGTCTATATACTGTATGCTGTGTGGGGGGGACTTGTCTATATACCGTATTCTGTGTGTGGGGGACTTGTCTATATACCGTATGCTGTGTGGGGGGGACTTGTCTATATACCGTATGCTGTGTGTGGGGGACTTGTCTATATACCGTATGCTGTGTGGGGGGGACTTGTCTATATACTGTATGCTGTGTGTGGGGGACTTGTCTATATACCGTATGCTGTGTGTGGGGGGGACTTGTCTATATACCATATGCTGTGTGTGGGGGACTTGTCTATATACTGTATGCTGTGTGTGGGGGACTTGTCTATATACTGTATGCTGTGTGTGGGGGACTTGTCTATATACCGTATGCTGTGTGTGGGGGGGACTTGTCTATATACCATATGCTGTGTGTGGGGGACTTGTCTATATACTGTATGCTGTGTGTGGGGGACTTGTCTATATACTGTATGCTGTGTGGGGGACTTGTCTATATACCGTATGCTGTGTGTGGGGGACTTGTCTATATACCGTATGCTGTGTGTGGGGGACTTGTCTATATACTGTATGCTGTGTGTGGGGGACTTGTCTATATACCGTATGCTGTGTGTGGGGGACTTGTCTATATACTGTATGCTGTGTGTAGGGGACTTGTCTATATACCGTATGCTGTGTGTGGGGGACTTGTCTATATACCGTATGCTGTGTGTAGGGGACTTGTCTATATACCGTATGCTGTGTGTGGGGGACTTGTCTATATACCGTATGCTGTGTGTGGTGGACTTGTCTATATACCGTATGCTGTGTGTGGGGGACTTGTCTATATACTGTATGCTGTGTGGGTGGGACTTGTCTATATACCGTATGCTGTGTGTGGGGGTCTTGTCTATATACCGTATGCTGTGTGGTGGGGGAGGGGGTGCTGGACTTGGTTCTCTTTGCTATATGTGGGGGAGGGAGACCTGGATAAATATGCTATACATGGAGGAGGGGATCTTGGCTATATACTTTGTGTGGGGGAGCGGGGACCTGGCTATATACTTTGTGTGGGGGAGCGGCGTCCTGGCTATATACTTTGTGTGGGGGAGCGGGGACCTGGCTATATACTTTGTGTGGGGGAGCGGGGACCTGGCTATATACTTTGTGTGGGGGAGCGGGGACCTGGCTATATACTGTGTGTGGGGGAGCAGGGACCAGGCTATATACTTTGTGTGGGGGAGCGGGGACCTGGCTATATACTTTGTGTGGGGGAGCGGGGACTTGTCTATATACTTTGTGTGGGGGAGCGGGGACCTGGCTATATACTTTGTGTGGGGGAGCGGGGACCTGGCTCTATACTTTGTGTGGGGGAGCGGGGACCTGGCTATATACTTTGTGTGGGGGAGCGGGGACCTGGCTATATACTTTGTGTGGGGGAGCGGGGACCTGGCTATATACTTTGTGTGGGGGAGCGGGGACCTGGCTATATACTTTGTGTAGGGGAGCGGGGACCTTGGCTATATACTGTGTGTGGGGGAGCGGGGACCTTGGCTATATACTTTGTGTGGGGGAGCGGGGACCTGGCTATATACTTTGTGTGGGGGAGCGGGGACCTGGCTATATACTGTGTGTGGGGGAGCGGGGATCTTGGCTATATACTTTGTGTGGGGGAGCGGGGACCTGGCTATATACTGTGTGTGGGGGAGCGGGGATCTTGGCTATATACTTTGTGTGGGGGAGCGGGGACCTGGCTATATACTGTGTGTGGGGGAGCGGGGACCTGGCTATATACTTTGTGTGGGGGAGCGGGGACCTGGCTATATACTGTGTGTGGGGGAGCGGGGACCTGGCTATATACTTTGTGTGGGGGAGCGGGGACCTGGCTATATACTTTGTGTGGGGGAGCGGGGACCTGGCTATATACTGTGTGTGGGGGAGCGGGGACCTGGCTATATACTGTGTGTAGGGGTGCGGGGACCTGGCTATATACTGTGTGTGGGGGAGCGGGGACCTGGCTATATACTTTGTGTAGGGGAGCGGGGACCTGGCTATATACTTTGTGTGGGGGAGCGGGGACCTGGCTATATACTTTGTGTGGGGGAGCGGGGACCTGGCTATATACTTTGTGTGGGGGAGCGGGGACCTGGCTATATACTGTGTGTGGGGGAGCGGGGACCTGGCTATATACTGTGTGTGGGGGAGCGGGGACCTGGCTATATACTTTGTGTAGGGGTGCGGGGACCTGGCTATATACTGTGTGTGGGGGAGCGGGGACCTGGCTATATACTTTGTGTAGGGGAGCGGGGACCTGGCTATATACTTTGTGTGGGGGAGCGGGGACCTGGCTATATACTTTGTGTGGGGGAGCGGGGACCTGGCTATATACTTTGTGTGGGGGAGCGGGGACCTGGCTATATACTGTGTGTGGGGGAGCGGGGACCTGGCTATATACTGTGTGTGGGGGAGCGGGGACCTGGCTATATACTTTGTGTGGGGGAGCGGGGACCTGGCTATATACTTTGTGTGGGGGAGCGGGGACCTGGCTATATACTTTGTGTGGGGGAGCGGGGACCTGGCTATATACTTTGTGTGGGGGAGCGGGGACCTGGCTATATACTTTGTGTGGGGGAGCGGGGACCTGGCTATATACTGTGTGTGGGGGAGCGGGGACCTGGCTATATACTTTGTGTGGGGGAGCGGGGACCTGGCTATATACTTTGTGTGGGGGAGCGGGGACCTGGCTATATACTTTGTGTAGGGGAGCGGGGACCTGGCTATATACTTTGTGTGGGGGAGCGGGGACCTGGCTATATACTGTGTGTGGGGGAGCGGGGACCTGGCTATATACTGTGTGTGGGGGAGCGGGGACCTGGCTATATACTTTGTGTGGGGGAGCGGGGACCTGGCTCTATACTGTTTGTGGGGGAGCGGGGACCTGGCTATATACTTTGTGTGGGGGAGCGGGGACCTGGCTATATACTGTGTGTGGGGGAGCGGGGACCTGGCTATATACTGTGTGTGGGGGAGCGGGGACCTGGCTATATACTGTGTGTGGGGGAGCGGGGATCTTGGCTATATACTTTGTGTAGGGGAGCGGGGACCTGGCTATATACTGTGTGTGGGGGAGCGGGGATCTTGGCTATATACTTTGTGTGGGGGAGCGGGGACCTGGCTATATACTTTGTGTGGGGGAGCGGGGACCTGGCTATATACTTTGTGTGGGGGAGCGGGGACCTGGCTATATACTTTGTGTGGGGGAGCGGGGACCTGGCTATATACTTTGTGTGGGGGAGCGGGGACCTGGCTATATACTTTGTGTGGGGGAGCGGGGACCTGGCTATATACTGTGTGTGGGGGAGCGGGGACCTGGCTATATGTGGTAGGTGTGGTGCAGTTGATGTTACGGGGGCAGCTTTATTGTGAATGTATATGTAGTGGGTACAATGTGGAGGACTCTTTATAGATCACAGACATCATATGTGCTGATCAGGAGCCTTTCTGTGAATGCTATGTGTCAGGTCAGAGCTGCACTATTGCTGGATGATCTTGTGGGGTGAACGTCTCATTCAGACGTCTGTTTTTTTACATCCATGTTATTGACAGACATAATACGCACCTTTATCATCTATGGGGCAGCTCACATATCCATATATATATATATTTTTTATTTGCATATAGTAACAAACATTGATACAATTCGGATCGATCCCTTTGATGAAAATCAGTTTTGTTTTTTTTGCTTTTTTTTTTTAATGTACCAGAAAACTACAGATGTCTGAATGAGGCCTGAAGATCTGTTCAAATGTGGCAGATTGTTCCTGGAGGATTTCCATAGAAAATCAGAGCAAATTAGCAAGAATCCGCAAGAAAATCCATAACAGCAAATTTGCACTCCATGATTTTGGTGCAGATCTTTCTGGTAATTCACTGTGGAAAACAGCAGCGTGTAAAATAAAAAGAAATAAACTTGCTGGGAGTTGTAGTCCCTCACCACATACTGCAGTGCTATTATGACGCAGTGATGGTTTAGTTACATGATCGGTGCCTGCACTGTCACTTGCTGGGAGTTCTAGTCCCTCACCACATACTGCAGTGCTATTATGACGCAGTGATGGTGAACTGTGTATCTAATCCTCTCCTGTGTGATACTGTCTGCTGAGCTGTGTATCTAATCATATCCTGTGTGATATTGTCTGCTGAGCTGTGTATCTAATCCTCTCCTGTGTGATACTGTCTGCTGAGCTGTGTATCTAATCCTATCCTGTGTGATACCATCTTCTGAGCAGTATATCTAATCCTCTCCTGTGTGATACTGTCTGCTGAGCTGTATCTCTAATCCTACCCTGTGTGATACTGTCTGCTGAGCCGTGTATCTAATCCTCTCCTGTGTGATACCGTCTGCTGAGAAGTGTATCTAATCTTCTCCTGTGTGATACCGTCTGCTGAGCTGTGTATCTAATCCTCTCCTGTGTGATACTGTCTGCTGAGCCGTGTATCTAATCCTCTCCTGTGTGATACCGTCTGCTGAGAAGTGTATCTAATCTTCTCCTGTGTGATACCGTCTGCTGAGCTGTGTATCTAATCCTCTCCTGTGTCATACTGTCTGCTGAGCTGTGTATCTAATCCTCTCCTGTGCGATACTGTCTGCTGAGCTGTGTATCAAATACTCTCCTGTGTGATACTGTCTGCTGAGCCGTGTATCTAATCCTATCCTGTGTGATACTGTCTGCTGAGCTGTGTATCTAATCCTATCCTGTGTGATACTGTCTGCTGAGCTGTGTATCTAATCCTCTCCTGTGTGATACTGTCTGCTGAGCCGTGTATCTAATCCTATCCTGTGTGATACTGTCTGCTGAGCTGTGGATCTAATCCTATCCTGTGTGATACTGTCTGCTGAGCTGTGTATCTAATCCTCTCCTGTGTGATACTGTCTGCTGAGCCGTGTATCTAATCCTCTCCTGTGTGATACTGTGTGCTGAGCTGTGTATCTAATCCTATCGTGTGTGATACTGTCTGCTGAGCCGTGTATCTAATCCCGCCCTGTGCGATACTGTCTGCTGAGCTGTGTATCTAATCCTATGCTGTGTGATACTGTCTGCTGAGCCGTGTATCTAATCCTCTCCTGTGTGATACCGTCTGCTGAGCTGTGTAACTAATCATCTCCTGTGTGATACTGTCTGCTGAGCTGTGTATCTAATCCTCTCCTGTGTGATACTGTCTGCTGAGCTGTGTATCTAATCCTCTCCTGTGTGATACCGTCTGCTGAGCTATGTATCTAATCCCCTCCTGTGTGATACTGTCTGCTGAGCCGTGTATCTAATCCTATGCTGAGTGATACTGTCTGCTGAGCTGTGTATCTAATCCTATGCTGTGTATCTAATCCTCTCCGGTGTGATAATGTCTGCTGAGCCGTGTATCTAATCCTATCCTGTGTGATACTGTCTGCTGAGCTGTGGATCTAATCCTATCCTGTGAGATACTGTCAGCTGAGCCGTGTATCTAATCCACTCCTGTGCGATACGGTCTGCTGAGCTGTGTATCTAATCCTATGCTGTGTGATACTGTCTGCTGAGCTGTGTATCTAATCCTCTCGTGTGTGATACTGTCTGATGAACTGTTTATCTAATCCTCTCGTGTGTGATACTGTCTGCTGAGCCGTGTATCTAATCCTCTCCTGTGTGATACTGTCTCCTGAGCTGTGTATCTAATCCTCTCCTGTGTGATACTGTCTGCTGAGCTATGTGTCTAATCCTCTCCTGTGTAATACTGTCTGCTGAGTGGTGTATCTAATCCTCTCCTGTGTGATACTGTCTGCTGAGCTGTGTCTCTAATACCCTCCTGTGTGATACTGTCTGCTGAGCCGTGTTTCTAATCCTATGCTGTGTGATACTGTCTGCTGAGCTGTGTATCTAATCCTCTCCTGTGTGATACTGTCTGCTGAGCCGTGTATCTAATCCTCTCCTGTGTGATACTGTCTGAGGAGCAGTGTATCTAATCCTATCCTGTGTGATAATGTCTGCTGAGCCATGTATCTAATCCTCTCCTGTGTGATACTGTCTGCTGAGCTGTGTATCTAATCCTATGCTGTGTGATACTGTCTGCTGAGCCATGTATCTAATCCTCTCCTGTGTGATACTGTCTGCTGAGCTGTGTATCTAATCCTCTCCTGTGTGATACTGTCTGCTGAGCTGTGTATCTAATCTTTTACTGTGTGATACTGTCTGCTGAGCAGTGTATCTAATCTTATACTGTGTGATACTGTCTGCTGAGCTGTGTATCTAATCCTATGCTGTGTGATACTGTCTGCTGAGCAGTGTATTTAATCTTTTACTGTGTGATACTGTCTGCTGAGCCGTGTATCTAATCTTTTACTGTGTGATACTGTCTGCTGAGCCGTGTATCTAATCTTTTACTGTGTGATATTGTCTGCTGAGCTGTGTATCTAATCCTCTCCTGTGTGATACTGTCTGCTCAGCTGTGTATCTAATACTCTCCTGTGTGATACTGTCTGCTGAGCTGTGTATCTAATCCTCTCCTGTGTGATACTGTCTGCTGAGCTGTGTATCTAATCCTCTCCTATGTGATATTGTCTGCTGAGCTGTATATCTAATCCTCTCCTGTGTGATACTGTCTGCTGAGCCGTGTATCTAATCCTCTCCTGTGTGATACTGTCTGCTGAGCTGTGTATCTAATCCTATGCTGTGTGATACTGTCTGCTGAGCCGTGTATCTAATCCTCTCCTGAGTGATACTGTCTGCTGAGCCGTGTATCTAATCCTCTCCTGTGTGATACTGTCTGCTGAGCCGTGTATCTAATCCTCTCCTGTGTGATACTGTCTGCTGAGCTGTGTATCTAATCCTCTCCTGTGTGATACTGTCTGCTGAGCCGTGTATCTAATCCTCTCCTGAGTGATACTGTCTGCTGAGCCGTGTATCTAATCCTCTCCTGTGCGATACTGTCTGCTGAGCTGTGTATCTAATCCTCTCCTGTGTGATACTGTCTGCTGAGCAGTGTATCTAATCTTATACTGTGTGATACTGTCTGCTGAGCTGTGTATCTAATCCTATGCTGTGTGATACTGTCTGCTGAGCTGTGTATCTAATCCTCTCCTGTGTGATACTGTCTGCTGAGCTGTGTATCTAATCCTCTCCTGTGTGATACCGTCTGCTGAGCAGTGTATATAATCTTATCCTGTGATACTGTCTGCTGAGCTGTGTATCTAATCCCCTCCTGTGTGATACTGTCTGCTGAGCTGTGTATCTAATCCTCTCCTGTGTGATACTGTCTGCTGAGCCGTGTATCTAATCCTATGCTGTGTGATACTGTCAGCTGAGCAGTGTATCTAATCTTATACGGTGTTATACTGTCTGCTGAGCTATGTGTGTATCTAATCCTATGCTGTGTGATACTATCTGCTGAGCTGTGTATCTAATCCTCTCCTGTGTGATACTGTCTGCTGAGCTGTGTATCTAATCCTCTCCTGTGTGATATTGTCTGCTGAGCTGTATATCTAATCCTGTCCTGTGTGATACTGTCTGTTGAACAGTGTATCTAATCCAATCCTGTGAGATACTGTGTGCTGAGCTGTGTATCTAATCCTCTCCTGTGTGATACTGTCTGCTGAGCTGTGTATCTAATCCTCTCCTGTGTGATACTGTCTGCTGAGCCGTGTATCTAATCCTCTCCTGTGTGATACTGTCTGCTGAGCCGTGTATCTAATCCTATGCTGTGTGATACTGTCTGCTGAGCTGTGTATCTAATCCTCTCCTGTGTGATACTGTCTGCTGAGCAGTGTATCTAATCTTATACTGTGTGATACTGTCTGCTGAGCTGTGTATCTAATCCTGTCCTGTGTGATACTGTCTGCTGAGCTGTGTATCTAATCCTCTCCTGTGTGATACCGTCTGCTGAGCTGTGTATCTAATCCTATGCTGTGTGATACCGTCTGCTGAGCTATGTATCTAATCTTCTCCTGTGTGGTACTGTCTGCTGAGCTGTGTATCTAATCCTCTCCTGTGTGATACTCTCTGCTGAGCTGTATCTCTAATCCTCTCCTGTGTGATACCGTCTGCTGAGCTATGTATCTAATCTTCTCCTGTGTGGTACTGTCTGCTGAGCTGTGTATCTAATCCTCTCCTGTGTGATACTGTCTGCTGAGCTGTGTATCTAATCCTCTCCTGTGTGATACTGTCTGCTGAGCTATGTATCTAATCCTCTCCTGTGTGATACTGTCTGCTGAGCCGTGTATCTAATCATCTCCTGTGCGATACTGTCTGCTGAGCCGTGTATCTAATCCTCTCCTGTGCGATACTGTCTGCTGAGCTGTGTATCTAATCCTCTCCTGTGTAATACTGTCTGCTGAGCTGTGTACCTAATCCTCTCCTGTGTGATACTGTCTGCTGAGCTGTGTATCCAATCCTCTCCTGTGTGATACTGTCTGCTGAGCTGTGTATCTAATCCTCTCCTGTGTGATACTGTCTGCAGAGCCGTGTATCTAATCCTCTCCTGTGTGATACCGTCTGCTGAGCTGTGTATCCAATTCTCTGCTGTGTGATACCATCTGCTGAGCTGTGTATCTCATCCTCTCCTGTGTGATACCGTCTGCTGAGTCATGTATCTAATCCTATCCTGTGTGATACTGTCTGCTGAGCTGTGTATCTAAACCTCTCCTGTGTGATACTGTCTGCTGAGCTGTGTATCTAATCCTCTAATGTGTGATACTGTCTGCTGAGCTGTTTATCTAATCCTCTCCTGTGTGATACTGTCTGCTGAGCTGTGTATCTAATCCTCTCCTGTGTGATACTGTCTGCTGAGCTGTGTATCTAATCCTCTAATGTGTGATACTGTCTGCTGAGCTGTGTATCTAATCCTCTAATGTGTGATGCTGTCTGCTGAGCTGTGTATCCAATCCTCTCCTGTGTGATACTGTCTGCTGAGCTGTGTATCTAATCCTCTAATGTGTGATACTGTCTGCTGAGCTGTGTATCTAATGATCTCCTGAGTGATACTGTCTGATGAACTGTGTATCTAATCCTATCTTGCGTGATACTGTCTGCTGAGTCGTGTATCTAATCCCGCCCTGTGTGATACTGTCTGCTGAGCCGTGTATCTAATCCACTCCCGCGTGATACTGTCTGATGAGCTGTGTATCTAATCCTATTCGGTGTGATACTGTCTGCTGAGCTGTGTATCTAATCCTCTCCTGTGTGATACTGTCTGCTGAGCTGTGTATCTAATCCTCTCCTGTGTGATACTGTCTGCTGAGCTGTGTATCTAATCCTCTCCTGTGTGATACTGTGTGCTGAGCTGTGTATCTAATCCTCTCCTGTGTGATACTGTCTGCTGAGCTGTGTATCTAATCCTCTCCTGTGTGATACTGTCTGCTGAGCCGTGTATCTAATCCCCTCCTGTGTGATACTGTCTGCTGAGCTGTGTATCTAATCCTCTCCTGTGTGATACTGTCTGCTGAGCTGTGTATCTAATCCTCTCCTGTGTGATACTGTCTGCTGAGTCATGCATCTAATCCTCTCCTGTGTGATACTGTCTGCTGAGCTGTGTATCTAATCCTCTCCTGTGTGATACCGTCTGCTGAGTCATGTATCTAATCCTCTCCTGTGTGATGCTGTCTGCTGAGCTGTGTATCTAATCCTCTCCTGTGTGATACCGTCTGCTGAGCTATTTATCTAATCCTGTCCTGTGTGATACTGTCTGCTGAGCTGTGTATCTAATCCTCTCCTGTGTGATACCGTCTGCTGAGCTATTTATCTAATCCTACACTGTGTGATACTGTCTGCTGAGCTGTGTATCTAATCCTCTCCTGTGTGATACTGTCTGCTGAGCCGTGTATCTAATCCTCCCCAGTGTGATACTGTCTGCAGAGCCGTGTATCTAATCCTCTCCTGTGCGATACTGTCTGCAGAGCCGTGTATCTAATCGTCTCCTGTGCGATACTGTCTGCTGAGCTGTGTATCTAATCCTATGCTGTGTGATACTGTCTGCTGAGCAGTGTATCTAATCTTTTACTGTGTGATACTGTCTGCTGAGCCGTGTAACTAATCCTATGCTGTGTGATACTGTCTACTGAGCTGTGTATCTAATCCTCTCCTTTGTGATACTGTCTACTGAGCTGTGTATCTAATCCTCTCCTGTGTGATACCATCTGCTGAGCCGTGTATCTAATCCTCTCCTGTGTGATACTGTCTGCTGAGCTGTGTATCTAATTCTCTCCTGTGTGATACTGTCTGCTGAGCTGTGTATCTAATCCTCTCCTGTGTGATACTGTCTGATGAACTGTGTATCTAATCCTCTCCTGTGTGATACTGTCTGCTGAGCTGTGTATCTAATCCTCTCCTGTGTGATACTGTCTGCTGAGCTGTGTATCTTATCCACTCCTGTGTGATACTGTCAGCTGAGCTGTGTATCTAATCCTATCCTGTGTGATACTGTCTGCTGAGCTGTGTATCTAATCCTCTCCTGTGTGATACTGTCTGCTGAGCTGTGTATCTAATCCTCTCCTGTGTGATACTGTCTGCTGAGCTGTGTATCTAATCCTCTCCTGTGTGATACTGTCTGCTGAGCTGTGTATCTAATCCTACCCTGTGTGATACTGTCTGCTGAGCTGTGTATCTAATCTTCTCCTGTGTGATACTGTCTGCTGAGCTGTGTATCTAATCCTCTCCTGTGTGATGCTGTCTGCTGAGCTGTGTATCTAATCTTCTCCTGTGTGATACTGTCTGCTGAGCTGTGTATCTAATCCTCTCCTGTGTGATACTGTCAGCTGAGCTGTGTATCTAATCCTACCCTGTGTGATACTGTCTGCTGAGCTGTGTATCTAATCTCCTGTGTGATACTGTCTGCTGAGCTGTGTATCTAATCCTCTCCTGTGTGATGCTGTCTGCTGAGCTGTGTATCTAATCTTCTCCTGTGTGATACTGTCTGCTGAGCCATGTATCTAATCCTCTCCTGTGTGATACCGTCTGCTGAGCTGTGTATCCAATTCTCTGCTGTGTGATACCATCTGCTGAGCTGTGTATCTCATCCTCTCCTGTGTGATACCGTCTGCTGAGTCATGTATCTAATCCTATCCTGTGTGATACTGTCTGCAGAGCCGTGTATCTAATCCTCTCCTGTGTGATACCGTCTGCTGAGCTGTGTATCCAATTCTCTGCTGTGTGATACCATCTGCTGAGCTGTGTATCTCATCCTCTCCTGTGTGATACCGTCTGCTGAGTCATGTATCTAATCCTATCCTGTGTGATACTGTCTGCTGAGCTGTGTATCTAAACCTCTCCTGTGTGATACTGTCTGCTGAGCTGTGTATCTAATCCTCTAATGTGTGATACTGTCTGCTGAGCTGTTTATCTAATCCTCTCCTGTGTGATACTGTCTGCTGAGCTGTGTATCTAATCCTCTCCTGTGTGATACTGTCTGCTGAGCTGTGTATCTAATCCTCTAATGTGTGATACTGTCTGCTGAGCTGTGTATCTAATCCTCTAATGTGTGATGCTGTCTGCTGAGCTGTGTATCCAATCCTCTCCTGTGTGATACTGTCTGCTGAGCTGTGTATCTAATCCTCTAATGTGTGATACTGTCTGCTGAGCTGTGTATCTAATGATCTCCTGAGTGATACTGTCTGATGAACTGTGTATCTAATCCTATCTTGCGTGATACTGTCTGCTGAGTCGTGTATCTAATCCCGCCCTGTGTGATACTGTCTGCTGAGCCGTGTATCTAATCCACTCCCGCGTGATACTGTCTGATGAGCTGTGTATCTAATCCTATTCGGTGTGATACTGTCTGCTGAGCTGTGTATCTAATCCTCTCCTGTGTGATACTGTCTGCTGAGCTGTGTATCTAATCCTCTCCTGTGTGATACTGTCTGCTGAGCTGTGTATCTAATCCTCTCCTGTGTGATACTGTGTGCTGAGCTGTGTATCTAATCCTCTCCTGTGTGATACTGTCTGCTGAGCTGTGTATCTAATCCTCTCCTGTGTGATACTGTCTGCTGAGCCGTGTATCTAATCCCCTCCTGTGTGATACTGTCTGCTGAGCTGTGTATCTAATCCTCTCCTGTGTGATACTGTCTGCTGAGCTGTGTATCTAATCCTCTCCTGTGTGATACTGTCTGCTGAGTCATGCATCTAATCCTCTCCTGTGTGATACTGTCTGCTGAGCTGTGTATCTAATCCTCTCCTGTGTGATACCGTCTGCTGAGTCATGTATCTAATCCTCTCCTGTGTGATGCTGTCTGCTGAGCTGTGTATCTAATCCTCTCCTGTGTGATACCGTCTGCTGAGCTATTTATCTAATCCTGTCCTGTGTGATACTGTCTGCTGAGCTGTGTATCTAATCCTCTCCTGTGTGATACCGTCTGCTGAGCTATTTATCTAATCCTACACTGTGTGATACTGTCTGCTGAGCTGTGTATCTAATCCTCTCCTGTGTGATACTGTCTGCTGAGCCGTGTATCTAATCCTCCCCAGTGTGATACTGTCTGCAGAGCCGTGTATCTAATCCTCTCCTGTGCGATACTGTCTGCAGAGCCGTGTATCTAATCGTCTCCTGTGCGATACTGTCTGCTGAGCTGTGTATCTAATCCTATGCTGTGTGATACTGTCTGCTGAGCAGTGTATCTAATCTTTTACTGTGTGATACTGTCTGCTGAGCCGTGTAACTAATCCTATGCTGTGTGATACTGTCTACTGAGCTGTGTATCTAATCCTCTCCTTTGTGATACTGTCTACTGAGCTGTGTATCTAATCCTCTCCTGTGTGATACCATCTGCTGAGCCGTGTATCTAATCCTCTCCTGTGTGATACTGTCTGCTGAGCTGTGTATCTAATTCTCTCCTGTGTGATACTGTCTGCTGAGCTGTGTATCTAATCCTCTCCTGTGTGATACTGTCTGATGAACTGTGTATCTAATCCTCTCCTGTGTGATACTGTCTGCTGAGCTGTGTATCTAATCCTCTCCTGTGTGATACTGTCTGCTGAGCTGTGTATCTTATCCACTCCTGTGTGATACTGTCAGCTGAGCTGTGTATCTAATCCTATCCTGTGTGATACTGTCTGCTGAGCTGTGTATCTAATCCTCTCCTGTGTGATACTGTCTGCTGAGCTGTGTATCTAATCCTCTCCTGTGTGATACTGTCTGCTGAGCTGTGTATCTAATCCTCTCCTGTGTGATACTGTCTGCTGAGCTGTGTATCTAATCCTACCCTGTGTGATACTGTCTGCTGAGCTGTGTATCTAATCTTCTCCTGTGTGATACTGTCTGCTGAGCTGTGTATCTAATCCTCTCCTGTGTGATGCTGTCTGCTGAGCTGTGTATCTAATCTTCTCCTGTGTGATACTGTCTGCTGAGCTGTGTATCTAATCCTCTCCTGTGTGATACTGTCAGCTGAGCTGTGTATCTAATCCTACCCTGTGTGATACTGTCTGCTGAGCTGTGTATCTAATCTCCTGTGTGATACTGTCTGCTGAGCTGTGTATCTAATCCTCTCCTGTGTGATGCTGTCTGCTGAGCTGTGTATCTAATCCTCTCCTGTGTGATACTGTCTGCTGAGCTGTGTATCTAATCCTCTCCTGTGTGATACTATCTGCTGAGCTGTGTATCTAATCTTCTCCTGTGTGATACTGTCTGCTGAGCTGTGTATCTAATCCTCTCCTGTGTGATACTGTCTGCTGAGCTGTGTATCTAATCCTACCCTGTGTGATACTGTCTGCTGAGCTGTGTATCTAATCTCCTGTGTGATACTGTCTGCTGAGCTGTGTATCTAATCCTCTCCTGTGTGATGCTGTCTGCTGAGCTGTGTATCTAATCCTCTCCTGTGTGATGCTGTCTGCTGAGCTGTGTTTCTAATCCTCTCCTGTGTGATACTGTCTGCTGAGCTGTGTATCTAATCCTCTCCTGTGTGATATTGTCTGCTGAGCTGTATATCTAATCCTCTCATGTGTGATACCGTCTGCTGAGCTATGCATCTAATCCTGTCCTGTGTGATACTGTTTGTTGAGCTGTGTATCTAATCCTATTCTGTGTGATACTGTCTGCTGAGCAGCGTATCTAATCCTCTCCTGTGTGATGCTGTCTTCTGAGCTGTGTATCTAATCCTGTCCTGTGTGATACTGTCTGCTGAGCAGTGTATCTAAACCTATCCTGTGTGATACTGTCTGCTGAGCTGTGTATCTAATCCTGTCCTGTGTGATACTGTCTGCTGAGCTGTGTATCTAATCCTCTACTGTGTGATACTGTCTGCTGAGCAATGTATCTAATCCTACCCTGTGTGATACTGTCTGCTGAACCGTGTATCTAATCCTCTCCTGTGTGATACTGTCTGCTGAGCTGTGTATCTAATCCTGTCCTGTGTGATACCGTCTGCTGAGCTGTGTATCTAATGCTGTCCTGTGTGATACTGTCTGCTGAGCTGTGTATCTAATCCTATCCGGTGTGATACTGTCTGCTGAGCCGTGTATCTAATCCTCTCCTGTGTGATACTGTCTGCTGAGCTGTGTATCTAATCATATTCTGTGTGATACCGTCTGCTGAGCAGTGTATCTAATCCTCTCCTGTGTGATACTGTCTTCTGAGCTGTGTATCTAATCCTCTCCTGTGTAATACTGTCTGCTGAGCTGTGTATCTAATCCTGTCCTGTGTGATACTGTCTGCTGAGCTGTGTATCTAATCCTGTCCTGTGTGATACTGTCTGCTGAGCTGTGTATCTAATCCTCTACTGTGTGATACTGTCTGCTGAGCCATGTATCTAATCCTCTCCTGTGTGATACCATCTGCTGAGCTGTGTATCTAAACCTATCCTGTGTGATACTGTCTGCTGAGCTGTGTATCTAATCCTGTCCTGTGTGATACTGTCTGCTGAGCTGTGTATCTAAACCTATCCTGTGTGATACTGTCTGCTGAGCTGTGTATCTAATCCTGTCCTGTGTGATACTGTCTGCTGAGCTGTGTATCTAATCCTCTACTGTGTGATACTGTCTGCTGAGCCATGTATCTAATCCTACCCTGTGTGATACTGTCTGCTGAACCGTGTATCTAATCCTCTCCTGTGTGATACTGTCTGCTGAGCTGTGTATCTAATCCTATTCTGTGTGATACCGTCTGCTGAGCAGTGTATCTAATCCTGTCCTGTGTGATACTGTCTGCTGAGCTGTGTATCTAATCCTCTCCTCTGCAATACTGTCTGCTGAGCTGTGTATCTAATCCTCTCCTGTGTGATACTGTCTGCTGAGTCATGTATCTAATTCTCTCCTGTGTGATACTGTCTGCTGAGCCGTGTATCTAATCTTCTCCTGTGAGATACTGTGTGCTGAGCTGTGTATCTAATCTTCTCCTGTGAGATACTGTGTGCTGAGCTGTGTATCTAATACAATCCTGTGAGATACTGTGTATCTAATCCTCTCCTGTGTGATACTGTCTGCTGAGCTGTGTATCTAATCCTCTCCTGTGTGATACCATCTGCTGAGCAGTGTATCTAATCCCCTACTGTGTGATACTGTCTGCTGAGCCGTGTATCTAATCCTATGCTGTGTGATACTGTCTGCTGAGCCGTGTATCTAATCCTATGCTGTGTGATACTGTCTGCTGAGCCGTGTATCTAATCCTCAACTGTGTGATGCTGTCTACTGAGCTGTATATCTAATCCTATCCTGCAGTGCACACAAACTATGAATCTCAGTACAGCAACTCTGATCTAGTCACCTCTGTACTGAGACATCTATACTGAGGTTACTGTACAGAGGACGTCCTTATACACAGTACAGTGCACAGAGATCATGAACCTTACTGCAGCAACTCTGATCTAGTCACCTCTGTACTGAGACATCTAGATTGAGGTTACTGTACAGAGGACGTCCTTATACACAGTACGGTGCACACAAACTATGAATATCAGTACAGCAACTCTGATCTAGTTACCTCTGTACTGAGACAACTAGACTGAAGTTACTGTACAGAGGACATCCTTATACACAGTACAGTGCACACAAACTATGAATCTCAGTACAGCAACTCTGATCTAGTCACCTCTGTACTGAGACATCTAGACTGAAGTTACTGTACAGAGGACGTCCTTATACACAGTACGGTGCACACAAACTATAAATCTCAGTACAGCAACTCTGATCTAGTCACCTCTGTACTGAGACATCTAGACTGAAGTTACTGTACAGAGGACGTCCTTATACACAGTACAGTGTACAGAGATCATGAACCTTACTGCAGCAACTCTGATCTAGTCACCTCTGTAATGAGACAACTAGACTGAAGTTACTGTAGAAAGGACGTCCTTATACACAGTACAGTGCACAGAAATCATGAACCTTACTACAGCAACTCTGATCTAGTCACCTCTGTACTGAGACAACTAGACTGAGGTTACTGTACAGAGGACGTCCTTATACACAGTACGGTGCACACAAACTATGAATCTCACTACAGCAACTCTGATCTAGTCACCTCTGTACTGAGACATCTAAATTGAAGTTAGTGTACAGAGGACGTCCTTATACACAGTACGGTGCACAGAGATCATAGACCTCAGTACAGCAACTCTGATCTAGTCACCTCTGTACTGAGACATCTAGATTGAGGTTACTGTACAGAGGACGTCCTTATACACAGTACGGTGCACACAAACTAGGAATCTCAGTACAGCAACTCTGATCTAGTCACCTCTGTACTGAGACATCTAGATTGAGGTTACTGTACAGAGGACGTCCTTATACACAGTACAGTGCACAGAAATCATGAACCTCAGTACAGCAACTCCGATCTAGTCACCTCTGTACTGAGACATCTAGACTGAAGTTACTGTATAGAGGACGTCCTTATACATCGTACAGTGCACAGAAATCATGGACCTCAGTACAGCAACTCTGATCTAGTTACCTCTGTACTAAGACAACTAGACTGAAGTTACTGTACAGAGGACGTCCTTATACACAGTACAGTGCACAGAAACTATGAATCTCAGTACAGCAACTCCCATCTAGTCACCTCTGTACTGAGACATCTAGATTGAGGTTACCATACAGAGGACGTTCTTATACACAGTACGGTGCACACAAACTATGAATCTCAGTACAGCAACTCTGATCTAGTAACCTCTGTACTGAGACAACTAGACTGAAGTTACTGTACAGAGGACGTCCTTATACACAGTACAGTGCACACAAACTATGAATCTCAGTACAGCAACTCTGATCTAGTCACCTCTGTACTGAGACATCTATACTGAAGTTACCGTACAGAGGACGTCCTTATACACAGTACAGTGCACAGAGATCATGGACCTCAGTGCTGCAACTCTGATCTAGTCACCTCTGTACTGAGACATCTAGATTGAGGTTACTGTACAGAGGACGTCCTTATACACAGTACAGTGCACAGAAATCATGGACCTCAGTACAGGAACTCTGATCTAGTCACCTCTTTACTAAGACAACTAGACTGAAGTTACTGTACAGAGGACGTCCTTATACACAGTACGGTGCACACAAACTATGAATCTCAGTACAGGAACTCTGATCTAGTCACCTCTTTACTAAGACAACTAGACTGAAGTTACTGTACAGAGGACGTCCTTATACACAGTATGGTGCACACAAACTGCATCTCAGTACAGCAACTCTGATCTAGTCACCTCTGTACTGAGACATCTAGACTGAAGTTACTGTACAGAGGACGTCCTTATACACAGTAAGGTGCACACAAACTATGAATCTCAGTACAGCAACTCTGATCTAGTCACCTCTGTACTGAGACATCTAAATTGAAGTTACCGTACAGAGGATGTCCTTATACACAGTACGGTGAACAGAGATCATGGACCTCAGTACAGCAACTCCGATCTAGTCACCTCTGTACTGAGACATCTAGAATGAGGTTAATGTACAGAGGACGTCCTTATACACAGTAGGGTGCACACAAACTATGAATCTCAGTACAGCAACTCTGATCTAGTCACCTCTGTACTGAGACATCTAGACTGAAGTTACTGTACAGAGGACGTCCTTATACACAGTACGGTGCACAGAGATCATGGACCTCAGTACAGCAACTCTGATCTAGTCACCTCTGTACTGAGACATCTAGACTGAAGTTACTGTACAGAGGACGTCCTTATACACAGTAGGGTGCACACAAACTATGAATCTCAGTACAGCAACTCTGATCTAGTTACCTCTGTACTGAGACAAATATACTGAAGTTACTGTACAGAGGACGTCCTTATACACAGTACAGTGCACAGAGATCATGGACCTCAGTACAGCAACTCCGATCTAGTCACCTCTGTACTGAGACATCTAGATTGAAGTTACTGTACAGAGGACGTCCTTATACACAGTACAGTGCACACAAACTATGAATCTCAGTACAGCAACGCTGATCTAGTTACCTCTGTACTGAGACAAATAGACTGAAGTTACTGTACAGAGGACGTCCTTATACACAGTACAGTACACAGAGATCATGGACCTCAGTACAGCAACTCCGATCTAGTCACCTCTGTACTGAGACATCTAGAATGAGGTTAATGTACAGAGGATGTCCTTATACACAGTAGGGTGCACACAAACTATGAATCTCAGTACAGCAACTCTGACCTAGTCACCTCTGTACTGAGACATCTAGACTGAAGTTACTGTACAGAGGACGTCCTTATACACAGTACGGTGCACAGAGATCATGGACCTCAGTACAGCAACTCCGATCTAGTCACCTCTGTACTGAGACATCTAGACTGAAGTTACTGTATAGAGGACGTCCTTATACATCGTACAGTGCACAGAAATCATGGACCTCAGTACAGCAACTCTGATCTAGTTACCTCTGTACTAAGACAACTAGACTGAAGTTACTGTACAGAGGACGTCCTTATACACAGTACAGTGCACAGAAACTATGAATCTCAGTACAGCAACTCCCATCTAGTCACCTCTGTACTGAGACATCTAGATTGAGGTTACCATACAGAGGACGTTCTTATACACAGTACGGTGCACACAAACTATGAATCTCAGTACAGCAACTCTGATCTAGTAACCTCTGTACTGAGACAACTAGACTGAAGTTACTGTACAGAGGACGTCCTTATACACAGTACAGTGCACACAAACTATGAATCTCAGTACAGCAACTCTGATCTAGTCACCTCTGTACTGAGACATCTATACTGAAGTTACCGTACAGAGGACGTCCTTATACACAGTACAGTGCACAGAGATCATGGACCTCAGTGCTGCAACTCTGATCTAGTCACCTCTGTACTGAGACATCTAGATTGAGGTTACTGTACAGAGGACGTCCTTATACACAGTACAGTGCACAGAAATCATGGACCTCAGTACAGGAACTCTGATCTAGTCACCTCTTTACTAAGACAACTAGACTGAAGTTACTGTACAGAGGACGTCCTTATACACAGTACGGTGCACACAAACTATGAATCTCAGTACAGGAACTCTGATCTAGTCACCTCTTTACTAAGACAACTAGACTGAAGTTACTGTACAGAGGACGTCCTTATACACAGTACGGTGCACACAAACTGAATCTCAGTACAGCAACTCTGATCTAGTCACCTCTGTACTGAGACATCTAGACTGAAGTTACTGTACAGAGGACGTCCTTATACACAGTAAGGTGCACACAAACTATGAATCTCAGTACAGCAACTCTGATCTAGTCACCTCTGTACTGAGACATCTAAATTGAAGTTACCGTACAGAGGATGTCCTTATACACAGTACGGTGAACAGAGATCATGGACCTCAGTACAGCAACTCCGATCTAGTCACCTCTGTACTGAGACATCTAGAATGAGGTTAATGTACAGAGGACGTCCTTATACACAGTAGGGTGCACACAAACTATGAATCTCAGTACAGCAACTCTGATCTAGTCACCTCTGTACTGAGACATCTAGACTGAAGTTACTGTACAGAGGACGTCCTTATACACAGTACGGTGCACAGAGATCATGGACCTCAGTACAGCAACTCTGATCTAGTCACCTCTGTACTGAGACATCTAGACTGAAGTTACTGTACAGAGGACGTCCTTATACACAGTAGGGTGCACACAAACTATGAATCTCAGTACAGCAACTCTGATCTAGTTACCTCTGTACTGAGACAAATATACTGAAGTTACTGTACAGAGGACGTCCTTATACACAGTACAGTGCACAGAGATCATGGACCTCAGTACAGCAACTCCGATCTAGTCACCTCTGTACTGAGACATCTAGATTGAAGTTACTGTACAGAGGACGTCCTTATACACAGTACAGTGCACACAAACTATGAATCTCAGTACAGCAACGCTGATCTAGTTACCTCTGTACTGAGACAAATAGACTGAAGTTACTGTACAGAGGACGTCCTTATACACAGTACAGTACACAGAGATCATGGACCTCAGTACAGCAACTCCGATCTAGTCACCTCTGTACTGAGACATCTAGAATGAGGTTAATGTACAGAGGGTGTCCTTATACACAGTAGGGTGCACACAAACTATGAATCTCAGTACAGCAACTCTGATCTAGTCACCTCTGTACTGAGACATCTAGACTGAAGTTACTGTACAGAGGACGTCCTTATACACAGTACGGTGCACAGAGATCATGGACCTCAGTACAGCAACTCCGATCTAGTCACCTCTGTACTTAGACATCTAGACTGAAGTTACTGTACAGAGGACGTCCTTATACACAGTAGGGTGCACACAAACTATGAATCTCAGTACAGCAACTCTGATCTAGTTACCTCTGTACTGAGACAAATAGACTGAAGTTTCTGTACAGAGGACGTCCTTATACACAGTACAGTGCACAGAGATCATGGACCTCAGTGCTGCAACTCTGATCTAGTCACCTCTGTACTGAGACATCTAAATTGAAGTTACTGTACAGAGGACGTCCTTATACACAGTACAGTGCACAGAGATCATGGACCTCAGTGCTGCAACTCCGATCCAGTCACCTCTGTGCTGAGACATCTAGACTAAGGTTACTGTACAGAGGATGTCCTTATACACAGTACGGTGCACAGAAACTATGAATCTCACTACAGCAACTCTGATCTAGTCACCTCTGTACTGAGACATCTATACTGAAGTTACTGTATAGAGGACGTCCTTATACACAGTACGGTGCACACAAACTATGAATCTCAGTACAGCAACTCTGATCTAGTTACCTCTGTACTGAGACATCTAGACTGAAGTTACTGTACAGAGGACGTCCTTATACACAGTACAGTGCACAGAAATCATGAAACTTACTGCAGCAACTCTGATCTAGTCACCTCTGTACTGAGACATCTAGATTGAGGTTACTGTACAGAGGAAGTCCTTTTACACAGTACAGTGCACACAAACTATGAATCTCAGTACAGCAACTCTGATCTAGTCACCTCTTTACTAAGACAACTAGACTGAAGTTACTGTACAGAGGACGTCCTTATACACAGTACGGTGCACACAAACTATGAATCTCAGTACAGCAACTCTGATCTAGTCACCTCTGTACTGAGACATCTAGACTGAAGTTACTGTACAGAGGACGTCCTTATACACAGTAAGGTGCACACAAACTATGAATCTCAGTACAGCAACTCTGATCTAGTGACCTCTGTACTGAGACATCTAAATTGAAGTTACCGTACAGAGGACGTCCTTATACACAGTACGGTGCACAGAGATCATGGACCTCAGTACAGCAACTCCGATCTAGTCACCTCTGTACTGAGACATCTAGAATGAGGTTAATGTACAGAGGACGTCCTTATACACAGTAGGGTGCACACAAACTATGAATCTCAGTACAGCAACTCTGATCTAGTCACCTCTGTACTGAGACATCTAGACTGAAATTACTGTACAGAGGACGTCCTTATACACAGTACGGTGCAGAGAGATCATGGACCTCAGTACAGCAACTCCGATCTAGTCACCTCTGTACTGAGACATCTAGACTGAAGTTACTGTACAGAGGACGTCCTTATACACAGTAGGGTGCACACAAACTATGAATCTCAGTACAGCAAGTCTGATCTAGTTACCTCTGTACTGAGACAAATAGACTGAAGTTACTGTACAGAGGACGTCCTTATACACAGTACAGTGCACAGAGATCATGGACCTCAGTATAACAACTCCGATCTAGTCACCTCTGTACTGAGACATCTAGATTGAAGTTACTGTACAGAGGACGTCCTTATACACAGTACAGTGCACACAAACTATGAATCTCAGTACAGCAACTCTGATCTAGTTACCTCTGTACTGAGACAACTATACTGAAGTACCTGTACAGAGGACGTCCTTATACACAGTACAGTGCACAGAGATCATGAACCTTACAGCTGCAACTCTGATCTAGTCACCTCTGTACTGAGATATTTAGATTGAAGTTACTGTACAGAGGACGTCCTTATACACAGTACAGTGCACACAAACTATGAATATCAGTACAGCAACTCTGATCTAGTTACCTCTGTACTGAGACAACTAGACTGAAGTTACTGTACAGAGGACGTCCTTATACACAGTACAGTGCACACAAACTATGAATCTCACTACAGCAACTCTGATCTAGTCACCTCTGTACTGAGACATCTAAATTGAAGTTACCGTACAGAGGACGTCCTTATACACAGTACGGTGCACACAAACTAGGAATCTCAGTACAGCAACTCTGATCTAGTCACCTCTGTACTGAGACATCTAGAATGGAGTTACTGTACAGAGGACGTCCTTATACACAGTACAGTGCACAGAGATCATGGACCTCAGTGCTGCAACTCCGATCTAGTCACCTCTGTACTGAGACATCTAGACTGAAGTTACTGTACAGAGGACGTCCTTATACACAGTACGGTGCACACAAACTATGAATCTCAGTACAGCAACTCTGATCTAGTCACCTCTGTACTGAGACATCTAGATTGAGGTTACTGTACAGAGGACGTCCTTATACACAGTACAGTGCACAGAAATCATGGACCTCTGTACAGCAATTCCGATCTAGTCATCTCTGTTCTGAGACATCTAGATTGAGGTTACTGTACAGAGGACGTCCTTATACATAGTACAGTGCACAGAAATCATGGACCTCAGTACAGCAACTCTGATCTAGTTACCTCTGTACTGAGACAACTAGACTGAAGTTACTGTACAGAGGATGTCCTTATACACAGTACAGTGCACAGAAACTATGAATCTCAGTACAGCAACTCCCATCTAGTCACCTCTGTACTGAGACATCTAGATTGAGGTTACTGTACAGAGGACGTCCTTATACATAGTACAGTGCACAGAAATCATGGACCTCAGTACAGCAACTCTGATCTAGTTACCTCTGTACTGAGACAACTAGACTGAAGTTACTGTACAGAGGATGTCCTTATACACAGTACAGTGCACAGAAACTATGAATCTCAGTACAGCAACTCCCATCTAGTCACCTCTGTACTGAGACATCTAGATGGAGGTTACCATACAGAGGACGTCCTTATACACAGTACAGTGCACAGAGATCATGAACCTTACTGCAGCAACTCTGATCTAGTTACATCTGTACTGAGACAACTAGACTGAAGTTACTGTATAGAGGACGTCCTTATACACAGTACAGTGCACAGAAATCATGGACCTCAGTGCAGCAACTCTGATCTAGTCACCTCTGTACTGAGACATCTAGACTGAAGTTACTGTACAGAGGACGTCCTTATACACAGTACGGTGCACACAAACTATGAATCTCAGTACAGCAACTCTGATCTAGTCACCTCTGTACTGAGACATCTAGATTAAGGTTACTGTACAGAGGACGTCCTTATACACAGTACGGTGCACACAAACTATGAATCTCAGTACAGCAACTCCCAACTAGTCACCTCTGTACTGAGACATCTAGACTGAAGTTACTGTATAGAGGACGTCCTTATACACAGTACGGTGCACACAAACTATGAATCTCAGTACAGCAACTCTGATCTAGTTACCTCTGTACTGAGACAACTAGACTGAAGTTACTGTACAGAGGACGTCCTTATACACAGTACAGTGCTCACAAACTATGAATCTCAGTACAGCAACTCTGATCTAGTCACATGTGTACTGAGACAACTAGACTGAAGTTACTGTACAGAGGACGTCCTTATACACAGTACAGTGCACAGAAACTATGAATCTCAGTACAGCAACTCTGATCTAGTCACCTCTGTACTGAGACATCTAGATTGAAGTTACTGTACTGAGGACGTCCTTATACACAGTACAGTGCTCAGAGATCATGGACCCCAGTGCTGCAACTCCGATCCAGTCACCTGTGTACTGAGACATCTAGACTAAGGTTACTGTACAGAGGACGTCCTTATACACAGTAAGGTGCACACAAACTATGAATCTCAGTACAGCAACTCTGATCTAGTTACCACTGTACTGAGACAACTAGACTGAAGTTACTGTACAGAGGACATCCTTATACACAGTACAGTGCACAGAGATCATGAACCTTACTGCAGCAACTCTGATCTAGTCACCTCTGTAATGAGACAACTAGACTGAAGTTACTGTACAGAGGACGTCCTTATACACAGTACAGTGCACACAAACTATGAATCTCAATACAGCAGCTCTGATCTACTTACCTCTGTACTGAGACAACTAGACTGAAGTTACTGTACAGAGGACGTCCTCATACACAGTACGGTGCACACAAACTATGAATCTCAGTACAGCAACTCTGATCTAGTCACCTCTGTACTGAGACATCTAGACTGAAGTTACCGTACAGAGGACGTCCTTATACACAGTACAGTGTAGAGAGATCATGAACCTTACTGCAGCAACTCTGATCTAGTCACCTCTGTAATGAGACAACTAGACTGAAGTTACTGTACAGAGGACATCCTTATACACAGTACGGTGCACACAAACTATGAATCTCAGTACAGCAACTCCCAACTAGTCACCTCTGTACTGAGACATCTAAATTGAAGTTACTGTACAGAGGACGTCCTTATACAGAGTACAGTGCACACAAACTAGGAATCTCAGTACAGCAACTCCCAACTAGTCACCTCTGTACTGAGACATCTAAATTGAAGTTACTGTACAGAGGACGTCCTTATACAGAGTACAGTGCACACAAACTAGGAATCTCAGTACAGCAACTCCGATCTAGTCACCTCTGTACTGAGACATCTATACTGAAGTTACTGTACAGAGGACGTCCTTATACACAGTACGGTGCACACAAACTATGAATCTCAGTACAGCAACTCTGATCTAGTCACCTCTGTACTGAGACATCTATACTGAAGTTACTGTACAGAGGACGTCCTTATACAGAGTACAGTGCACACAAACTAGGAATCTCAGTACAGCAACTCCGATCTAGTCACCTCTGTACTGAGACATCTATACTGAAGTTACTGTACAGAGGACGTCCTTATACACAGTACGGTGCACACAAACTATGAATCTCAGTACAGCAACTCTGATCTAGTCACCTCTGTACTGAGACATCTAGACTGAAGTTACTGTATAGAGGACGTCCTTATACACAGTACGGTGCACACAAACTATGAATCTCAGTACAGCAACTCTGATCTTGTTACCTCTGTACTGAGACATCTATACTGAAGTTACTGTACATAGGACGTCCTTATACATAGTACAGTGCACAGAAATCATGGACCTCAGTACACCAACTCTGATCTAGTTACCTCTGTACTGAAACAACTAGACTGAAGTTACTGTACAGAGGATGTCCTTATACACAGTACAGTGCACAGAAACTATGAATCTCACTACAGCAACTCCCATCTAGTCACCTCTGTACTGAGACATCTAGATTGAGGTTACCATACAGAGGACGTCCTTATACACAGTACAGTGCACAGAGATCATGAACCTTACTGCAGCAACTCTGATCTAGTTACCTCTGTACTGAGACAACTAGACTGAAGTTACTGTATAGACGACGTCCTTATACACAGTACAGTGCACAGAAATCATGGACCTCAGTGCAGCAAATCTGATCTAGTCACCTCTGTACTGAGACATCTAGATTGAGGTTACTGTACAGAGGACGTCCTTATACACAGTACGGTGCACACAAACTATGAATCTCAGTACAGCAACTCTGATCTAGTTACCTCTGTACTGAGACAACTAGACTGAAGTTACTGTACAGAGGACGTCCTTATACACAGTACGGTGCACACAAACTATGAATCTCACTACAGCAACTCTGATCTAGTCACCTCTGTACTGAGACATCTATACTGAAGTTACTGTATAGAGGACGTCCTTATACACAGTACGGTGCACACAAACTATGAATCTCAGTACAGCAACTCTGATCTTGTTACCTCTGTACTGAGACATCTATACTGAAGTTACTGTACAGAGGACGTCCTTATACACAGTAAGGTGCACACAAACTATGAATCTCAGTACAGCAACTCTGATCTTGTTACCTCTGTACTGAAACATCTATACTGAAGTTACTGTACAGAGGACGTCCTTATACACAGTACGGTGCACACAAACTATGAATCTCAGTACAGCAACTCTGATCTTGTTACCTCTGTACTGAGACAACTTGACTGAAGTTACTGTACAGAGGACGTCCTTATACACAGTACGGTGCACGCAAACTATGAATCTCAGTACAGCAACTCTGATCTAGCCACCTCTGTACTGAGACAACTAGACTGAAGTTACTGTACAGAGGATGTCCTTATACACAGTACAGTGCACAGAGATCATGGACCTCAATGCTCCAACTCTGATCTAGTCACCTCTGTACTGAGACAACTAGACTGAAGTTACTGTATAGAGGACGTCCTTATACTCAGTACAGTGCACAGAAATCATGGACCTCAGTGCAGCAAATCTGATCTAGTCACCTCTGTACTGAGACATCTAGATTGAGGTTACTGTACAGAGGACGTCCTTATACACAGTACGGTGCACACAAACTATGAATCTCAGTACAGCAACTCTGATCTAGTTACCTCTGTACTGAGACAACTAGACTGAAGTTACTGTACAGAGGACGTCCTTATACACAGTACGGTGCACACAAACTATGAATCTCACTACAGCAACTCTGATCTAGTCACCTCTGTACTGAGACATCTATACTGAAGTTACTGTATAGAGGACGTCCTTATACACAGTACGGTGCACACAAACTATGAATCTCAGTACAGCAACTCTGATCTTGTTACCTCTGTACTGAGACATCTATACTGAAGTTACTGTACAGAGGACGTCCTTATACACAGTAAGGTGCACACAAACTATGAATCTCAGTACAGCAACTCTGATCTTGTTACCTCTGTACTGAAACATCTATACTGAAGTTACTGTACAGAGGACGTCCTTATACACAGTACGGTGCACACAAACTATGAATCTCAGTACAGCAACTCTGATCTTGTTACCTCTGTACTGAGACAACTTGACTGAAGTTACTGTACAGAGGACGTCCTTATACACAGTACGGTGCACACAAACTATGAATCTCAGTACAGCAACTCTGATCTAGCCACCTCTGTACTGAGACAACTAGACTGAAGTTACTGTACAGAGGATGTCCTTATACACAGTACAGTGCACAGAGATCATGGACCTCAATGCTCCAACTCTGATCTAGTCACCTCTGTACTGAGACATCTAAATTGAAGTTACCGTACAGAGGACGTCCTTATACACAGTACAGTGCACAGAGATCATGGACCTCAATGCTCCAACTCTGATCTAGTCACCTCTGTACTGAGACATCTAAATTGAAGTTACCGTACAGAGGACGTCCTTATACACAGTAAGGTGCACACAAACTATGAATCTCAATACAGCAACTCTGATCTAGTCACCTCTGTACTGAGACATCTAAATTGAAGTTAATGTACAGAGGACGTCCTTATACACAGTACGGTGCACACAAACTATGAATCTCAGTACAGCAACTCTGATCTAGTCACCTCTGTACTGAGACATCTAGAATGGAGTTACTGTACAGAGGATGTCCTTATACACAGTACAGTGCACAGAGATCATGGACCTCAGTGTTGCAACTCCGATCTAGTCACCTCTGTACTGAGACATCTATACTGAAGTTACTGTATAGAGGACGTCCTTATACACAGTACGGTGCACACAAACTATGAATCTCAGTACAGCAACTCTGATCTAGCCACCTCTGTACTGAGACAACTTGACTGAAGTTACTGTACAGAGGACGTCCTTATACACAGTACGGTGCACACAAACTATTAATCTCAGTACAGCAACTCTGATCTAGTCACCTCTGTACGGAGACATCTAGATTGAGGTTACCATACAGAGGACGTCCTTATACACAGTAGGGTGCACACAAACTATGAATCTCAGTACAGCAACTCTGATCTTGTTACCTCTGTACTGAGACATCTAGACTGAAGTTACTGTATAGAGGACGTCCTTATACACAGTACGGTGCACACAAACTATGAATCTCAGTACAGCAACTCTGATCTAGCCACCTCTGTACTGAGACAACTTGACTGAAGTTACTGTACAGAGGACGTCCTTATACACAGTACGGTGCACACAAACTATTAATCTCAGTACAGCAACTCTGATCTTGTTACCTCTGTACTGAGACAACTAGACTGAAGTTACTGTATAGAGGACGTCCTTATACACAGTACAGTGCACAGAAATCATGGACCTCAGTGCAGCAACTCTGATCTAGTCACCTCTGTACTGAGACATCTAGATTGAGGTTACTGTACAGAGGACGTCCTTATACACAGTACGGTGCACACAAACTATGAGTCTCAGTACAGCAACTCTGATCTAGTTACCTCTGTACTGAGACAACTAGACTGAAGTTACTGTACAGAGGACGTCCTTATACACAGTACAGTGCACACAAACTATGAATCTCAGTACAGCAACTCTGATCTAATCACCTCTGTACTGAGACATCTAAATTGAAGTTACCGTACAGAGGACGTCCTTATACACAGTACAGTGCACAGAGATCATGGACCTCAGTGCTGCAACTCTGATCTAGTCATCTCTGTACTGAGACATCTAAATTGAAGTTACTGTACAGAGGACCTCCTTATACACAGTACAGTGCACACAAACTTTGAATCTCAATACAGCAACTCTGATCTTGTCACCTCTGTACTGAGACATCTATACTGAAGTTACTGTATAGAGGACGTCCTTATACACAGTACGGTGCACACAAACTATGAATCTCAGTACAGCAACTCTGATATTGTTTCCTCTGTACTGAGACATCTATACTGAAGTTACTGTACAGAGGACGTCCTTATACACAGTAAGGTGCACACAAACTATGAATCTCAGTACAGCAACTCTGATCTTGTTACCTCTGTACTGAGACATCCAGACTGAAGTTACTGTACAGAGGACGTCCTTATACACAGTACGGTGCACACAAACTATGAATCTCAGTACAGCAACTCTGATCTTGTTACCTCTGTACTGAGACATCCAGACTGAAGTTACTGTATAGAGGACGTCCTTATACACAGTACGGTGCACACAAACTATGAATCTCAGTACAGCAACTCTGATCTTGTTACCTCTGTACTGAGACATCTAGAATGGAGTTACTGTACAGAGGATGTCCTTATACACAATACAGTGCACAGAGATCATGGACCTCAGTGCTGCAACTCCGATCTAGTCACCTCTGTACTGAGACATCTATACTGAAGTTACTGTATAGAGGACGTCCTTATACACAGTACGGTGCACACAAACTATGAATCTCAGTACAGCAACTCTGATCTAGCCACCTCTGTACTGAGACAACTTGACTGAAGTTACTGTACAGAGGACGTCCTTATACACAGTACGGTGCACACAAACTATTAATCTCAGTACAGCAACTCTGATCTAGTCACCTCTGTACGGAGACATCTAGATTGAGGTTACCATACAGAGGACGTCCTTATACACAGTAGGGTGCACACAAACTATGAATCTCAGTACAGCAACTCTGATCTTGTTACCTCTGTACTGAGACAACTAGACTGAAGTTACTGTATAGAGGACGTCCTTATACACAGTACAGTGCACAGAAATCATGGACCTCAGTGCAGCAACTCTGATCTAGTCACCTCTGTACTGAGACATCTAGATTGAGGTTACTGTACAGAGGACGTCCTTATACACAGTACGGTGCACACAAACTATGAGTCTCAGTACAGCAACTCTGATCTAGTTACCTCTGTACTGAGACAACTAGACTGAAGTTACTGTACAGAGGACGTCCTTATACACAGTACAGTGCACACAAACTATGAATCTCAGTACAGCAACTCTGATCTAATCACCTCTGTACTGAGACATCTAAATTGAAGTTACCGTACAGAGGACGTCCTTATACACAGTACAGTGCACAGAGATCATGGACCTCAGTGCTGCAACTCTGATCTAGTCACCTCTGTACTGAGACATCTAAATTGAAGTTACTGTACAGAGGACCTCCTTATACACAGTACAGTGCACACAAACTATGAATCTCAATACAGCAACTCTGATCTAGTCACCTCTGTACTGAGACATCTATACTGAAGTTACTGTATAGAGGACGTCCTTATACACAGTACGGTGCACACAAACTATGAATCTCAGTACAGCAACTCTGATATTGTTTCCTCTGTACTGAGACATCTATACTGAAGTTACTGTACAGAGGACGTCCTTATACACAGTAAGGTGCACACAAACTATGAATCTCAGTACAGCAACTCTGATCTTGTTACCTCTGTACTGAGACATCCAGACTGAAGTTACTGTACAGAGGACGTCCTTATACACAGTACGGTGCACACAAACTATGAATCTCAGTACAGCAACTCTGATCTTGTTACCTCTGTACTGAGACATCCAGACTGAAGTTACTTTATAGAGGACGTCCTTATACACAGTACGGTGCACACAAACTATGAATCTCAGTACAGCAACTCTGATCTTGTTACCTCTGTACTGAGACATCTATACTGAAGTTACTGTACAGAGGACGTCCTTATACACAGTACGGTGCACACAAACTATGAATCTCAGTACAGCAACCCTGATCTAGCCACCTCTGTACTGAGACAACTAGACTGAAGTTACTGTACAGAGGACGTCCTTATACACAGTACAGTGCACAGAGATCATGAACCTTACTGCAGCAACTCTGCTCTAGTCACCTCTGTACTGAGACATCTAGATTGAGGTTACTGTACAGAGGACGTCCTTATACAAAGTACGGTGCACACAAACTATGAATCTCACTACAGCAACTCTGATCTAGTCACCTCTGTACTGAGACATCTAGACTGAAGTTACTGCACAGATGACGTCCTTATACACAGTACGGTGCACACAAACTATGAATCTCAGTACAGCAACTCTGATCTAGTTACCTCTGTACTGAGACATCTAGACTGAAGTTACTGCACAGAGGACGTCCTTATACACAGTACAGTGCACACAAACTATGAATCTCACTACAGCGACTCTGATCTAGTCACCTCTGTACTGAGACATCTAGACTGAAGTTACTGTACAGAGGACGTCCTTATACACAGTACAGTGCACACAAACTATGAATCTCAGTACAGCAGCTCTGATCTAGTCACCTCTTTACTAAGACAACTAGACTGAAGTTACTGTACAGAGGACGTCCTTATACACAGTACGGTGCACACAAACTATGAATCTCAGTACAGCAACTCTGATCTTGTCACCTCTGTACTGAGACATCTAGAATGAAGTTTCTGTACAGAGGATGTCCTTATACACAGTACAGTGTAGAGAGATCATGGACCTTAGTGCAGCAACTCTGATCTAGTCACCTCTGTACTGAGACATCTAGATTGAGGTTATTGTACAGAGGACGTCCTTATACACAGTACGGTGCACACAAACTTTGAATCTCCGTACTGCAACTCCCATCTAGCCACCTCAGTAATGAGACAACTAGACTGAAGTTACTGTACAGAGGATGTCCTTATACACAGTACAGTGCACCGAAATCATGGACCTCAGTACAGCAACTATGATCTAGTTACCTCTGTAATGAGACATCTAGAATGGAGTTACCGTACAGAGGACGTCCTTATACACAGTACGGTGCACACAAACTATGAGTCTCAGTACAGCAACTCTGATCTAGTCACCTCTGTACTGAGACATCTAGAATGGAGTTACTGTACAGAGGATGTCCTTATACACAGTACAGTGCACAGAGATCATGGACCTCAGTGCTGCAACTCCGATCTAGTCACCTCTGTACAGAGACATCTAGACTAAGGTTACTGTACAGAGGACGTCCTTATACACAGTACAGTGCACACAAATTATGAATCTCAGTACAGCAACTCTGATCTAGTCACCTCTGTACTGAGACATCTATACTGAAGTTACTGTATAGAGGACGTCCTTATACACAGTACGGTGCACACAAACTATGAATCTCACTACAGCAACTCTGATCTAGTCACCTCTGTACTGAGACATCTAGAATGGAGTTACTGTACAGAGGACGTCCTTATACACAGTACAGTGCACACAAACTATGAATCTCACTACAGCAACTCTGATCTTGTTACCTCTGTGCTGAGACAACTAGACTAAGGTTACTGTACAGAGGACGTCCTTATACACAGTACGGTGCACACAAACTATGAATCTCAGTACAGAAACTTTGATCTAGTCACCTCTGTACTGAGACATCTAAATTGAAGTTACTATACAGAGGACGTCCTTATACACAGTACAGTGCACAGAAATCATGAACCTTACTACAGCAACTCTGATCTAGTCACCTCTGTACTGAGACATCTAGACTGAAGTTACTGCCCAGAGGACGTCCTTATACACAGTACGGTGCACACAAACTATGAATCTCAGTACAGCAACTCTGATCTAGTTACCTCTGTACTGAGACATCTAGACTGAAGTTACTGTACAGAGGACGTCCTTATACACAGTACAGTGCACACAAACTATGAATCTCATTACAGCAACTCTGATCTAGTTACCTCTGTACTGAGACAACTAGATTGAAGTTACTGTACAGAGGACGTCCTTATACACAGTACAGTACACAGAGATCATGAACCTTACTGCAGCAACTTTGATCTAGTCACCTCTGTACTGAGACATCTAGACTGAAGTTACTGTACAGAGGACGTCCTTATACACAGTACGGTGCACACAAACTATGAATCTCAGTACAGTAACTCTGATCTAGTCACCTCTGTACTGAGACATCTAGACTGAAGCTACTGTACAGAGGACGTCCTTATACACAGTACAGTGCACACAAACTATGAATCTCAGTACAGCAACTCTGATCTAGTCACCTCTGTACTGAGACAACTCGACTGAAGTTACTGTACAGAGGACGTCCTTATACACAGTACGGTGCACACAAACTATGAATCTCACTACAGCAACTCTGATCTAGTCATCTCTGTACTGAGACATCTAGACTGAAGTTACTGTACAGAGGACGTCCTTATACACAGTACAGTGCACACAAACTATGAATCTCAGTACAGCAACTCTGATCTAGTTACCTCTGTACTGAGACAACTCGACTGAAGTTACTGTACAGAGGACGTCCTTATACACAGTACAGTGCACACAAACTATGAATCTCAGTACAGCAACTCTGATCTAGTCACCTCTGTACTGAGACATCTAGATTGAAGTTACTGTATAGAGGACGTCCTTATACACAGTACAGTGCACACAAACTATGAATCTCAGTACAGCAACTCTGATCTAGTTACCTCTGTACTGAGACAACTAGACTGAAGTTACTGTACAGAGGACGTCCTTATACACAGTACAGTGCACACAATCTATGAATCTCATTACAGCAACTCTGATCTAGTCACCTCTTTACTGAGACATCTAGACTGAAGTTACTGTACAGAGGACGTCCTTATACACAGTACGGTGCACAGAGATCATGGACCTCAGTACAGCAACTCCCATCTAGTTACCTCTGTACTGAGACATCTAGACTGAAGTTACTGTACAGAGGACGTCCTTATACACAGTACAGTGCACAGAGATCTCGGACCTTACTGCAGCAACTCTGATCTAGTCACCTCTGTACTGAGACATCGAAATTGAAGTTACCGTACAGAGGACGTCCTTATACACAGTACGGTGCACAGAAATCATGAAACTTAATGCAGCAACTCTGATCTAGTCACCTCTTTACTGAGACATCTAGACTGAAGTTACTGTATAGAGGACGTCCTTATACACAGTACAGTGCACAGAAATCATGAACCTTACTGCAGCAACTTTGATCTAGTCACCTCTGTACTGAGACATCTAAATTGAAGTTACCGTACAGAGGACGTCCTTATACACAGTACAGTGCACAGAAATCATGAAACTTACTGCAGCAACTCTGATCTAGTCACCTCTGTACTGAGACATCTAGATTGAAGTTACTGTACAGAGGACATCCTTATACACAGTACAGTGCACAGAGATCATGGACCTTACTGCAGCAACTCTGATCTAGTCACCTCTGTACTGAGACATCTAGATTGAGGTTACTGTACAGAGGACGTCCTTATACACAGTACGGTGCACACAAACTAGGAATCTCAGTACAGTAACTCTGGTCTAGTCACCTCTGTACTGAGACATCTAGATTGAGGTTACTGTACAGAGGACGTCCTTATACACAGTACGGTGCACACAAACTATGAATCTCAGTACAGTAACTCTGGTCTAGTCACCTCTGTACTGAGACATCTAGATTGAGGTTACTGTACAGAGGACGTCCTTATACACAGTACAGTGCACAGAGATCATGAACCTTACTGCAGCAACTCTGATCTAGTCACCTCTGTACTGAGACATCTAGATTGAGGTTACTGTACAGAGGACGTCCTTATACACAGTACGGTGCACAAAAATCATGAAACTTAATGCAGCAACTCTGATCTAGTCACCTCTGTACTGAGACATCTAGACTGAAGTTACTGTACAGAGGACGTCCTTATACACAGTACGGTGCACACAAACTATGAATCTCAGTACAGTAACTCTGATCTAGTCACCTCTGTACTGAGACATCTAGATCGAAGTTACTGTATAGAGGACGTCCTTATACACAGTACAGTGCACAGAAATCATGGACCTCAGTGCTGCAACTCTGTTCTAGTCACCTCTGTACTGAGACATCTAGACTGAAGTTACTGTACAGAGGACGTCCTTATACACAGTACAGTGCACAGAGATCATGAACCTTACTGCAGCAACTCTGATCTAGTCACCTCTGTACTGAGACATCTAGACTGAGGTTACTGTACAGAGGACGTCCTTATACACAGTACAGTGCACAGAGATCATGGACCTCAGTACAGCAACTCTGATCTAGTCACCTCTGTACTGAGACATCTAGACTGAAGTTACTGTACAGAGGACATCCTTATACACAGTACGGTGCACAGAAATCATGAACCTTACTGCAACAACTCTGATCTAGTCACCTCTGTACTGAGACATCTAGACTGAGGTTACTGTACAGAGGACGTCCTTATACACAGTACAGTGCACAGAGATCATGGACCTCAGTACAGCAACTCTGATCTAGTCACCTCTGTACTGAGACATCTAGACTGAAGTTACTGTACAGAGGACATCCTTATACACAGTACAGTGCACAGAGATCATGAACCTTACTGCAGCAACTCTGATCTAGTCACCTCTGTACTGAGACATCTAGACTGAGGTTACTGTACAGAGGACGTCCTTATACACAGTACAGTGCACAGAGATCATGGACCTCAGTACAGCAACTCTGATCTAGTCACCTCTGTACTGAGACATCTAGACTGAAGTTACTGTACAGAGGACGTCCTTATACACAGTACGGTGCACACAAACTATGAATCTCAGTACAGCAACTCTGATCTAGCCACTTCTGTACTGAGACAACTAGACTGAAGTTACTGTACAGAGGACGTCCTTATACACAGTACAGTGCACAGAGATCATGAACCTTACTGCAGCAACTCTGATCTAGTCACCTCTGTACTGAGACATCTAGACTGAAGTTACTGTACAGAGGATGTCCTTATACACAGTACAGTGCACAGAGATCATGAACCTTACTGCAGCAACTCTGATCTAGTCACCTCTGAACTGAGATATCTAGACTGAAGTTACTGTACAGAGGACGTCCTTATACACAGTACAGTGCACAGAGATCATGAACCTTACTGCAGCAACTCTGATCTAGTCACCTCTGAACTGAGATATCTAGACTGAAGTTACCGTACAGAGGACGTCCTTATACACAGTACGGTGCACACAAACTATGAATCTCAGTACAGCAACTCTGATCTTGTCACCTCTGTACTGAGACATCTAGAATGGAGTTTCTGTACAGAGGACGTCCTTATACACAGTACAGTGTAGAGAGATCATGGACCTTAGTGCAGCAACTCTGATCTAGTCACCTCTGTACTGAGACATCTAGATTGAGGTTATTGTACAGAGGACGTCCTTATACACAGTACGGTGCAAACAAACTATGAATCTTAGTACAGCAACTCCGATCTTGTCACCTCTGTACTGAGACATCTAAATTGAAGTTACCGTACAGAGGACGTCCTTATACACAGTACAGTGCACAGAGATCATGGACCTCAGTGCTCCAACTCTGATCTAGTCACCTCTGTACTGAGACATCTAGACTGAAGTTACTGTACAGAGGACATCCTTATACACAGTACGGTGCACAGAAATCATGAACCTTACTGCAGCAACTCTGATCTAGTCACCTCTGTACTGAGACATCTACATTGAGGCTACTGTACAGAGGACGTCCTTATACACAGTACGGTGCACAGAGATCATGGACCTCAGTGCTCCAACTCTGATCTAGTCACCTCTGTACTGAGACATCTGGACTGAAGTTACTGTACAGAGGACGTCCTTATACACAGTACGGTGCACACAAACTATGAGTCTCAGTACAGCAACTCTGATCTAGTCACCTCTGTACTGAGACATCTAGACTGAAGTTACTGCACAGAGGATGTCCTTATACACAGTACAGTGCACACAAACTATGAATCTCAGTACAGCAACTCTGATCTAGTTACCTCTGTACTGAGACAACTAGATTGAAGTTACTGTACAGAGGACGTCCTTATACACAGTACAGTGCACAGAGATCATGGACCTCAGTGCAGCAAGTCCGATCTAGTCACCTCTGTACTGAGACATCTAGACTGAAGTTACTGTACAGAGGACGTCCTTATACACAGTACGGCGCACACAAACTATGAATCTCAGTACAGTAACTCTGATCTAGTCACCTCTGTACTGAGACCTCTAGACTGAAGTTACTGTACAGAGGACGGCCTTATACACAGTACAGTGCACAGAGATCATGGACCTCAGTGCAGCAACTCCGATCTAGTCACCTCTGTACTGAGACATCTAGACTGAAGTTACTGTACAGAGGACGTCCTTATACACAGTACGGTGCACACAAACTATGAATCTCACTACAGCAACTCCGATCTAGTCACCTCTGTACTGAGACATCTAGACTGAAGTTACTGTACAGAGGACGTCCTTATACACAGTACGGTGCACACAAACTATGAATCTCAGTACAGCAACTCTGATCTAGATACCTCTTTACTGAGACATCTAGACTGAAGTTACTGTACAGAGGACGTCCTTATACACAGTACAGTGCACACAAACTATGAATCTCACTACAGCAACTCTGATCTAGTCACCTCTGTACTGAGACATCTAGACTGAAGTTACTGTACAGAGGACGTCCTTATACACAATACGGTGCACAGAAACTATGAATCTCAGTACAGCAACTCTGATCTAGTCAACTCTGTACTGAGACATCTAGACTGAAGTTACTGTACAGAGGACGTCCTTATACACAGTACGGTGCACAGAAATCATGGACCTCAGTGCTGCAACTCCGATCTAGTCACCTCTGTACTGAGACATCTAGATGGAGGTTACTGTACAGAGGACGTCCTTATACACAGTACAGTGCACACAAACTATGAATCTCAGTACAGCAACTCTGATCTAGTCACCTCTGTACTGAGACAACTAGACTGAAGTTACTGTACAGAGGACGTCCTTATACACAGTACAGTGCACAGAGATCTTGGACCTTACTGCAGCAACTCTGATCTAGTCACCTCTGTACTGAGACATCGAAATTGAAGTTACCGTACAGAGGACGTCCTTATACACAGTACAGTGCACAGAGATCATGGACCTCAGTGCTGCAACTCTGATCTAGTCACCTCTTTATTGAGACATCTAGACTGAAGTTACTGTACAGAGGACGTCCTTATACACAGTACAGTGCACAGAGATCATGGACCTCAGTGCAGCAACTCTGATCTAGTCACCTCTGTACTGAGACATCGAAATTGAAGTTACCGTACAGAGGACGTCCTTATACACAGTACAGTGCACAGAGATCATGGACCTCAGTGCTGCAACTCTGATCTAGTCACCTCTTTATTGAGACATCTAGACTGAAGTTACTGTACAGAGGACGTCCTTATACACAGTACAGTGCACAGAGATCATGGACCTCAGTGCAGCAACTCCGATCTAGTCACCTCTGTACTGAGACATCTAGACTGAAGTTACTGTACAGAGGACGTCCTTATACACAGTACGGTGCAAACAAACTATGAATCTTAGTACAGCAACTCTGATCTAGTCGCCTCTGTACTGAGACATCTACAATGGAGTTTCTGTACAGAGGACGTCCTTATACACAGTACAGTGTACAGAGATCATGGACCTTAGTGCTGCAACTCTGATCTAGTCACCTCTGTACTGAGACATCTAGATTGAGGTTATTGTACAGAGGACGTCCTTATACACAGTACGGTGCACACAAACTATGAATCTCAGTACAGAAACTGTAATCTAGTCACCTCTGAACTGAGATATCTAGACTGAAGTTACTGTACAGAGGACGTCCTTATACACAGTACGGTGCACAGAAATCATGAACCTTACTGCAGCAACTCCGATCTTGTCACCTCTGTACTGAGACATCTAGACTGAAGTTACTGTACAGAGGACGTCCTTATACACAGTACAGTGCACAGAGATCATGGACCTCAGTGCTGCAACTCCGATCTAGTCACCTCTTTATTGAGACATCTAAACTAAGGTTACTGTACAGAGGACGTCCTTATACACAGTACAGTGCACAGAGATCATGGACCTCAGTGCTGCAACTCCGATCTAGTCACCTCTGTACTGAGACATCTAGATTGAAGTTACTGTACAGAGGACGTCCTTATACACAGTACAGTGCACAGAAATCATGGACCTCAGTGCTGCAACTCTGATCTAATCACCTCTGTACTGAGACATCTAGACTGAGGTTACTGTACAGAGGACTTCCTTATACACAGTACAGTGCACAGAAATCATGAACCTTACTGCAGCAACTCTGTTCTAGTCACCTCTGTACTGAGACATCTAGACTGGAGTTACTGTACAGAGGACGTCCTTATACACAGTACAGTGCACAGAAATCATGAACCTTACTGCAGCAACTCTGTTCTAGTCACCTCTGTACTGAGACATCTAGACTGGAGTTACTGTACAGAGGACGTCCTTATACACAGTACAGTGCACAGAAATCATGAACCTTACTGCAGCAACTCTGATCTAGTCACCTCTGTACTGAGACATCTAGACTGGAGTTACTGTACAGAGGACGTCCTTATACACAGTACGGTGCACACAAACTATGAATCTCAGTACAGCAACTCTGATCTAGTCACCTCTCTACTGAGACATCTAGATTGAAGTTACCGTACAGAGGACGTCCTTATACACAGTACAGTGCACAGAGATCATGAACCTTACTGCAGCAACTCTGTTCTAGTCACCTCTGTACTGAGACATCTAGACTGGAGTTACTGTACAGAGGACGTCCTTATACACAGTACAGTGCACAGAGATCATGGACCTTACTGCAGCAACTCTGATCTAGTCACCTCTGTACTGAGACATCTAGACTGAAGTTACTGTATAGAGGACGTCCTTATACACAGTACAGTGCACAGAGATCATGGACCTTACTGCAGCAACTCTGATCTAGTCACCTCTGTACTGAGACATCTAGACTGAAGTTACTGTATAGAGGAAGTCCTTATACACAGTACAGTGCACAGAGATCATGAACCTTACTGCAGCAACTCTGATCTAGTCACCTCTGTACTGAGACATCTAGACTGAAGTTACTGTATAGAGGACGTCCTTATACACAGTACAGTGCATAGAGATCATGAACCTTACTGCAGCAACTCTGATCTAGTCACCTCTGTACTGAGACATCTAGACTGAAGTTACTGTATAGAGGACGTCCTTATACACAGTACAGTGCACAGAGATCATGAACCTTACTGCAGTAACTCTGATCTAGTCACCTCTGTACTGAGACATCTAGACTGAAGTTACTGTATAGAGGACGTCCTTATACACAGTACAGTGCACAGAGATCATGGACCTTACTGCAGCAACTCTGATCTAGTCACCTCTGTACTGAGACATCTAGATTGAGGTTACTGTACAGAGGACGTCCTTATACACAGTATAGTGCACAGAGATCATGAACCTTACTGCAGCAACTCTGATCTAGTCACCTCTGTACTGAGACATCTAGACTGGAGTTACTGTACAGAGGACATCCTTATACACAGTACAGTGCACAGAGATCATGGACCTCAGTACAGCAACTCTGATCTAGTCACCTCTGTACTGAGACATCTAGACTGGAGTTACTGTACAGAGGACATCCTTATACACAGTACAGTGCACAGAGATCATGGACCTCAGTACAGCAACTCTGATCTAGTCACCTCTGTACTGAGACATCTAGATTGAGTTTACTGTACAGAGGACGTTCTTATACACAGTACAGTGCACAGAGATCATGAACCTTACTGCAGCAACTCTGATCTAGTTACCTCTGTACTGAGACATCTAGATTGAAGTTACTGTACAGAGGACGTCCTTATACACAGTACGGTGCACACAAACTATGAATCTCAGTACAGCAACTCTGATCTAGTCACCTCTGTACTGAGACATCTAGAATGGAGTTACTGTACAGAGGATGTCCTTATACACAGTACAGTGCACAGAGATCATGGACCTCAGTGCTGCAACTCCGATCTAGTCACCTCTGTACTGAGACATCTATACTGAAGTTACTGTATAGAGGACGTCCTTATACACAGTACGGTGCACACAAACTATGAATCTCAGTACAGCAACTCTGATCTAGCCACCTCTGTACTGAGACATCTAGATTGAGGTTACTGTACAGAGGACGTCCTTATACACAGTACGGTGCACACAAACTATTAATCTCAGTACAGCAACTCTGATCTAGTCACCTCTGTACGGAGACATCTAGATTGAGGTTACCATACAGAGGACGTCCTTATACACAGTAGGGTGCACACAAACTATGAATCTCAGTACAGCAACTCTGATCTTGTTACCTCTGTACTGAGACATCTAGACTGAAGTTACTGTATAGAGGACGTCCTTATACACAGTACGGTGCACACAAACTATGAATCTCAGTACAGCAACTCTGATCTAGCCACCTCTGTACTGAGACAACTTGACTGAAGTTACTGTACAGAGGACGTCCTTATACACAGTACGGTGCACACAAACTATTAATCTCAGTACAGCAACTCTGATCTTGTTACCTCTGTACTGAGACAACTAGACTGAAGTTACTGTATAGAGGACGTCCTTATACACAGTACAGTGCACAGAAATCATGGACCTCAGTGCAGCAACTCTGATCTAGTCACCTCTGTACTGAGACATCTAGATTGAGGTTACTGTACAGAGGACGTCCTTATACACAGTACGGTGCACACAAACTATGAGTCTCAGTACAGCAACTCTGATCTAGTTACCTCTGTACTGAGACAACTAGACTGAAGTTACTGTACAGAGGACGTCCTTATACACAGTACAGTGCACAGAGATCATGGACCTCAGTGCTGCAACTCTGATCTAGTCACCTCTGTACTGAGACATCTAAATTGAAGTTACTGTACAGAGGACCTCCTTATACACAGTACAGTGCACACAAACTTTGAATCTCAATACAGCAACTCTGATCTAGTCACCTCTGTACTGAGACATCTATACTGAAGTTACTGTATAGAGGACGTCCTTATACACAGTACGGTGCACACAAACTATGAATCTCAGTACAGCAACTCTGATATTGTTTCCTCTGTACTGAGACATCTATACTGAAGTTACTGTACAGAGGACGTCCTTATACACAGTAAGGTGCACACAAACTATGAATCTCAGTACAGCAACTCTGATCTTGTTACCTCTGTACTGAGACATCCAGACTGAAGTTACTGTACAGAGGACGTCCTTATACACAGTACGGTGCACACAAACTATGAATCTCAGTACAGCAACTCTGATCTTGTTACCTCTGTACTGAGACATCCAGACTGAAGTTACTGTATAGAGGACGTCCTTATACACAGTACGGTGCACACAAACTATGAATCTCAGTACAGCAACTCTGATCTTGTTACCTCTGTACTGAGACATCTAGAATGGAGTTACTGTACAGAGGATGTCCTTATACACAGTACAGTGCACAGAGATCATGGACCTCAGTGCTGCAACTCCGATCTAGTCACCTCTGTACTGAGACATCTATACTGAAGTTACTGTATAGAGGACGTCCTTATACACAGTACGGTGCACACAAACTATGAATCTCAGTACAGCAACTCTGATCTAGCCACCTCTGTACTGAGACAACTTGACTGAAGTTACTGTACAGAGGACGTCCTTATACACAGTACGGTGCACACAAACTATTAATCTCAGTACAGCAACTCTGATCTAGTCACCTCTGTATGGAGACATCTAGATTGAGGTTACCATACAGAGGACGTCCTTATACACAGTAGGGTGCACACAAACTATGAATCTCAGTACAGCAACTCTGATCTTGTTACCTCTGTACTGAGACAACTAGACTGAAGTTACTGTATAGAGGACGTCCTTATACACAGTACAGTGCACAGAAATCATGGACCTCAGTGCAGCAACTCTGATCTAGTCACCTCTGTACTGAGACATCTAGATTGAGGTTACTGTACAGAGGACGTCCTTATACACAGTACGGTGCACACAAACTATGAGTCTCAGTACAGCAACTCTGATCTAGTTACCTCTGTACTGAGACAACTAGACTGAAGTTACTGTACAGAGGACGTCCTTATACACAGTACAGTGCACACAAACTATGAATCTCAGTACAGCAACTCTGATCTAATCACCTCTGTACTGAGACATCTAAATTGAAGTTACCGTACAGAGGACGTCCTTATACACAGTACAGTGCACAGAGATCATGGACCTCAGTGCTGCAACTCTGATCTAGTCACCTCTGTACTGAGACATCTAAATTGAAGTTACTGTACAGAGGACCTCCTTATACACAGTACAGTGCACACAAACTATGAATCTCAATACAGCAACTCTGATCTAGTCACCTCTGTACTGAGACATCTATACTGAAGTTACTGTATAGAGGACGTCCTTATACACAGTACGGTGCACACAAACTATGAATCTCAGTACAGCAACTCTGATATTGTTTCCTCTGTACTGAGACATCTATACTGAAGTTACTGTACAGAGGACGTCCTTATACACAGTAAGGTGCACACAAACTATGAATCTCAGTACAGCAACTCTGATCTTGTTACCTCTGTACTGAGACATCCAGACTGAAGTTACTGTACAGAGGACGTCCTTATACACAGTACGGTGCACACAAACTATGAATCTCAGTACAGCAACTCTGATCTTGTTACCTCTGTACTGAGACATCCAGACTGAAGTTACTTTATAGAGGACGTCCTTATACACAGTACGGTGCACACAAACTATGAATCTCAGTACAGCAACTCTGATCTTGTTACCTCTGTAATGAGACATCTAAACTGAAGTTACTGTACAGAGGACGTCCTTATACACAGTACGGTGCACACAAACTATGAATCTCAGTACAGCAACTCTGATCTAGCCACCTCTGTACTGAGACAACTAGACTGAAGTTACTGTACAGAGGACGTCCTTATACACAGTACAGTGCACAGAGATCATGAACCTTACTGCAGCAACTCTGATCTAGTCACCTCTGTACTGAGACATCTAGATTGAGGTTACTGTACAGAGGACGTCCTTATACAAAGTACGGTGCACACAAACTATGAATCTCACTACAGCAACTCTGATCTAGTCACCTCTGTACTGAGACATCTAGACTGAAGTTACTGCACAGAGGACGTCCTTATACACAGTACGGTGCACACAAACTATGAATCTCAGTACAGCAACTCTGATCTAGTTACCTCTGTACTGAGACATCTAGACTGAAGTTACTGCACAGAGGACGTCCTTATACACAGTACAGTGCACACAAACTATGAATCTCAGTACAGCAACTCTGATCTAGTCACCTCTGTACTGAGACATCTAGATTGAGGTTACTGTACAGAGGACGTCCTTATACACAGTACAGTGCACACAAACTATGAATCTCAGTACAGCAGCTCTGATCTAGTCACCTCTTTACTAAGACAACTAGACTGAAGTTACTGTACAGAGGACGTCCTTATACACAGTACAGTGCACAGAAATCATGAAACTTACTGCAGCAACTCTGATCTAGTCACCTCTGTACTGAGACATCTAGATTGAGGTTACTGTACAGAGGACGTCCTTATACACAGTACAGTGCACACAAACTATGAATCTCAGTACAGCAGCTCTGATCTAGTCACCTCTTTACTAAGACAACTAGACTGAAGTTACTGTACAGAGGACGTCCTTATACACAGTACGGTGCACACAAACTATGAATCTCAGTACAGCAACTCTGATCTAGTTACCTCTGTACTGAGACATCTAGACTGAAGTTACTGTACAGAGGACGTCCTTATACACAGTACGGTGCACACAAACTATGAATCTCAGTACAGTAACTCTGATCTAGTCACCTCTGTACTGAGACATCTAGACTGAAGCTACTGTACAGAGGACGTCCTTATACACAGTACGGTGCACACAAACTATGAATCTCAGTACAGCAACTCTGATCTAGTTACCTCTGTACTGAGACAACTCGACTGAAGTTACTGTACAGAGGACGTCCTTATACACAGTACGGTGCACACAAACTATGAATCTCACTACAGCAACTCTGATCTAGTCATCTCTGTACTGAGACATCTAGACTGAAGTTACTGTACAGAGGACGTCCTTATACACAGTACAGTGCACACAAACTATGAATCTCAGTACAGCAACTCTGATCTAGTCACCTCTGTACTGAGACATCTAGATTGAAGTTACTGTACAGAGGACGTCCTTATACACAGTACAGTGCACACAAACTATGAATCTCAGTACAGCAACTCTGATCTAGTTACCTCTGTACTGAGACAACTAGACTGAAGTTACTGTACAGAGGACGTCCTTATACACAGTACAGTGCACACAATCTATGAATCTCATTACAGCAACTCTGATCTAGTCACCTCTTTACTGAGACATCTAGACTGAAGTTACTGTACAGAGGACGTCCTTATACACAGTACGGTGCACAGAGATCATGGACCTCAGTACAGCAACTCCCATCTAGTTACCTCTGTACTGAGACATCTAGACTGAAGTTACTGTACAGAGGACGTCCTTATACACAGTACAGTGCACAGAGATCTCGGACCTTACTGCAGCAACTCTGATCTAGTCACCTCTGTACTGAGACATCGAAATTGAAGTTACCGTACAGAGGACGTCCTTATACACAGTACGGTGCACAGAAATCATGAAACTTAATGCAGCAACTCTGATCTAGTCACCTCTTTACTGAGACATCTAGACTGAAGTTACCGTACAGAGGACGTCCTTATACACAGTACAGTGCACAGAAATCATGAAACTTACTGCAGCAACTCTGATCTAGTCACCTCTGTACTGAGACATCTAGATTGAGGTTACTGTACAGAGGACGTCCTTATACACAGTACAGTGCACAGAGATCATGAACCTTACTGCAGCAACTCTGATCTAGTCACCTCTGTACTGAGACATCTAGACTGAAGTTACTGTACAGAGGACGTCCTTATACACAGTACGGTGCACACAAACTATGAATCTCAATACAGTAACTCTGATCTAGTCACCTCTGTACTGAGACATCTAAATTGATGTTACCGTACAGAGGGTGTCCTTATACACAGTACGGTGAACAGAAATCATGATCCTTACTGCAACAACTCTGATCTAGTCACCTCTGTACTGAGACATCTAGATCGAAGTTACTGTATAGAGGACGTCCTTATACACAGTACAGTGCACAGAAATCATGGACCTCAGTGCTGCAACTCTGTTCTAGTCACCTCTGTACTGAGACATCTAGACTGAAGTTACTGTACAGAGGACGTCCTTATACACAGTACAGTGCACAGAGATCATGAACCTTACTGCAGCAACTCTGATCTAGTCACCTCTGTACTGAGACATCTAGACTGAGGTTACTGTACAGAGGACGTCCTTATACACAGTACAGTGCACAGAGATCATGGACCTCAGTACAGCAACTCTGATCTAGTCACCTCTGTACTGAGACATCTAGACTGAAGTTACTGTACAGAGGACATCCTTATACACAGTACGGTGCACAGAAATCATGAACCTTACTGCAACAACTCTGATCTAGTCACCTCTGTACTGAGACATCTAGACTGAGGTTACTGTACAGAGGACGTCCTTATACACAGTACAGTGCACAGAGATCATGGACCTCAGTACAGCAACTCTGATCTAGTCACCTCTGTACTGAGACATCTAGACTGAAGTTACTGTACAGAGGACATCCTTATACACAGTACAGTGCACAGAGATCATGAACCTTACTGCAGCAACTCTGATCTAGTCACCTCTGTACTGAGACATCTAGACTGAGGTTACTGTACAGAGGACGTCCTTATACACAGTACAGTGCACAGAGATCATGAACCTTACTGCAGCAACTCTGATCTAGTCACCTCTGAACTGAGATATCTAGACTGAAGTTACTGTACAGAGGACGTCCTTATACACAGTACGGTGCACACAAACTATGAATCTCAGTACAGCAACTCTGATCTTGTCACCTCTGTACTGAGACATCTAGAAAGGAGTTTCTGTACAGAGGACGTCCTTATACACAGTACAGTGTAGAGAGATCATGGACCTTAGTGCAGGAACTCTGATCTAGTCACCTCTGTACTGAGACATCTAGATTGAGGTTATTGTACAGAGGACGTCCTTATACACATTACAGTGCAAACAAACTATGAATCTTAGTACAGCAACTCCGATCTTGTCACCTCTGTACTGAGACATCTAAATTGAAGTTACCGTACAGAGGACGTCCTTATACACAGTACAGTGCACAGAGATCATGGACCTCAGTGCTCCAACTCTGATCTAGTCACCTCTGTACTGAGACATCTAGACTGAAGTTACTGTACAGAGGACATCCTTATACACAGTACGGTGCACAGAAATCATGAACCTTACTGCAGCAACTCTGATCTAGTCACCTCTGTACTGAGACATCTACATTGAGGCTACTGTACAGAGGACGTCCTTATACACAGTACGGTGCACAGAGATCATGGACCTCAGTGCTCCAACTCTGATCTAGTCACCTCTGTACTGAGACATCTAGACTGAAGTTACTGTACAGAGGACGTCCTTATACACAGTACGGTGCACACAAACTATGAATCTCAGTACAGCAACTCTGATCTAGTTACCTCTGTACTGAGACAACTAGATTGAAGTTACTGTACAGAGGACGTCCTTATACACAGTACAGTGCACAGAGATCATGAACCTTACTGCAGCAACTTTGATCTAGTCACCTCTGTACTGAGACATCTAGACTAAGGTTACTGTACAGAGGACGTCCTTATACACAGTACAGTGCACAAAAACTAAGAATCTCAGTACAGCAACTCTGATCTAGTCACCTCTGTACTGAGACATCTAGATTGAGGTTACTGTACAGAGGACGTCCTTATACACAGTACAGTGCACAGAGATCATGGACCTCAGTGCAGCAAGTCCGATCTAGTCACCTCTGTACTGAGACATCTAGACTGAAGTTACTGTACAGAGGACGTCCTTATACACAGTACGGTGCACACAAACTATGAATCTCAGTACAGTAACTCTGATCTAGTCACCTCTGTACTGAGACCTCTAGACTGAAGTTACTGTACAGAGGACGTCCTTATACACAGTACAGTGCACAGAGATCATGGACCTCAGTGCAGCAACTCCGATCTAGTCACCTCTGTACTGAGACATCTAGACTGAAGTTACTGTACAGAGGACGTCCTTATACACAGTACGGTGCACACAAACTATGAATCTCACTACAGCAACTCCGATCTAGTCACCTCTGTACTGAGACATCTAGACTGAAGTTACTGTACAGAGGACGTCCTTATACACAGTACGGTGCACACAAACTATGAATCTCAGTACAGCAACTCTGATCTAGATACCTCTTTACTGAGACATCTAGACTGAAGTTACTGTACAGAGGACGTCCTTATACACAGTACAGTGCACACAAACTATGAATCTCACTACAGCAACTCTGATCTAGTCACCTCTGTACTGAGACATCTAGACTGAAGTTACTGTACAGAGGACGTCCTTATACACAATACGGTGCACAGAAACTATGAATCTCAGTACAGCAACTCTGATCTAGTCAACTCTGTACTGAGACATCTAGACTGAAGTTACTGTACAGAGGACGTCCTTATACACAGTACAGTGCACAGAGATCTTGGACCTTACTGCAGCAACTCTGATCTAGTCACCTCTGTACTGAGACATCGAAATTGAAGTTACCGTACAGAGGACGTCCTTATACACAGTACAGTGCACAGAGATCATGGACCTCAGTGCTGCAACTCTGATCTAGTCACCTCTTTATTGAGACATCTAGACTGAAGTTACTGTACAGAGGACGTCCTTATACACAGTACAGTGCACAGAGATCATGGACCTCAGTGCAGCAACTCCGATCTAGTCACCTCTGTACTGAGACATCTAGACTGAAGTTACTGTACAGAGGACGTCCTTATACACAGTACGGTGCACAAAAACTAAGAATCTCAGTACAGCAACTCTGATCTAGTCACCTCTGTACTGAGACATCTAGATTGAGGTTACTGTACAGAGGACGTCCTTATACACAGTACAGTGCACAGAGATCATGGACCTCAGTGCAGCAAGTCCGATCTAGTCACCTCTGTACTGAGACATCTAGACTGAAGTTACTGTACAGAGGACGTCCTTATACACAGTACGGCGCACACAAACTATGAATCTCAGTACAGTAACTCTGATCTAGTCACCTCTGTACTGAGACCTCTAGACTGAAGTTACTGTACAGAGGACGTCCTTATACACAGTACAGTGCACAGAGATCATGGACCTCAGTGCAGCAACTCCGATCTAGTCACCTCTGTACTGAGACATCTAGACTGAAGTTACTGTACAGAGGACGTCCTTATACACAGTACGGTGCACACAAACTATGAATCTCACTACAGCAACTCCGATCTAGTCACCTCTGTACTGAGACATCTAGACTGAAGTTACTGTACAGAGGACGTCCTTATACACAGTACGGTGCACAGAGATCATGGACCTCAGTGCAGCAACTCCGATCTAGTCACCTCTGTACTGAGACATCTAGACTGAAGTTACTGTACAGAGGACGTCCTTATACACAGTACGGTGCACAGAAACTATGAATCTCAGTACAGCAACTCTGATCTAGATACCTCTTTACTGAGACATCTAGACTGAAGTTACTGTACAGAGGACGTCCTTATACACAGTACGGCGCACACAAACTATGAATCTCAGTACAGTAACTCTGATCTAGTCACCTCTGTACTGAGACATCTAGACTGAAGTTACTGTACAGAGGACGTCCTTATACACAGTACGGTGCACAGAGATCATGGACCTCAGTGCAGCAACTCCGATCTAGTCACCTCTGTACTGAGACATCTAGACTGAAGTTACTGTACAGAGGACGTCCTTATACACAGTACGGTGCACAGAAACTATGAATCTCAGTACAGCAACTCTGATCTAGATACCTCTTTACTGAGACATCTAGACTGAAGTTACTGTACAGAGGACGTCCTTATACACAGTACAGTGCACACAAACTATGAATCTCACTACAGCAACTCTGATCTAGTCACCTCTGTACTGAGACATCTAGACTGAAGTTACTGTACAGAGGACGTCCTTATACACAATACGGTGCACAGAAACTATGAATCTCAGTACAGCAACTCTGATCTAGTCAACTCTGTACTGAGACATCTAGACTGAAGTTACTGTACAGAGGACGTCCTTATACACAGTACAGTGCACAGAGATCTTGGACCTTACTGCAGCAACTCTGATCTAGTCACCTCTGTACTGAGACATCGAAATTGAAGTTACCGTACAGAGGACGTCCTTATACACAGTACAGTGCACAGAGATCATGGACCTCAGTGCTGCAACTCTGATCTAGTCACCTCTTTATTGAGACATCTAGACTGAAGTTACTGTACAGAGGACGTCCTTATACACAGTACAGTGCACACAAACTATGAATCTTAGTACAGCAACTCTGATCTAGTCGACTCTGTACTGAGACATCTACAATGGAGTTTCTGTACAGAGGACGTCCTTATACACAGTACAGTGTACAGAGATCATGGACCTTAGTGCTGCAACTCTGATCTAGTCACCTCTGTACTGAGACATCTATACTGAAGTTACTGTACAGAGGACGTCCTTATTCACAGTACGGTGCACACAAACTATGAATCTCAGTACAGCAACTCTGATCTAGTCACCTCTGAACTGAGATATCTAGACTGAAGTTACTGTACAGAGGACGTCCTTATACACAGTACGGTGCACAGAAATCATGAACCTTACTACAGCAACTCTGATCTAGTCACCTCTGTACTGAGACATCTAAATTGAAGTTACCGTACAGAGGACGTCCTTATACACAGTACAGTGCACAGAGATCATGGACCTCAGTGCTGCAACTCCGATCTAGTCACCTCTTTATTGAGACATCTAAACTAAGGTTACTGTACAGAGGACGTCCTTATACACAGTAAAGTGCACAGAGATCATGGACCTCAGTGCTGCAACTCCGATCTAGTCACCTCTGTACTGAGACATCTAGATTGAAGTTACTGTATAGAGGACGTCCTTATACACAGTACAGTGCACAGAAATCATGGACCTCAGTGGTGCAACTCTGATCTTGTCACCTCTGTACTGAGACATCTAGACTGAAGTTACTGTACAGACGACGTCCTTATACACAGTATGGTGCACAGAGATCATGAACCTTACTGCAGCAACTCTGATCTAATCACCTTTGTACTGAGACATCTAGATTGAAGTTACTGTATAGAGGACGTCCTTATACACAGTACGGTGCAAAGAAATCATGAACCTTACTGCAGCAACTCTGATCTAGTCACCTTTGTACTGAGACATCTAGACTGAGGTTACTGTACAGAGGACGTCCTTATACACAGTACAGTGCACAGAAATCATGAACCTTACTGCAGCAACTCTGTTCTAGTCACCTCTGTACTGAGACATCTAGACTGGAGTTACTGTACAGAGGACGTCCTTATACACAGTACGGTGCACACAAACTATGAATCTCAGTACAGCAACTCTGATCTAGTCACCTCTGTACTGAGACATCTAGACTGGAGTTACTGTACAGAGGACGTCCTTATACACAGTACAGTGCACAGAGATCATGAACCTTACTGCAGCAACTCTGTTCTAGTCACCTCTGTACTGAGACATCTAGACTGGAGTTACTGTACAGAGGACGTCCTTATACACAGTACGGTGCACACAAACTATGAATCTCAGTACAGCAACTCTGATCTAGTCACCTCTCTACTGACACATCTAGATTGAAGTTACCATACAGAGGACGTCCTTATACACAGTACAGTGCACAGAGATCATGAACCTTACTGCAGCAACTCTGTTCTAGTCACCTCTGTACTGAGACATCTAGACTGGAGTTACTGTACAGAGGACGTCCTTATACACAGTACAGTGCACAGAGATCATGGACGTCAGTGCTGCAACTCCGATCTAGTCACCTCTGTACTGAGACATCTAGACTGGAGTTACTGTACAGAGGACGTCCTTATACACAGTACAGTGCACAGAGATCATGGACCTCAGTGCTGCAACTCCGATCCAGTCACCTCTGTACTGAGACATCTAGACTGAAGTTACTGTATAGAGGACGTCCTTATACACAGTACAGTGCACAGAGATCATGAACCTTACTGCAGCAACTCTGTTCTAGTCACCTCTGTACTGAGACATCTAGACTGGAGTTACTGTACAGAGGACGTCCTTATACACAGTACGGTGCACACAAACTATGAATCTCAGTACAGCAACTCTGATCTAGTCACCTCTCTACTGACACATCTAGATTGAAGTTACCGTACAGAGGACGTCCTTATACACAGTACAGTGCACAGAGATCATGAACCTTACTGCAGCAACTCTGTTCTAGTCACCTCTGTACTGAGACATCTAGACTGGAGTTACTGTACAGAGGACGTCCTTATACACAGTACAGTGCACAGAGATCATGGACGTCAGTGCTGCAACTCCGATCTAGTCACCTCTGTACTGAGACATCTAGACTGGAGTTACTGTACAGAGGACGTCCTTATACACAGTACAGTGCACAGAGATCATGGACCTCAGTGCTGCAACTCCGATCCAGTCACCTCTGTACTGAGACATCTAGACTGAAGTTACTGTATAGAGGACGTCCTTATACACAGTACAGTGCACAGAGATCATGAACCTTACTGCAGCAACTCTGATCTAGTCACCTCTGTACTGAGACATCTAGACTGGAGTTACTGTACAGAGGACGTCCTTATACACAGTACAGTGCACAGAGATCATGGACCTTACTGCAGCAACTCTGATCTAGTCACCTCTGTACTGAGACATCTAGACTGAAGTTACTGTATAGAGGACGTCCTTATACACAGTACAGTGCACAGAGATCATGAACCTTACTGCAGTAACTCTGATCTAGTCACCTCTGTACTGAGACATCTAGACTGGAGTTACTGTACAGAGGACGTCCTTATACACAGTACAGTGCACAGAGATCATGGACCTTACTGCAGCAACTCTGATCTAGTCACCTCTGTACTGAGACATCTAGACTGAAGTTACTGTATAGAGGACGTCCTTATACACAGTACAGTGCACAGAGATCATGAACCTTACTGCAGTAACTCTGATCTAGTCACCTCTGTACTGAGACATCTAGACTGGAGTTACTGTACAGAGGACGTCCTTATACACAGTACAGTGCACAGAGATCATGGACCTTACTGCAGCAACTCTGATCTAGTCACCTCTGTACTGAGACATCTAGATTGAGGTTACTGTACAGAGGACGTTCTTATACACAGTACAGTGCACAGAGATCATGAACCTTACTGCAGCAACTCTGATCTAGTCACCTCTGTACTGAGACATCTAGACTGGAGTTACTGTACAGAGGACATCCTTATACACAGTACAGTGCACAGAGATCATGGACCTTACTGCAGCAACTCTGATCTAGTCACCTCTGTACTGAGACATCTAGATTGAGGTTACTGTACAGAGGACGTTCTTATACACAGTACAGTGCACAGAGATCATGAACCTTACTGCAGCAACTCTGATCTAGTTACCTCTGTACTGAGACATCTAGATTGAAGTTACTGTACAGAGGACGTCCTTATACACAGTTCGGTGCACACAAACTATGAATTTCAGTACAGCAACTCTGATCTAGTCACCTCTGTACTGAGACAACTAGACTGAAGTTACTGTACAGAGGACGTCCTTAAACACAGTACGGTGCACACAAACTATGAATCTCAGCACAGCAACTCTGATCTAGTTACCTCTGTACTGAGACATCTAGATTGAGGTTACTGTATAGAGGACGTCCTTATACACAGTACAGTGCACAGAGATCATGGACCTTACTGCAGCAACTCTGATCTAGTCACCTCTGTACTGAGACAACTAGATTGAGGTTACTGTACAGAGGACGTCCTTATACACAGTACAGTGCACACAAACTATGAATCTCACTACAGCAACTCTGATCTAGTCACCTCTGTACTGAGACATCTAGATTGAGGTTACTGTACAGAGGACGTCCTTATACACAGTACAGTGCACAGAGATCATGAACCTTACTGCAGCAACTCTGATCTAGTCACCTCTGTACTGAGACATCCAGACTGAAGTTACTGTACAGAGGACGTCCTTATACACAGTACAGTGCACAGAGATCATGGACCTCAGTGCTGCAACTCCGATCTAGTCACCTCTGTACTGAGACATCTAAATTGAAGTCACCGTACAGAGGACGTCCTAATACACAGTATAGTGCACAGAGATCATGGACCTCAGTGCTGCAACTCCGATCTAGTCACCTCTGTACTGAGACATCTAAATTGAAGTCACCGTACAGAGGACGTCCTTATACACAGTACGGTGCACAGAAATCATGAACCTTACTGCAGCAACTCTGATCTAGTTACCTCTGTACTGAGACATCTTAATTGAAGTTACCGTACAGAGGACGTCCTTATACACAGTACAGTGCACACAAACTATGAATCTCAGTACAGCAACTCCCATCTAGTCACCTCTGTACTGAGACATCTAGACTGAAGTTACTGTACAGAGGACGTCCTTATACACAGTACGGTGCACACAAACTATGAATTTCACAACAGCAACTCTGATCTAGTCACCTCTGTACTGAGACATCTAGATTGAGGTTACTGTACAGAGGACGTCCTTATACACAGTACGGTGCACACAAACTATGAATCTCACTACAGCAACTCTGATCTAGTCACCTCTGTACTGAGACATCTAGACTGAAGTTACTGTACAGAGGACGTCCTTATACACAGTACGGTGCACACAAACTATGAATCTCACTACAGCAACTCTGATCTAGTCACCTCTGTACTGAGACATCTAGACTGAAGTTACTGTACAGAGGACGTCCTTATACACAGTTCGGTGCACACAAACTATGAATCTCAGTACAGCAACTCCCATCTAGTCACCTCTGTACTGAGACATCTAGACTGAAGTTACTGTACAGAGGACGTCGTTATACACTGTACGGTGCACACAAACTATGAATCTCAGTACAGCAACTCCCATCTAGTCACCTCTGTACTGAGACATCTAGACTGAAGTTACTGTACAGAGGACGTCCTTATACACAGTACAGTGCACAGAAACTATGAATTTCACAACAGCAACTCTGATCTAGTTACCTCTGTACTGAGACATCTAGATTGAGGTTACTGTACAGAGGACGTCCTTATACACAGTACGGTGCACGCAAACTATGAATCTCACTACAGCAACTCTGATCTAGTCACATCTGTACTGAGACATCTAGACTGAAGTTACTGCACAGAGGACGTCCTTATACACAGTACGGTGCACAGAGATCATGAACCTTACTGCAGCAACTCTGATCTAGTCACCTCTGTACTGAGACATCTAGATTGAGGTTACTGTACAGAGGACGTCCTTATACACAGTACAGTGCACAGAGATCATGAACCTTACTGCAGCAACTCTGATCTAGTCACCTCTGTACTGAGACATCTAGATTGAGGTTACTGTACAGAGGACGTCCTTATACACAGTACAGTGCACAGAAACTATGAATCTCAGTACAGCAACTCTGATCTAGTCACCTCTGTACTGAGACATCTTGACTGAAGTTACTGTACAGAGGACGTCCTTATACACAGTAGGGTGCACACAAACTGTGAATCTCAGTACAGCAACTCTGATCTAGTCACCTCTGTACTGAGACATCTAGATGGAGGTTACTGTACAGAGGACGTCCTTATACACAGTACAGTGCACACAAACTATGAATCTCAGTACAGCAACTCTGATCTAGTCACCTCTGTACTGAGACATCTAGAATGAGGTTACTGTACAGAGGACGTCTTTATACACAGTACAGTGAACACAAACTGTGAATCTCAGTACAGCAACTCTGATCTAGTCACCTCTGTACTGAGACAACTAGACTGAAGTTACTGTACAGAGGACGTCCTTATACACAGTACGGTGCACACAAACTATGAATTTCAGTACAGAAACTCTGATCTAGTCACCTCTGAACTGAGATATCTAGACTGAAGTTACTGTACAGAGGACGTCCTTATACACAGTACAGTGCACAGAGATCATGAACCTTACTGCAGCAACTCTGATCTAGTCACCTCTGTACTGAGCCAACTAGACTGAAGTTACTGTACAGAGGACGTCCTTATACACAGTACGGTGCACACAAACTATGAATTTCAGTACAGAAACTCTGATCTAGTCACCTCTGAACTGAGATATCTAGACTGAAGTTACTGTACAGAGGACGTCCTTATACACAGTACAGTGCACAGAGATCATGAACCTTACTGCAGCAACTCTGATCTAGTCACCTCTGTACTGAGACAACTAGACTGAAGTTACCGTACAGAGGACGTCCTTATACACAGTACGGTGCACACAAACTATGAATCTCACTACAGCAACTCTGATCTAGTCACCTCTGTACTGAGACATCTAGATTGAGGTTACTGTACAGAGGACGTCCTTCTACACAGTAGGGTGCACACAAACTATGAATCTCAGTACAGCAGCCCTGATCTAGTCACCTCTGTACTGAGATATCTAGACTGAAGTTACTGTACAGAGGACGTCCTTATACACCGTACGGTGCACACAAACTATGAATCTCACTACAGCAACTCCCATCTAGTCACCTCTGTACTGAGACATCTAGATGGAGGTTACTGTATAGAGGACGTCCTTATACACAGTACGGTGCACACAAACTATGAATCTAAGTACAGCAACTCTGATCTAGTTACCTCTGTACTTAGACAACTAGACTGAAGTTGCTGTACAGAGGACGTCCTTATGCACTGTATGGTGCACACAAAATATGAATCTCAGTACAGCAACTCTGATCTAGTCACCTCTTATTAAATAGTTAATTATGGATATTCATTTTATTCTTAAATCTGAGTTCTATGCATTAGCCATCGTGTCTAGTTGAAATGCGCTATTTGTGTGTTCACTACCATATGTAGAACAGGTGTGCCATACGACTGGCTATAAAAGCCCATGGTACAGAAAGGGGGGGCTCTCTTGCTCTTCCCACCCCACAAGACACAGAAGAAGGATCTTCATGCTGAGGAGCAGCTGACATGTAGGCCTGGACACGTGTTGGACAAAGACATGATTTACCAGCCAGGATCCAAGGAAAGATGGACACTCATGATTGAATCTCTTTGTAACTACTTCATCTATTTTATATTCAGTTTCAATTATTTTTTAATGGACAATCCAAGAATAAATAGATACATTTTTTATAAGGAAATCTTGATATTGATACTTTGCGAAGTCCTCAGTAGAGAAAAATAATACAGAAAGAAGTATTATTTAACAATGGTGAGCCAGCCAGCCTGATTTTTCGTAAGTGAATTTCTTCCTTGAACAAAGGGGGGGAAAGTCCTGACTAGCTGAACAGCTGTTGTTCACGTGTCAGTAAATTCTCTAATTTGTCACGAGAAGCAGAAAGGACCTACAGACTGAGGACTAACAGGAAGCAGAGGTTCTAACAAGGAACAGAATCACACAGGAAATGAATCAGACGAACTGAAGACAGGACGTGCTGATAAAGAGAAGCTAAGGAATCTTAAGGTAAGCAAAATATGGATATAATTTCTTCTTTTGCTAAACAAAGTAATATTAATTTCAAAGTTAATGTAGGAAATGACTTAGACGTTTTGTGGCTCAGTTTATACAAAGAATGTGAATTGCAGAATTTACAGTTAACTTCCAAATTGGTATATAGAGAGAAACAGGGTCGGTCTGGGCTGGCGGGATACCGGAAATTTTCCCGGTGGGCCCCGCCCCCTGCTGCAGAGTAGAAGGGGAGAAGAGAACAAAAAAAAAATCCTGCGGTTTTAAGGGGCACGGGCCCTTTAAAAGCGCAGGCACAGTGTATGCAGGGACGCGCGCACGCAGTGTTCATTACCTGAACCACCGCGGCACACGTCCCAGTGAAGCAGCTGAAGCTGCGTGTCTCCCTTCGCCGTCCGGCGTATGACGTCATCGTCATGCGCCTGCTGTGAAGGAGGCGCGCAACTCAGGAGAAGGAGGACACCGCACGGGAGCGCAGGAAGGTAAGATTGAGGAACATACTTTATTAATGGTGACCAGTGGGGAACATTATTACTTTAGATTCCAATTATTATTATTACATTATTACTTCTGTAATACAATTTACTTTTTAGGAAATTGTTTTCCATGGGATGGGACAAAAGAGGGGTCCTGTTACTGTGCAGGACGGCACTATGTTACTTTTTTTCTTCAACTGGTGTAGTGTAGAAGTCGGGGGGAAAAGTGGGAATATTCTCTAGAAGAGATCAGTTATTGATAACTGTGTGTTATTTTCTGCAGAGATGATTCCTGGCTGGAAGAAGTGATGGCTGTCTGTGCCAGATGAAGAAGAAAAGCGAAGATGAAGGACTTCACCTAGAGACATCACTGGTGAGTCAGTGTATTACATGTACACTTACACTACACACGTGGTCAAAATTGTTGGTACCCCTCGTTTAATGAAAGAAAAACCCACAATGGTCACAGAAATAACTTGAATCTGATAAATTACAAATTTTTGAAAATGAACAAATGAAAGTCAGACATTGCTTTCCTGCTTCCACAGAATTTAAAAAAAAATTAAACTCATGAAATAGGCCTGGACAGAAATGATGGTTCTTCTTAACTTAATATTTTGTTGAACCTTTTGAGGCAATCACTGCAATCAAAGGATTCCTGTAACTGTCAATGAGACTTCTGCACCTCTCCACAGCTATTTTGGCCGACTCCTCATGAGCAAACTGCTCCAGTTGTCTCGTGGTTGAAGGTTGCCTTTTCCAGATGGCATGTTTCAGCTCTTTCCAAAGATGCTCCATAGGATTTAGGTCAGGGCTCATAGAAGGCCACTTCAGAATAGTCTAATGTTTTCCTCTTAGCCATTCTTGGGTGTTTTTAGCTGTGTGTTTTGGGTCATTATCCTGTTGCAAGACCCATGACCTGCGACTGAGACCAAGCTTTCTGACACTGGGCAGCACATTTCTCTCTAGAATCCCTTGATAGTCTTGAGATTTCATTGTACCCTGCACAGATTCAAGACACCCTGTACCAGATGCAGCAAAGCAGCCCCAGAACATAACAGCCTCCTCCATGTTTCACAGTAGGGACAGTGTTCTTTTCTTGATATGCTTAATTTTTCGGTCTGTGAACATAGAGCTGATGTGCCTTGCCAAAAACTTCCATTTTTTTCTCATCTGTCCATAGTACATTCTCCCAGAAGCTTTGTGGCTTGTCAACATGTAGTTTGGCAAATTCCAGTCTGGCTTTTTTATTATTATTTTTTTCAACAATGGTGTTCTCCTTGGTCGTCTTACATGAAGTTCACTTTGGATCAAACAACGGTGGATAGTACGATCTGACACTGATGTTCCTTGAGCTTGAAGTTCACCTTTAATCTCTTTAGAAGTTTTCCTGGACTCTTTTGTTACCATTCATATTATCCGTCTCTTTGATTTGTCATCAATTTTCCTCCTGCGGCCACGTCCAGGGAGGTTGGCTACAGTCCCATGGATCTTAAATTTCTGAATAATATGTGCACCTGTAGTCACAGGAACATCAAGCTGCTTGGAGATGGTCTTATAACCTTTACCTTTTAACATGCTTTTCTATAATTTTCTTTCTAATCTCCTGAAACAACTCTTTCCTTTGCTTCCTCTGGTCCATGTTGAGTGTGGTACACACCATGTCACCAAACAACACAGTGAGTATCTGTAGCCCTATATACAGGCCCACTGACTGATTACAAGATTGTAGACACCTGTGATGCTAATTTGTGGACACAACTTGATTTAACATGTCCCTTTTGTCACATTATTTTCAGGGGTACCATCATTTCTGTCCAGGCCTATTTCATGAGTTTAATTTTTTTAAAAATTCAGTGGAAGCAGAAAAGCAATGTCTGACTTTCATTTGTTCATTTTCATAGATTTTTAATTTATTATTACTTTTGTCAGATTCAAGTTATTTCTGTGACCATTGTGGGTTTTTCTTTCATTAAACGAGGGGTACCAACAATTCTGACCACGTGTGTGTATATAGTATATACAGAACTCCTGTGTATGTCACTGGTGATCACTGTATTATGTATACACTATATACAGAGCTTCTGTGTATAATGTCACTGGTGACCACTGTATTACCTGTACACTATATACAGAGCTCCAGTGTATAATGTCACTGGTGATCACTGTATTACCTGTACACTGACACTATATACAGAGCTCCTGTGTATAATGTCACTGGTGATTCCTGTATTACCTGTACACTATACACTATATACAGAGCTCCTGTGTATAATGTCACTGGTGACTACTGTATTACCTGTACACTATATACAGAGCTCCTGTGTATAATGTCACTGGTGACCACTGTATTACCTGTACACTATATACAGAGCTCCTGTGTATAATGTCACTGGTGACCACTGTATTACCTGTGCACTATATACAGAGCTCCTGTGTATAATGTCACTGGTGATCACTGTATTACCTGTACACTATACACTATGTACAGAGCTCCTGTGTATAATGTCACTGGTGACCACTGTATTACCTGTACACTATATACAGAGCTCCTGTGTATAATGTCACTGGTGACCACTGTATTACCTGTACACTATATACAGAGCTCCTGTGTATAATGTCACTGGTGACCACTGTATTACTTGTACACTATATACAGAGCTCCTGTGTATAATGTCACTGGTGATCACTGTATTACCTGTACACTATACACTATGTACAGAGCTCCTGAGTATAATGTCACTGGTGACCACTGTAATACCTGTACACTATATACAGAGCTCCAGTGTATAATGTCACTGGTGATCACTGTATTACCTGTACACTGACACTATATACAGAGCTCCTGTGTATAATGTCACTGGTGATCCCTGTATTACCTGTACACTGACACTATATACAGAGCTCCTGTGTATAATGTCGCTGGTGGTAATAACAGTGTTGTTAGTATTGTGGTTTGTATTCATGATCAGTATTGTAGTATTTGGTCACTTTGGGGTGGTAATATGTGGTCTGGTCATGGTGTGGCCGTATTTATTCCTTGTATGTGGTATTATTCGGTCACTATGTGGTGGTAATATGTGATCTAGTCATGGTGTGGCGATATTTGTCCCTTTTGTATGTGGTATTATTGGTGTTGATATAGTGGACTGTGTTGTGTATGGCAGTCATTTTGTTCTTGCTGATATTAACTAGGAAAATATTTTTTTCCATTAGGCCACAGCCCCACCATTAGTATTTGGTTAGTATTTTTTCTCAGGAGTCGCTGCCAAAACCAGGAGTGGGTGATAAATGCAGAATTGGTGACTTGTTTCTATTCTACCTTTTCTCTGATTGTTCCTCATCTGGTTTTGGCTCCCACTCCTGAGAAAAAATACTGACCGAATACTGACCAAATACTGATAGTGGGGCCGTGACCTTAGAGATTAAATACTTGGAGCAGAGCATCAGAGATGCACTTACAGGGGTTCTCTGGTGAAAACAAGTAATCACCTCTCCACAGGATCAGTGATAATATTGATTGGTGGGGGTCTGACTGCTGGGACCTGCACCGATTGGTAGAATGTGGAGCTTTTCTCCCCATTAGACTGGAGCTCATGTGCGACTCGACCACTGATCCATTCATTCCCTTAGAGGCTGCGAGCGCTGCTCTTTTTTGGAAGCCCCCAAGAGAACGAATGAGGCTGTGGTCAGACGTCCCACCTGTCGCTGCATTTTAAAATGGTGATAAGTGTCCTGTCAGGGATAAAACTTCCCCATTCTTCCGATAGGTGCGTTTTCCAATGTTCGGACCCAAACGATCAATAAGTGATCACCGATCCTGTGGATCCCATGGATCGGTGATAACTTGTTTTAACCAAAGAACCCCTTTAATGCAAACTAACGTAGTTGTACATCCCAGTTAGTGTCGCCCAGTAGATGTGCAGGAGCCGCCAGTCAATGCTCCACTATAACAGGGAGAGCGGATAACAGATATTTGCATCTTGCTGTAGGTGGCCCCTAGAGTTAATTTCCCCTGTGGGCCCCAGACACCCCAGTCCGACCCTGGAGAGAAACACAAATTGCGGAATATTCTACATCTTTTTCAGGTATTTCATAATTTTGTACTTGAGAGGTCTAAGCAGGACAATAGTGTAGAAGAAGTGTCAGATGGTGACACTGATTCTGACTGTAATGTGGAAAATGAACAAGAAGTAAGACACGTGTCTGTAACTGAAGGTGACCTTGGGTCTGACCAAGAGACGGACATACAGAAACCTGACATGGGAGGAGACATGACTGACATACGAGAAACCGACATACTAGGTGATGTGGGAGGAGACGTGAGTGACGTAGGAGGAGCGGACGTACAAGAGCCACTAAAAATATCAGAGAATTCAGGAATTACCCAGGCTCAACTCCAAATTAAAATGAGGAAAAATTTGCTGAAATTATACAAAATCATGCCAAAATATGATGTCAAAATCCATGCCTGTAGAAATTCAGAGACATTTGAGAGCTTCTCTGATAAGTTTGATTTATCCAATGAGGAGAGGAATCAATTATTTAAAATATGGATTCCTGTGACATTGTCCAGATGTTACTCTCCTAATGGATGGGAAAATGATTCGGACAGGTTAAGATATTTGATTTATTGTGTCACAAAGGATTTTCCCAACATAGAAGATCTGCAGAAACTAAGGATTGGTAGGAAGGAATGTACATATACATTCATGTCCATATTTGAACGGTTGTACAAAGCTCTCATCAAAAATGGAAAAGTACAACAAATGATAACAACTTTTGTACAAAAATTCAAATTCCTAAATCCAGTTTCCCAAGTTATTGCATCACAAAAAATCATTATTTGAATGTGCGCAGTTGCTGGATTTTGTTAGGAAACATGAGAATCGTGAAAAGAAAATAAATCAAGTTAAATTTGTAAAACCAGAAAAGGTAAAATCTTACCAAAAGCCAATATCAAACTCTCCTAGACTGAGTCATCCCCATAGTGAACTCTATCAAATACGCAGGAGATTTCATATCTGTTATAAGCCATATCAGAGAGTGCAAAGGTCCATCTCTTCACAGAAAGAGTTAAAAATCCAAAGCTGTGACTTCTCCCTGGAAAGGAAAATGGCTGAAACTGATGGACAGAGTCAGGTGAGACGACCGGCTGAGAGTGACGTCATGAAATGTGAACAGAAGGACAGGCAGTTCTCTGAGGTTTTGAAGGATAGAAAAATGTCTTTCCTAAATAGGGCGTTCCTGGAGATATTTGAGAGAGACAGAAGATTTGGTTTAGGGAGTGGCTAAGAAAAAACTGTAATGATAATGTAGCATAGAAGTGTTACAATGTCTCAATATTTATTTATAATCTTATACAGTAAAATTGTAGTTACATAGTTTCTAATAGTATATATATATATATATATATATATATATATATATACACTTGTCTAAGTAGAGATTGTGTATAATTGTATTTATATATATATTTATAAAAATATATATATATTAATTAATAAATTAGAACTTCATATATAAATTTAAGTAACAATATTTTGAATTACATTAGAACCAACCAATATATGCATAAGATATTTAAATAATGCTGTTTCTGTATTAATTTGATATTTAATTTTATTTTCTTATATTTCCTTAGAGTTTTCATTCCAAAGCAGGATTTGATCAAACAACTCTAAAATGGATTTATTTCTTTATTCACACAGGAAGCTGAAAATTGCATGATTTATGTGTAACATTAATTAATATTTTCTATGCATGAAGTGTTCGTTATAACAAGTAGCTTTACAGCATGACGTGTGACAGCTGAGGCCTTTGAACTTTGAGCTAATAGTATAGATCCCATTCATTCTATTTCCAGCTGATGTAACTTAAGACCGGGCAGCCAGTGAAAAAAGAATCTAAGTCAAGAGTTTTTTCAAGTGTCTGAAATTCCAGTGACTTACTCTCATATTATATATATACTTCTACTTGGGGAATATTCAAAGAAATATTAAGATATTAAATGCGCATTAATAAATTGGGATACTACAATTTTGGGCTAAATATATATATATATCTAAAACTTCATATGTGGAATGTTTGAGTTGAACAGATCTGTGAATGTCAGAGTGAAGGTGACAGATGAGTAAATCAGCAGCTGCTAAGTGTGATTGATGTGACAGAGGCCTCGTATGTTTGTATGTTTGGAAAAAAAAATGTTTATGTGAAGGTACAAAAATATATTTAATTCAGAGAAATTATAATACATAATTAGGTTTTATCTACATATATATATATACTTCTATATTTCTTTAATAATTATTATTTCTTGATTTAGCTAATAGTGGATAAGGGCAACCACACATCAAAATGGTTTATAAAGCAAATTTATATTTAGAATAATTTTCCACATGATAATATTCTTGAATAACTATAATATTATTTTTAATGGTTACCTAAATAGGTACACACCTCTCTTTAGACAAATCTATGCTACTCATCGATATGAAATTTATGCAAAATATTTATAGAAGAATAACTATTTTTAATTTGGTTCTGATATATAAATTATTTTATAAAATAATATTTTTTTGTATTAAGGGGGAAAATGTGTTTTTGATCCTGATTACATAATCACTTGTGATCAATACTTATTTTCCACACATTTTAATAAAGGTAAAATATTAATAAGGTACTATGGTATAATTAAGAAGGGTATTACATGCAAAGTTGCATAATTTAATAATTTTTGGTGATACAAGGTTATGACAAATATGAAATCATCCAGATAATGGAGATATAAGGGTATTTTTTTATGGAGAATATAATTACTCTGCATTTGTCATTAAAATTTAAAGGCCTTATTTTTATTTTTATTCTTATTTTTACTCTTAATTTTATTTTTCATTTTTAAAATTTTATTCTTACTTATTTTCTTATTTTTCCATTTTTCATTTTTAATTCTCATTTGATTTTATTTCAGTACAGTATCTCAATTGAGAAAACACATTAATATTTAATAAAGTAATGTCTAGTACAAGAATATTGCTTCATTAAATATAATTATATTAATATAAGAAAAATGTTTCAATTTTCTGAGTAAACACAACAATTCATTCATTCATTCTTACATTCATATATTTATTCATTTTAGTTCAGCAGTATACATTCTTTGGTATTATTGGTTTAATAAAAATATAAACACTTGTTGTTTCAAAACACACTGACACCTATGGGTTGGAAAAGGTAATTACACCTATGACATAAAAATATTTTATCACATGGAGAACTTGATAGTAATTCAATCTATTATTGTTTATTATTCCAAACATAATTTATTTTAATATTTTGATAATAATTAGATGGATATTATTGATTGCTATGGTACGCTGTGATATTATAGGTTAGGAAAAATTGCCAGATTTGGTATCAGATTTGGGAATGAAGACTTCAATCAAGACATCGCAATTATGAATTCTATCTTAATAAAGACTTTTCATATTTATAAATCAAAGAGACTCTCAAAGGTTACAAGAAGAAGCAACTGATATCCGGAAGTCTCAGAAGGTAACAGGTGTGAATGCTGAGTGATAATAGACTGTGTCAGATACAATTCACACCACTGATCACCAGGACGGCAGAGGACGATGATCCTATATGAACTGGGTTGTGTTCAAGTTTCATCACGTTCCAGTGGTTTCTTATCACCTGCAACGCTTCAATGAAAGCTGGTGAACAGGTAATACCTGGCATATGTGTCCTGAATATAAAGGACTGAGTACTGGTTATGGGGCTATATAAAGCAGGGAAGTGTCAAGTTAACCCTTGCTTTACTGACCAAAGACGTCACATCTGTTCCAAAAGTGACACGAGACCAGTGCGGACGACACGGAAGATTCCAGAATATCCAACGTAAGTCCAGGTGACATCACACAGATATTAAAGCTACATTTCATCCATGGACTTTGTTTTCTTATCATCTGACACACATGATCTTTCTAATAAAGAGCACAGTTTATGGACTGCACAATGATGAATACAATTATGGACTGTACAATATCTACACGCTGTCATTTATTTCAAAGGAGTTTTCATCTAAAGACTGTGTTATAAAAGAACCAAGAAGAAGACGAGACGACGACTCGATGACATCAGACGATGACGATTGGACCCGCGATTGCTTCAATTTAGATATAGGGAAGTATAATTATACATATTAAATGAATATTAGTCACGGCTTACCATAACATGAATTCACATCATTATATAACAATAATCAGATATTGATATTAATAATAATAATATCAATATTATTATTATGGAAATTTAATAATATTGCCAAGGAAGAAGAAAGGGAAAAAATGATTGTTATCCTAATGATAAACCTGTTTTCTTTTGAGGATTTTTCAGTCCTTTTTATCCTCAAAAAGGGGGGAATGTTAAATAATTAATAATCCATAATCATTTTTCTTAAATCTGAGTTCTATGCCTCAGCCATCGTGTCTAGTTGACATGCGCTATTTGTGTGTGTATTTTTGGTTCACTACCATATGTAGAACAGGTGTCCATACGACTGGCTATAAAAGCCCATGGTACAGAAAGGGGGGCTCTCTTGCTCTTCCCACCCCACAAGACACAGAAGAAGAATCTTCATGCTGAGAAACAGATGACATGTAGGCCTGGACACGTGCTGGACAAAGACATGATTTACCAGCCAGGATCCAAGGAAAGATGGGTGAATCTCAACAATTAAGCTAATTATGGACAAATGGACAATTACTTTATAACTAATTATTGTATGTACCTGCTGCAATCTGATTCTATTTAATGGACAATCCAAGAATAAATAGATACATTTTTTTTATAAGAATATCGTGATATTGATACTTTGCGAAGTCCTCAGTAGAAAAAAATAATACAGAAAGAGTATTATTTTACAGTGTTACAGGGGCCCACTGAGACCCTTTCGCCCAGGGCCCACGAAAACCTGGAGCCGGCCCTGGTTGAAAGCAGTGATGGAGGAGGGAGCTTCATGTGACACTCCCTCTCCCATCATTCCTCCTCTGCATCTGACGCAGCAGCATGATGACGCGCCACGCTGTGTCAGACAGTGGAGCTGGCAGCTGCTGAGGTGATCAGCTGCAGAGACTGAAGCAGCGGGGAACGAGGAGCGGTAAGTATGTATTTATTTATTTATTTATTTTTAAATCAGTATGTCCTGATAATACTGGAGGACTGGGGCTGCATTTTACCCTATGGTGGGGGACCGCATTTTACCCTTTGGGGGGCTGCACTATACTGCGTACAGGACCATGGGGAGTGCATTATACTGTGTGCAGGACCATGGCGAGTGCATTATACTGTGTGGAGGACCATGGGGTGTGCATTATACTGTGTGGAGGACCATAGGGTGTGCATTATACTGTGTGGAGGACCATAGGGAGTACGTTATACTGTGTGGATGACCATAGGGAGTGCATTATACTGTGTGGAAGACCATAGGGAGTTCATTATACTGCGTGGAGGACCATAGGGAGTGCATTATACTTAGTGGAAGACCATAGGGAGTGCAATGTACTGTGTGGAGAACCATAGGGAGTTCATTATACTGTGTGGAGAACCATAGGGAGTTCATTATACTGTGTGGAGGACCTTAGGGAGTTCATTATACTGTGTGGAGGACCTTAGGGAGTGCATTATACTGTGTGGAGGACCTTAGGGAGTGCATTAATCTGCGTGGAGGACCATGGCGAGTGTCTTATACTGTGTGGAGGACCATGGCGAGAGTCTTACAATGTGTGGAGGACCATGGTGAGGATCTTACACTGTGTGCACTTTCTGCTGCTCACGGCACTTTACTAAAACTGTGGATGGATGTTAGCAGAAATAACCATATCAAACCCACTAAAATGTAACGCTAATTCCCAGGTGCCGGTACGTGTGATCCTGATGCGGCACACTGTTGCCACACGTGTGACAAACAGGGACACACGGGACACGGATATCTCTGGTACCGTTTTTTCCTTTCCGGTACTGGAAATATATGGACGTGTGAAACCGGCTTTATAGGGAGTCTGGCCGACTCTGACAGCGGCTCACCGCTCCTGCAGCTGCACGATCTCGCGACCTAAACACAACAAGGTAAAGGATTGAACTTTATAAAGACACAACGATCAATGACAATGATGTAAATGATTTATCACTTTTTATTAATTCTTCAATACCTTCAATATTTGTCACAGTTGTTAATAGTAAACTAAAATGTTCTATGGAGAAAAAAAAGACAAATGAGGAATAAACCTACACATTATTTCCCATATGACGGAGTATATCTTTTGGGTGTGTTCACAATTGGCTGTTTTTCTGCGGCAATAACACTGCACTTTAAAGTACGAGCTTAGTGAATGAGATTTCTGAAGTCTCATTCACATGCTGCGTTTCTTTTCTAGTGTTTTTTGTATTCTGCAGCTTGTCAATCCTTTTAGGGCCGTTGCAGCGTTTTTCACCAATTCAAATGAATGAGAAAAAAAACAATTAAAAACACAGCAAAAACGTGCGTATTTTACTCAGTGTTTTTCCTGCCACCAGTTTGGTTTTTGTTGAACAAAAAATGCTGCAAAAATGCAGCGTGTGAACATACCCTTATACTGGTTGTGTTCTAACTGGAAATAAAAGAGAACGGTCATGATAACATGGAGATGGATTTTATTCTATGGAGTTTCCACTGTACACATTGCTCGGCAGCATCTGTTTGTGCAGAGTCGCCTCTTGAAGATTCTATCACAAGATTCCATCATGACATCACTGGTGATGCTCGCCCATTATGACATCACAGCTCACAGTCACTACTTCTACAATGTACACAGGGTAGCGGGTGCCATTTTGGCTCCATAGCTAGTTACTGAGCGCACTTACAGTTTCTCACTATGGCGGGATTTTTTCTGGATAATTTTCAGGTACAAGCACTATGGGGTATTCTTATCAACAATCGCCCTAACATTGTGCTTCTACCACCCGATGGCGTTCTCAGCTTCACTCACCGGCTGGTGGTGCAGCTAGTAAGGAACTGCCTGACCAAACACCAACAAGGTCATCTCACCTCAGAGTATGTGACGGATTTACTTCATAACATCAGGACATTACTGCAGCAGGTAAATAGCGGACGCTCCGCACAAAACTTCTCCATATAGATAACTAGCTATTGAACCCGTTCTACACCCTGGTGACAAGCATTTTTATTGGTACAATTTCGGCACCATTTTTTTAAAGACACTGTGTCTGCGAATTCACACATAGAGTGTCTTCAATAAAATGGAGCCGGATAGCGTAGTATGCGCACACGCAAACCCCCATAGCCTCCCCACGTCCAGCAGGAGACCCCCATACCCTCCCCACGTCCAGCAGGAGAACCCCATAACCTCCCCACCTCCAGCAGGAGACCCCCATAGCCCCCCCACGTCCAACAGGAGACCCCCATAGCCTCCCCACGTCCAGCAGAAGACCCCCATAGCCTCCCTACGTCCAGCAGGAGACTCTCATAAACTCCCCACGTCCAGCAAGAGACCCCCATAGCCACCCCACATCCAGCAGAAGACCCTCATAGCCTCCCTACGTCCAGCAGGAGACCCCCATAGCCTCAATGCATCAAGCAGGAGACCCCTATAACCTCCCCACGTCCAGCAGGAGACCCCTATAGCCTCCGCACGTCTAACAGGAGACCCCCATAGTCTCCCCCGGTCCAGCAGGAGACCCTCATAGCCTCCCCACGTCCAGCAGGAGACCCCCATAGCCTCCCCATGTCCATCAGGAGACCCCCATAGCCTAAACACGTCCAGCAGGAGACCCCCATAGCCTCCCCACCTCCAACAGGAGACCCCCCATAGTCTCCCCACGTCCAGCAGAAGACCCCCATACCCTCCCCATGTCCAGCAGGAGAACCCCATAACCTCCCCACCTCCAGCAGGAGACCCCCATAGCCCCCCACCTCCAACAGGAGACCCCCATAGCCTCCCCACATCCAGCAGAAGACCCCCATAGTCTCCCTGCATCCAGCAGGAGACCCCCATAGCCTCAATGCATAAAGCAGGAGACCCCTATAACCTACCCACATCCAGCAGGAGACCCCTATAGCCTCCACACGTCTAGCAGGAGACCCCCATAGTCTCCCCCGGTCCAGCAGGAGACCCTCATAGCCTCCCCACATCCAGCAGGAGACCCCCATAGCCTCCCCACGTCCATCAGGAGACCCCCAGAGCCTCCACACATCCAGCAGGAGACCCCCATAGCCTCAATGCATCGAGCAGGAGACCCCCATAGCCTCCCCACGTCCAGCAGGAAACCCCCATAGCCTCCGCAGGTCTAGCAGGAGACCCCATAGCCTCCCGTGGTCCAGCAGGAGACCCTCATAACCTCCCCACATCCAGCAAGAGACCCCCATAGCCTCCCCACATCCAGCAGGAGACCCTCATAGCCTCAACGCATAGAGCAGGAGACCCCCATAGCCTCCCCATGTCCAGCAGGAGAACCCCATAGCCTCCCCACGTCCAGAAGGAGACCCCTTTAGCCTCCACACATCCAGCAGGAGACCCCATAGCCTCCCCATGTCCAGCAGGAGAACCTCATAGCCTCCGCACATCCAGCAGGAGACCCCCATAGCCTCCCCTGGTCCAGCAGGAGACCCTCATAGCCTCCCCACATCCAGCAGGAGACCCCCATAGCCTTCCCACGTCCAGCAGGAGACCCCCATAGCCTCCACACATCCAGCAGGAGACCCCCATAACCTCCGCACATCCAGCAGGAGACCCCAATAGCCTCCCCACATCCAGCAGGAGACCCCCATAGCCTCCATACATCCAGCAGGAGACCCCCATAGCCTCCCCACATCCAGCAGGACACCCCCATAGCCTCCATACATCCAGCAGGAGACCCCCATAGCCTCCGCATGTCCAGCAGGAGACCCGCATAGCCTCCCCACCTCCAGCAGGAGACCCCCATAGCCTCCATACATCCAGCAGGAGACCCCCATAGCCTCCACACGTCCAGCAGGAGACCCCCATAGCCTCCGCACATCCAGCAGGAGACCCCCATAGCCTCCCCACATCCAGCAGGAGACCCCCATATCCTCTGCATGTCCAGCAGGAGACTCCCATAGCCTCTGCACGTCCAGCAGGAGACTCCCATAGACTTCTCACGTCCAGCAGGAGACCCTCATAGCCTCCACACGTCCAGCAGGAGACCCCCATAGCCTCAATGCATTGAGCAAGATACCGCATAACCTCCCCATGTACAGCAGTAGAACCCCATAAACTCCTCATGTCCAGCAGGAGACCCCCATAGCCTCCCAACATCCAGTAGGAGACTCCTATAGCCTCCCCACGTCCAGCAGGAGACCCCATAGCCTCTGCACGTCCAGCAGCAGACCCCCATAGACTCCCCACGTCCAGCAGGAGACCTCCATAGCCTCCACCCCTCCAGCAGGAGACCCCCTTAGCATCCGCATGTCCAGCAAGAGACCCCGATAGCCTCCCCATGTCCAGCAGAAGACCCCCATAGCATTCGCACGTCTAGCAGGAGACCCCCATAGCCTTCCCCGGTCCAGCAGGAGACCCTCAAAGCCTCCCCACGTCCAGCAGGAGACCCCCATAGCCTCCCCACGTCCAGCAGGAAACCCCCATAGCCTCTGCACGTCCAGCAGGAAACCCCCATAGCCTCCCCATGTCCAGCAAGAGACCCCCATAACCACTCCACATCCAGCAGGAGACCCTCATAGCCTCAACGCATCGAGCAGGAGACCCCCATGGCCTCCCTACGTCCAGCAGGAGACCCCCATAGCCTCCGCACGTCCTGCAGGAGACCCCCATAGCCTCTGCACGTCCAGCAGGAGACCCCCATAGCCTCCGCACGTCCAGCAGGAGACCCCCATAGCCTCCGCATGTCCAGCAGGAGACCCTCATAGCCTCCGCATGTCCAGCAGGAGACCGCCATAGCCTCCTCACGTCCAGCAGGAGACCCCTATAGCCACTGCATGTCCAGCAGGAGACCCCCATAGCCTCTGCATGTCCATCAGGAGACCCCCATAGCCTCCGCACATCCAGCAGGAGACCCCCATAGCCTCCCCACGTCCAGCAGGAGACCCCCATTGCCTCCCCACGTCCAGCAGGAGACCTCCATACAGAGGCGTACATAGGAATCATGGGGCCCCATAGCAGAAGCGCTAAATGGAGCCCCTCCAAAAAAGTGAAAATTGTCGGGGGTCAAGGAAGAGCATATGTCATAACTTTCCAGCCTTTACACAGTAATTTTTCTCCTGCTGAAGTCCTAGATTCCTCTTTTATTTCCCTATAAGGTATGATGCCAACAACAGTGCCCCCCCCTAAACACAGTATGTTACCCCCATGGTGAATTCCTCCACATGCACAGTATAATGACTCTACCGTACCCCACCTCAACTCTCAAGGCAAAGTATGGTGACTCCAACACAGTATGATCCCCCAACTGTGACCCCCACACAGCCCTCCATGTAGTATAATGGCCCCACACCTCTCCACACAGTATAATGCACTCGCCATGGTACTCCACACAGTATAATGCACTCGCCATGGTCCTCCACACAGTATAATGCACTCGCCATGGTCCTCCACACAGTATAATGCACTCCCTATGGTCCTCCACGCAGTATAATGCACTCCCAATGGTCCTCCACACAGTATAATGCACTCCCTATGGTCCTCCACACAGTATAATGCACTCCCTATGGTCCTCCACACAGTATAAGACATTCTTCATACAGAATACTGGCCCCCATATAGTCCTCTCCATACAGTATACTGGCCTGCATATAGTCCTCCATACAGTGTACTGGCCCCCATATAGTCCTCCATACAGTATACCGGCCTCCTTATAGTCCTCTATAGAGAATACTGGCCTCATATAGTCCTCCACACAGTGTATGGGTCCCAATATAGCCCTCCATACAGTGTATTGGCCCCCATATAGTCCTCCATACAGTATACTGGCCCCCATATAGTCCTCCATACAGAATACTGGCCCCCATAGAGAATACTGGCCCCCATATAGTCCTCCATACAGTGTACTGGCCCCCATATAGTCCCATATAGTCCTCAATACAGTATACTGGCCCTCATATAGTCCTCCACACAGTGTATGGGCCCCCATATAGTCCTCCCTACAGAATACTGGCCCCCATATAGTCCTCCCTACAGAATACTGGCCCCCATATAGTCATCCATACAGTATACTGCCCCTCATATAGTCCTCCACACAGTGTATGGGCCCCCATATAGTCCTCCATACAGAATACTGGCCCCCATATAGTCCTCCATACAGTGTACGAGCCCTTATATAGTGTATGGGCCCCAGGCCTCCATATATTAAAAAAAAAAAAAAATGACATACTCACCTCACCTGCTGCCGCTGCTCTGCTCCGGACTCCTCAGCGTCGCTGTTTTCCCGCTCTGCACTGTGACTGCTCAGCAGAGGGTGTGGTGGAAAGACGTCATCCCACCCTCTAACCTGAGACGTCACAGCACAGGACGCGGAAGACACCGGAGCTGCGGAGGCACGGGGAGAGGTAAGTATTGTGCCGGGGCCCTGAGCGGAGCGGGGCCCCCTGCCTGCTCAGGGACCTGGCACTTGCCCGGGTGCTAACGCCGGGCCTGGGAGCGGAGCCTGTTGCAAGGGCCCCGCTGCGGGGCATACACGGTGCAGGCGACTGTTATGGGCCCCCCCCCCGGCTCACGGGCCCCATAGCAGTGGCGTGGCCTGCCGCCATTGGCGGTACGCCACTGCCTCCATAGCCTCCCCACTTTTAGCAGGAGACCCCCCATAGCCATGATGAAATGACGCATACCTCTATTTCTGGCACCACACTCCTCCTCCATCCCCGTCCTCCTCCCGGTCTGGATGTGTTCTTCTGTCTGCGGCCACATTGTGCAGGTACAGTGCGCTTGCGCAGTCTATAGAGGCTTCGGAAAGAAGGACCCATCCCTGGTTATATTATAGATAATGGTGGGATAGAAGTTTCTTTCCTCCAATATAAAACACGATGAGTCCCCAGAGTTATTGTATCTGCAGAGAGGAGCAAATGTCACATACAATGGCGGCCTCCTCCATTGTGACCTTTCTCATCTCAAAATTTTCCTTTTTGTTTCTTTTCCTCTTTGTAGGCTGAAGAAAGATCTCAATATGGAGATTTGGCTTTTATTAAAGACCTGGCCGAAAAAGTCCTGTGTGTACTGGAGCGTCCGGCTCGCTCATTGGAACGCCTGGTAAGGAGCCGTCATCTTCTCTAGCACACGTCTGATTTGTACAGTTACAATTGGCTGCATCTGTAAATGCAGGTTTAGTCCTTCCTGATTTATCTATGTGATGATTTAGTGTAAGGTTCCACATGTTAATTATATATATTATATCTATCAGGAAACAGCAGAAGGCGACACCAAAGACGAGCAAAATCTAATCCCGGGACTGAACAGCGATCTGACTACAGGTAAGCCGATCACCCGACCCCCTACAAGAAATATCCAGATATTATAGAGAACAGGGAATAATCTTACATTTACTCTGTATATTCTGTGTAATGGGAACCTGTCAGCACATTTTTGCATATTGTGGAATGACTGTACTGGCCATTTCTCTGTAATAATTTTTTGCAGAAATCCAATGTCTCAGTCAAGGGAAATCTAATGTAGAAGCCGTATACAAATCAGCATGGAAGTGCACTGGGGGCGTGGAAGAAGAAATCCATACTGTGACACGCCCCCAGTGCACTTCCAGGATAATCTGCATATGGCTCCTACGCTTCAGCTCTCTTACCATCACTCACATGTACAGCGAGGGTGGGGGGGTCCTCATTCATGTGATGATTGGGGGAGTCCTTCATCATTTCCATTACGTTTATTCATGGATGCTCCGTACGTTCTCATATTTAGAATCCCTATATAATAAGTATTATTCCCATTTACAGACATCTTGTCATGTCTGAGTTATATTGTTGTAATATATATGTAGGATTAATATCGTCTAATACATTTTATTTCTTCATAATTTTTTCACTCTTTTAGAAACAACTGTGTTGGCGGATGCTGACAGTAGAATCTGTGAGATCCCGGAGATCCAAGAATCTGACGGTGTAAGTATCATGGAGAGAGATGTCGGTGTATCACCAGATTATGGGGTGTGAATGACACCTCCAGTATTGTCCCCCATATAACCATGGGATGTCTCTATTCTAAGAGGAGATGACAGAAGGGAGACGTTTTTGCATCTGGAGCTTTTTTCCAGCAGCTTCTATATCTTTATATAATTTCTTATTCTTTTATAGAGCGTGATCAAATCATTGACCCCGTCAAGACAGCCGCATAAGAGCGACTATGGGACATCCAAACTGATCAGCAGTGGAAGTTTTGGGTGAGTTTTCTGTTGGCATATTCCACATTTCTCAAGGTTCCCAATGACAATGCTCCAGACTCTGTGCTCTTCCCTTCAGTGTTATCATAGGGAAATTATATGATCTGTAGGAAAACAAACTATTAAGGAAAGGGATTAAAATAGAATAATATATTACACCTGCCTGTCCTAGACCCTCATCTGTTCTTACACTGCCACCCCCATCAGAGCTTCCCCCTCCTCCGCACCGGTCTGTTCTTTTCGGAATCCATTAGCGAACTGATAACAGTAACTGGCAACACATGGTCAAGTGAGGGGGTGATACGAAATTTCATCAATGACATCTGCACCCCCCAACCTCCACCATGACCATGTGAGTCTACTCCCTGGTCTCAGCAATAAAGACTGGCACAGAGGACAAGTGGCTATAATGGGTTTCATTTTTTGTAGCTCCTTCGCTCCCCTCCATTTATTATGTTGTTATGTCTTGGGGTATGCGGGAGCATAATTAACGTCATGTTATGGCAATTGGAGCACTTTTAATTTGGGCCAACTTTTATTTGCACTGAATCGTATCTACTGGTCTAATGTAGTGAATCTGCCCAAGAATAATTTCAGTAGATTCTCTCATCTGTAATGTGACCTGGGTGAGGGCTCCGGCGGACGTGGCATTGTGGACACCTCCCATAGGTGATCTATGTAGTGATCTTTTATCAAATTCTAGACATGGATTTCCAGTGACGGACAGACTTCTAGCATTAAACATTAGTACAAAACATTATATAATGACTTCTATAGATGTTCTTGTAGTAAAGATTCATTCTAACCATTGATTCTCTTTCTCTCCAGTGCCGTCTACTTAGCGCACCATAAAGACTCACACCAGATCTTTGCTTTGAAGAAAATGTTCAAGCGAAACCTGAACACTCCAAAAAGAGTGGCATTGGCCTTTCTGGAGAGGGACATCCTAACATTCGCAGATTGTCCCTTCGTGGTCTCCATGCTCTGCTCCTTTCCAACAAAATCTCACCTGTGTATGGTCATGGAGTATGTAGGAGGTAGGACATGTATATTGTAGTATATTCAGCCCATGTCTGCTTACATCTTATCACTGCTCTTATAATTAGGATAATTAGGACAGTTACATCCTCACAGTGCGTTTACTGTAGGTTTTCTATTACCAAGATGCCTGGAAATTCATTGATCTGTGTGCAGCAGTGCTATGGTGCCAGTGAGTCAGATCGGGCCTGGCACCGCTCGGCACTGGGCCCCATTCCACCACCTGTCATCACAATTTCAGTGGTATTCACATTGTCAGAATATGAATACCGATGAAAACAATGGTGGATCAGGGAGCCAAAGGTTCCTAAATCCACCATTCAGCCTCCGCAGATGGGTCCGAGACTCCGTGTACTGCAGGTTCTTCGATGTCGCCACAATATTGCATCTGTAGTGTGGAGTCTCAGTACTTACACTGCACAGGTGGGGCTGGTGGGGGCCATAACACTGAGTGATGGGGCAGGTGGAGACCATATGCTGAGTAGTAGGGCTGGTTGGGGCCATAATACTGAGTGGTGAGGCTGGTGAGGGCGATAATTCTAAATGGTGAGGCTGGTGGGGGCCATAACACTAAGTAGTGGTGGGGGCCATAATACTGAGAGGTAGGGCTGGTGGGGGCTATAGTACTGAATGGTGGGGCTGGTGGGTGCCTTACTACTAAGTGGTGGGGCTGGTGGGGGCCATAACACTGAGTGGTGGGGCTAATAAGGGCCATAATTCTGAGTAGTGGGGTTGGTGAGAGCGATAATACTGAGTGTTGATACTGGTGGGGGCCATAATACTGAGAGGTGGGGCTGGTGGAGGTGGTAGTACTGAGTGGTGGGTGCCTTACTACTAAGTGGTGGGGCTGGTAGGGGCCGTAACAATGAGTGGTGGGGCTGGTGAGGGCCATAATACTGAGTGTTGAGGCTGGTGGGGGCCATAATACTGAGTAGTGGGGCTATTGTGTGCCTTACTACTAAGTGGAGGGACTGTTGGGGGCAATAACACTGAGTGGTGGGGCTGCTGAGGGCCATAATACTGAGTGGTGGGGCTGGTGAGAGCAATTATACTTAGTTGTTGGGCTGGTGGGGGTATAATACTGAGTTGCGAGATTGGTGGAAGCCATAATACTGAGAATTGAGGGTTGTGGGTACCATAATACTGAATGGTGTGCCGTGTGAGGGGCTATAGGGGACTGTGAATGCCGCTATATTGAGTTGGTGACTGTACATGCCCCTACACCCCCTGGGGGTCCTCATATTGAATGGTGTGCAGTGGGGGTCCTTATTCTGTGTGGGGATCCTAATTCTGTTTGATTGGCTTTGGGGGCCATCATACTGAGTAGGCAGTGGTGGAGACCATTATATTGTCTGAGGGGCTATGGGGGCCATTATATTAAGTAGGGGGGGCTGTGGGCGCCATTATACTGAGTAGGGGGCTGTGACTGGCCTCATACTGAGTGGGGACATTATAGACAGGTGCTACATTATATCTGTAAGGTGAAACTGGATTAAGATTTCACTGTGGGGATATCTAACTCAGTCTGTGGGTGGGGGCATTTTTGGGAGCATCATATGCTAAAATGGCTATAAAAGGTGTATTGCTGTTGAGAACATCGATTGACTTCAGTAAGGGTTTTTTTTGAAGGGGCGTGCAGTTAGAACCTTTGCTATGGGGCCCTGAGATTTCTCTGTCCGCCACAGTCTGTGTGATCTCCCTGTAAGTCCGCACTGAGCATGTCAGTATCTCCAGCTGTAGACGAGATGTGACATCACTTTATGTTATTAGTTACATGGAGGACATTTCTCCATCGATTCAGACTAATATTATGTGCACTATACATTATATCTGTTTATATTCTCTCCTATCCCAATGTCTCCGCTCACTTCCCATTATACATCATGGTGATCTGCTGTGTAAACCACACACCGGTCATATTTCCTTTCTTCTATAGGTGGCGACTGTGAGACCCTCCTAAGCACCAGGGGTCCTCTATCTGTCCCCTTGGCCTGCTTATACTTTGGAGAAGCGGTTCTTGCTGTGGAATACCTCCATAGCTACGGTGTGGTGCACAGAGACCTGAAGCCGGATAAGTAAGTGCCCCTCGTAGTATAATAAAGGGGGGAAGTTATCATTTATTATCATACGGTCTGTGAGGCTAAAACCATCTTCTCTTCCACAGCCTCCTGATTACATCTGCTGGACACATAAAAGTTACCGATTTTGGGATTTCAAAAGTTGGTGTCATGATACCAAAAACCAACACCTACAAGGAATTAGCGGAGGACATCACCAGGGAGTTCCTGGACCGTGAGGTGGGTAACACTTACAGGAATTTAGCTTGTTCTTTACAAATCTCCAAGGACCAAAGCAAAGAAAGACCTTAAATATAACTTTTAATAGATACAGTTAAAAGCACCCATATCAATATATAAAGACAAAATCCATAAAATGTGGCGGCAGCAGTATTCTCCGATCGGGGTGTATTTATCTCCCGCGTCTGTCCAGACTCATTGTGGCTATCTCCTAATATGATCCCCTGATGAACCCCAAATTAGGAGGGGGAGAAACGTGTTGGGACAATTTACAGATAGGTCCTCTGGTTACTGCTGACTAAAATGCTTTTTTGGCAACTTTTTTTGTAATTCGCACACTGGATAATGCTCTGTCCCAACATTTGGACGTGTCCTGTGTAGATCAGTCCTGACTATAGATTAGCCAGGGGGATTTTGAGGTTGTCTATATGTACCGTCTGTCCTAGACTATTATCTTCATGCTCAATGTCATTATATAGGTGACTTGTTACTACTTTGGACATATTTATGTTCCTATGTTTACCGTTAATTGAGCACACGTGCTTTTATAATATTGTTCTTGTTGCCCGTAATTGCCAGCACTAATGTACTTTATGTATCTATAATAGGCTTCTGAATGATGGTTTATATATCATACTGAATTGTGTATAGATTGGTGCATTTGATATCCTATCTGTACTAGTGGAACTACATTATATCAGCTTCCCTGTTTCCATATAATTGATACATTGAATATTGCCTTTTTTTCATTCAGCATGTTAGCAGCGACATGACTGTCTGCCTTTCATCATTATCTGTATATGTGTATGTCTGTCTAGGGGTGGATAGGGTCATGGAGGGAGTGCCGATGTGGAGGGGGGCGCCAAACCGATTAGCTAGGGTGTCAACCTCCACTGGCATGCGGGATCTCAGCCCATTTGGGATCTCTAGGGCAAGCCTGCATGTCAATTATCCTACGTTTATCCCACTACCCATATATTGTACATTTTATGCATTTTGTCTTCATATATTGATATAGGTGCTTTTAAATGTAGCTATTAAAGATTATATTTTAAGGGGTTTTCTTTGTTTTGCTTTGGTATTTGGTTAACTAATATACCCCATCTGTTCACCTTGCCTTTGGCATATGTTTTTTTTTCTTTACAAATCTCATCACACTATTGTGTCTTCTCTACATTCTTCATTTCTAGAGAACGTTTCCATTGATATTTTATCTTTTGTCATTGTGTTTTTATGGCGAGAACGTGTTATAATAACCATTTTATCATTTTCATCTTTATCTTCTGTTGTTTTCCAGTTATGTGGCACCCCATATTACATCGCCCCAGAGGTCATCCTCAAAGAAGGCTATGGAAGACCTGTTGACTGGTGGTCAATGGGGATAATCCTACATAAATTTCTCACGGGATCTGTACCATTTGATGGAGATTCTGTAGCTGAGCTTTATGACAGGATTGTCATTGGTAAGTGGAATGATCCGACCATTGCTTTGATCAGTTACATTGGTTTAGGTGTTTACTTTGCTTTAGCTTACAGTCCAGTAAAGAGATTTTATTTTCTGTATAACAGGTGACATAATTTGGGATTGTAATTCCGCTCCTACTCCCAATGCACAGAACCTGATTACTGAGCTGCTCAGAACAAATCCTGCAGATAGACTTGGGACAGGTAAGAGATATAATACTATTCATATTAGTATTAATATTCACCTATCACACTTATCACTCATGTCCTTGAGGATCAACACTTCTCTATCAGATTGTCCATTTCTAGTTCTCCACACTATGACTTTCAGTCTTCTTCCTTCATGTTGGCTCAGTTATGTCATTAATTCAGATTAAGTTAAACTGTTCAGATGTGAAGCAATCTCTGACAATGTCCACATCACTTTTGTTTTGTTCTTTTTCCAGGAGGATCACTTGAGATCAAGAGTCATCCATTCCTGAGTGACTTAGATTTTAACAACCTTCTAAGTCAGAAGCCAGAGTACATTCCTCAGCTTGCCTCAGATGTGGACAACAGCTTATTTATCGGTAAGTAGAAGAAGACATCATCTAGACTAAGCGGCTGTTTGTCTTGTCTTCCATAAAATGTAATAATCAGTACCCACTAATATTGTGATAAATGACGCCTGTTTTATACTAACAACCTCTAATAATACTTCATTACTTTTGTAGATCACTCTGAAATAGACCATTCGGTCTCAGAGGATGAGGAGGGTACAAGTGAGAACAATGAGAACCTTGACTTCCAAAATTTTACATCATCTTCTGAAAGGCTTTCTAAAGTAAGTACCGTATGTGATCAATAAATCCAAAATATGTGAAACAAAAAAGACCTCTAAAAGTAAAAAAAAGTATTTCATATCTTGTTTTTGTCCATGTTTAGCTCTGTACCATCACTACCAGAACGATGAATGATGAGGACCAGAAGTCTCCTCCAGAGTGTACGCCAGCAACCAATACAAATATCTCAGAAATGTGAGTAGATTATGGGGTCATTAATGGGAGTTCCAGGCTGATATATATGCACAACATATAATATAGGACATAAATACCATAATATCAAATTCAGCCTCAATGATTAGCGGTCATTGTGCTTTTGGCTTCAGAAACCGTTGGTGATAATAGCCCATAATTGCAGCCATTCACGCGTATTAGAGCTGCCCATACTGTAGGAGAGATGTAGTATTACATGCCAGCCATTATTGCTAGTTGTTTTTCGCTCTGATCCATAGAAGGTAGATTGGAGCATAAAACCTTCCTCACTATGACTGTCATATGTCCTATTAGGCCCTCTAGTCGGTGTTCTTCTAGTGAGACCACCCCTTTTATTCTGCATTGACTTGTGATTTACATGTTTTTCTTAAATCATAGAATGGGAGAGTTGGAAGTTACCTCCTGGGTCTTCTGGTCCGACCCCCTGATTCTTCCTGACAGGCAGAAAGAATCGTTTTCTGAATCTGATAGCGACAATGCTATAAACAGCTTGCCCTCCTCGTCCCCATCATCAGGTATGTATATACAGCATCAAAAGGTGAATCATAGAATGGTAGAGTTGGAAGGGACCTCCTGGGTCATCTGGTCCAACCCCCTGCTCAAAGCAGGATTCACTAGATCATCTCAGACAGATGTCTGTCCAGCCTCTGTTTGAAGACTTCCATTGAAGGGGAACTCACCACCTCTCGTGGCAGCCTGTTCCACTCATTAATCACCCTAACTGTCAAAAAGTTTTTTCTAATAAGAATCTGTGTCTCCTCCCATTTAGTTTCATCCCATTGCTTCTAGTCTTTCCTTGTGCAAATGAGAATAAAGATGATCCTTCTACAATGTGACAGCCCTTGACATATTTGTAGACAGCTATTAAGTCTCCTCTCAGTCTTCTTTTTTGCAAGCTAAACATTCCCAAATCCTGCAACCGTTCCTCATAGGACATGGTTTGCAGACCAGTCACCATTCTGGTCGCTCTTCTCTGAACTTGCTCCAGTTTGTCTATGTCTTTTTTAAAATGTGGTGCCCAAAACTGTACACAGTATTCCAGATGAGGTCTGACCAAAGAGGAGTAAAGACCGATAATGACTTCACGTGATCTAGACTGTATGCTTCTGTTAATACATCCCAGAATTGTATTTGCCTTTTTTGCTGCTGCATCACACTGTTGACTCATGTTCAGTCTATGATCTATTAGTATACCTAAGTCTTTTTCACATGTACTGTTGCTTAGCTCTATTCCTCCCATTCTGTATATGCTTTTTTCATTTTTATTGCCCAGATGTAGTACTTTGCATTTTTCCCTGTTAAAAACCATTCTGTTGGTTGCTGCCCACTGCTCCAGTTTATTTAGGTCTTTTTGAATCCTCTCTCTCTCTTCTCTAGTATTAGCTATCCCTCCTAGCTTTGTGTCATCAGCAAATTTAATCAGTTTACCCTCAATTCCTTCAAGGCTCAAATATTTGTTTTTTCTGTATTAGGTCTCCTATGTTGTCCAGGTTTCATGGATCCCAATTATATTTTCCATGGGCCCATACTGTATTTCTAGTTCCTTAATTTTATCCAGGAATTGTTTTCATGGATTCTGTAAAATACGTTTTAGCATCCAGGAACTCACTTCAATATAAGAAGACATCGTCTCCTATAGTAGAATATCGCTCATTAGTGATGCACCACGTGGCGGCACACAGGGCGCTTACTGCTCCATATCAGTGATACATCTAATGCCCCTCAGATTAGGTCATGAACGGTATATAGGACTTATTCTGCCCTATAATAATGCAATGCCAGATTATCAGGACTATAGGGGACAGGACTAGAACAATTCTTCTATATACAGTACACAAAGCAGATCCTATAAGAATATTTACTGAGTTTTTTTTACTTTCTGATCAGAATTTACAACTGAAGAGGAAAGAAAATCTGAAATGAATCTGAGTATAGACCAACAAAACTCAGAAAATGGGAAAAAGGGGAAAAAGAGACGAGGTAAGTGTGAGAATCATCTCCATGTTGTGTGATGTTAGTGATGAGAATAAGTCATGGGGAGCAGATGTCATCTGTCAGTGATGGGATTGTCACATGTATGATGGCTGACAATGACCCCGGACATCTGTGTGAATAAGATTCCTCTGCTGTCCGGCCGGCCACACTGACCGCACAGTAGCATCATGTAATATGGAGTCCCATCACTTACATTGTATGTATTTCTCTTCTCTTAGGTTCCATCTTCCGCCGGATCTTATCATCCTGCCGGCGTGGACTATCCAGGGCAGCTCGTGCATTTGCATGCTGTCGCTGTTGCCCAAGTGTCATCTAAAAGACGGAAAAGCTCCGCATCTAGCGGAGTACAGCCGATCCACCATCACTGCTGGACCTGTAAAGAAGGACCTTCACCATCTACCTGTGGCCTTCTAACTGTAACACCTCTACCCGAACTTGTTTCGGTAATGCCTCTGTCACCAGGCTCCGCTCTATCCATACTGCTCGCCTGACTTGGCTTTTTTTACTGATCACCTGGTATCTGATCCGGATTTCTTCCTGACTATGATTTTGTCTACTGATTCTGTCCCTGATTTTGTTCATCCCTTATCCTTCTACCCTATCCCTAATAAAAAAAAAAAACAACTTCTATATTTATTGAGATTTTCTTATATCTATCAAACTTCACTCTGCATTCTGCTAAGCGATAAAAAATACATATTATCACTTCTGCTTTTAAAAGAATTTTAATTATATATATATATATATATATATATATATATATATATATATATAGAGAGAGAGAGAGAGAGAGAGAGAGAGAGAGAGAGAGAGAGAGAGAGAGAGAGAGAGAGAGAGAGAGAGAGAGAGAGAGAGAGAGAGAGAGAGAGAGAGAGAGAGAGAGAGAGAGAGAGAGAGAGAGAGAGAGAGAGAGAGAGAGAGAGAGAGATCAGGGCTGGAATGGGATGAAAAATGAAAAAGCACGCCTGTCACACAAACCCCACCAGCCCACATACCAAATCACCGCCCCCCTCATCCCATTGAGGCACAATGAAAAGTTCAGCACACTTTGCTTTCTTGTTCATGCCCCTCACCACTCCATTATAGGGGATGTTTATTAAGCCACGTGTGAATGGAGCTGCAATGCGAATGATCGACTACCGCTCCATTCACCCAGAGCTCTTCAGATCCCTGGTTCTCGGAAACAGTGGGGGTCCCGGCTGTTGGACCCCCAGCAATCAGAAAATTATTCCATATCCCAATGATAGAGGACAATTTCCAACCTTCAGATAACCCCTTTAAACAAGTTGTTCAGGATTAATTTTTATTTAACCATAGGATTGTAGACATAGAAAATAATAAACCCATCAGTACTGACCCTCCCCAAAGCCAATGCCACCTCTTCTTCAGCAGAACAGGAGAAGTGGCACTGTGCAGAGTATATATACAGAATAATACAGATACTGAGAATGACACCCAGTATACAGGACAAGAGAAGTGGCACTGTGCAGTGTATATATACAGAATAATACAGATACTGAGAATGACACCCAGTATACAGGACAAGAGAAGTGGTACTGTGCAGTGTATATATACAGAATAATACAGATACTGAGAATTACACCCAGTATACAGGACAAGAGAAGTGGTACTGTGCAGTGTATATATACAGAATAATACAGATACTGAGAATTACACCCAGTATACAGGACAAGAGAAGTGGTACTGTGCAGTGTATATATACAGAATAATACAGATAGTGAGAATTACACCCAGTATACAGGACAAGAGAAGTGGTACTGTGCAGTGTATATATACAGAATAATACAGATACTGAGAATTACACCCAGTATACAGGACAAGAGAAGTGGTACTGTGCAGTGTATATATACAGAATAATACAGATACTGAGAATTACACCCAGTATACAGGACAAGAGAACTGGTACTGTGCAGTGTATATATACAGAATAATACAGATACTGAGAATGACACCCAGTGTAATATACAGAATAATAGAGATACTGAGAATTACACCCAGTATACAGGACAAGAGAAGTGGCACTGTGCAGTGTATATATACAGAATAATACAGATACTGAGCATTACACCCAGTGTAATATACAGAATAATAGAGATACTGAGAATTACACCCAGTATACAGGACAAGAGAAGTGGTACTGTGCAGTGTATATATACAGAATAATACAGATTGTGAGAATTACACCCAGTATACAGGACAAGACAAGTGGTACTGTGCAGAGTATATATACAGAATAATACAGATACTGAGAATGACACCCAGTATACAGGACAAGAGAAGTGGTACTGTGCAGTGTATATATACAGAATAATACAGATACTGAGAATGACACCCAGTATACAGGACAGGAGAAGTGGTACTGTGCAGAGTATATATACAGAATAATACAGATAGAGAGAATTACACCCAGTATACAGGACAAGAGAAGTGGTACTGTGCAGAGTATATATACAGAATAATACAGATACTGAGAATGACACCCAGTATACAGGACAAGAGAAGTGGTACTGTGCAGAGTATATATACAGAATAATACAGATACTGAGAATGACACCCAGTATACAGGACAAGAGAAGTGGTACTGTGCAGTGTATATATACAGAATAATACAGATTGTGAGAATTACACCCAGTATACAGGACAAGAGAAGTGGCACTGTGCAGTGTATATATACAGAATAATACAGATACTGAGAATTAGACCCAGTGTAATATACAGAATAATACAGATACTGAGAATGACACCCAGTATACAGGGCAGGAGAAGTGGTACTGTGCAGTGTATATATACAGAATAATACAGATACTGAGAATTACACCCAGTATACAGGATAGGAGAAGTGGTACTGTGCAGTGTATATGACGCGCCCCCTGGGCCAGTGTTGTTTGGGGGATACCCGGAGCCGGATCAGATGGGGGTTATAGTCTCCGAGTGGCTGTGACCCGGTCCGTGCCCAGGGTGTCAAGCTCAGTGTGTGGCAGTCCTTATGATGTTACTAGATGTTCTTTTGTGTCGACTACGCCACCCGTTGAATTGCGGTCAATATGGCCGCCGCTGCAGCAGGGTCCGCTGAGGCTGGTGATGTATGTGCAGCTCAGGTAGTATAACCCCCAACGGGAGGGGTATAGCCTCAGGGGGTCAGTTGCAGAGGATGGGGGTTGTGGTGGTGCAGCGAGGATGGAAATGAGACTCAGAGTCGGGCTGTGCAGTTCAGGGTTTGTTTACTTACTGCAGTTGTTCCGGTCACTCCGGCCTTAAGTGACCACCCGAGCCGTGCTGCGTCCACCAGGTCCTGGACTCGGCCAACCCCCAGGTGATTCTGGAGCGTGGTCCTGAGCTCCCTTTCTGTCCTGTCCTCTTCTCTGGCCTTCCCCACCAGGGATCCACCTATGTCCGGCTCCCTCGGGCCTCTTGGTGGTAAACCCTTGTCTCTGGGTTCCCTGACCCTATTCCTGGTCTGCCTTCCGGGTGGATTTAGTGGGTGATCGTGGCAGATCAGTCCTGCCCACGACCTCCGGTTCCTGGCTAAGGTGTGCTGTAGCCTCTGCCAGCTTGGGATCCGGTACCCTGTTGCCAACTCTTCACCCTCTGGTCTAATTTGGGCTCTTGGAGTTCCTTCTTTCTCCCCCTCTGGGTCTTTCTTTCTCCTCTCTCTCTCTCTTGGCCTTGGAGCTGCTCTTCTCCTCTGCTCTCTTCCTCTACAAAGACTGACGTCTCACAGACTGACCTCACTCTGCAAAAGACCCTGTCCTAAGATGGTGCCCACCTTATATACTCCCTCTATGTGTGAGCTCAGGTGACCAGCACCCAATGAGCTCCTAGCTTTACCCAGGCTGCTCCCCCTATCTGCCCCTACACTACTGGGATGTTCCACCCCCCTCCCACTCCAGCCAGGAACAGACACTGTTGTACCTGCACATTTCTCTAGTGGGAGTACCATCGGTCTGTTCCCCGGAAATGGGATGTGTGTAGTGCATGCAGCCTACTGAGCTCAGTTCCACACTCCATCCTTACCCGGGAGTGGAATATCACACCTCTGGGTTGAGGTGCAATACCCCTGTAGCAGCCGAATCCTCAGGGTGCTACATTCCCCCCTGGTAAATCACAGCACGTCCTCGGGCTGTAAGATATAAACATCCACAAACATACATTTTTTTTTTCATAAAACATAAACATATAAAACATCATATATTATCAGCATAAACTTTTCATATAAAACTTATCATAAATAACACTCTTGTTCCTCCGGCCACGGTGCAACTTGTGACCGGGTAAAGTGCGACAGTCTCTTGAAGAAACACGGTTTCCTATAAAACCGGTAGGGGGCGCTTTAGGAAGCGCAACTATATACAAAGGGAATATGGCCGCTCTCAGTCCTCGGCCAGGTATTAGGAACTAGGGACACACGGGGTTAACAGTTCACTCTTGGCTGGTCCCAACGGGGAACATATTTTAAATAAGTAACAGTTCTTGGTACCCCGACGGGCAACTTTATACAGTCTCTCTCTACCGTACTTCAACGACGGCGTCCTCCTGCTCTTTCTTGTTGGTTGGTTTCAGTTTCAGACCCGTCCGGATCCTCTTGCTCCTCCTCACACCGCAGCTCCTCCTCCGTCAGGCGATGCACATGGAGGGCGTAGGGTCCTTTGGCACACTTGTGCCCGGTGAAGGTGACCTCGTCCCCTATGTACAGGTCACGACCTCTGTGTCCCTCCGGCAGATGGCTTTCTACGTCTCTGCGGGTTACAAAGACGTCGCCGGGGGTCTGATGGTCTCTGATAAAGCCCCATCCGTGCTGCATGTTGAATTTTATCACAGTCCCGGTGGAAGGGGGACCATGAGCTGCACGGGGATTCCTCCTGGTCCGGCTCTTCTGCTCCGCGCTCCTTATCTGCGCTTGCTGTTCCCGGACCCGCCTCTCTCTCCGCTCCCTCTCGAAGACCTCGAGCTGCTGCCGGCAGCACTCTGCACGCTCCGCTGCGGCCGCCCGAGTCTCCTGAGTGAACCCCATGAGGTCTTCTCCGGTGGGGTCCCACTCGAACTGTGCCTCCTCCAGCGGGGGCGAGGTCCTCTTTACGGGCTTCGGAGCCGGAATCAGGGGCTCGCACATGGGCCTTGCTCTCTGGAGTTCCAGCTGAATGTACTCCTGGGGCCATATGAAGGGCTGCCCATCCGGGCACGTATGCTGGGCGAATAGATCTTCACCCAGGTGCGGCACTCGAGATGTTGAGGGCGCGTTAATGGTAGCTGCGCCCGGGTCGACCAGGCCTTGCGACCAGGCTTGGGGCACCCTAAAGGCAAAGGGCACCGTAAGAACGGCGGCGCCCGTGGTTACTCGGCCCTGCGGCCAGGCCGGTGGCTCCGCGGAGGTAGGGGGCGCTGTTGGTATTGCGGCGCCCGGAGGTACTAGGCCTTGCGACGAGGCCGATGGTATTTCCTGTTTGGTCGCGCTCAAGGTCGAGGCGTGTGACGTAACAGGGGTCGCGGCCGCGGTTTCCGGTTGAGGCCTAGTCGGCGGCGGTGACGATGCAGCGACGGGCACGGCAGGGGGAATTTCGGGCTCTGCGACGGGGAGCTGGGGCAGGCACGCGGTTTCCCGGCTCGGGGTAGAGACGTCCCCTTTACCTGCCTCCGTCCGTTCAGCTCCCTTCTCGGCGCCGTCTCCTGCCTTCATTCCTCCTGCGCCATCCTCAGAGGCGGTCTGTCTCCTCGTCTCGGGCGGCGTGCTCCGCTGACGGGTTTCGGTCTGCTGGGCCATCTCTCGGCTCCACTCCGCCAACGTCTCTCGCTGCACCCGGGCCATCCTCCGTGCGAGGCCCTCCAGCGCGGTCTGTGCACACTCCCGGTCTCGGGGGAGCTGTGCCAGGATCTCCAGCAGGCCTTCTGGAGTGGCGACCTGCAACAGGCTCCTGACCACTGGGTCGGTGCTGCCTGACTCTCCCTCCATCTCCGGGTAGGCTCTCTCTGGACTCTCTTCCAGACGTCTTGTCTCCGGGTGCGCTCTCTCCAGACTGCTCCAGGCGACACCCATCTTTGCTCTCTTGTTCTGTCTCCGCCCACATCGAGGGTGGTCCCGGGGCAACTTCAGTTCCAGGGGCAGTTCTCTCACGCTGATGGACACTTCCAGCATCACAGTCTCTGTTGGTGGGCGCGGTTTCCGCTTTTGGCGCCATTCTTCGACCTGGCCCACGATGGGAGGTGGCCTCTTGCCACCCTCTGGCACGCCCATAATGGCGTCCGCTCCCCCAGGGCGGGAAATCTTTGGAAATGGCGGGAATCGTCTCCCAGTGGCGGGAAACTCCATGGATGGCGGGAAAAAGCTGCAAATGGCGGACAACCGGCGGGAAACGACCTGTGATGGGGTCCGATGGCGGGGACCCTCTGGAACCGGCAGGAGACTTCTTTTTAAGGTAACGATGAACTTTTCTTCAGGCACGCAGTACCCGGTTGTTGCGGGCACGTAATCCTGCCGACTACGCCAAAGTTGACGCGCCCCCTGGGCCAGTGTTGTTTGGGGGATACCCGGAGCCGGATCAGATGGGGGTTGTAGTCTCCGAGTGGCTGTGACCCGGTCCGTGCCCAGGGTGTCAAGCTCAGTGTGTGGCAGTCCTTATGATGTTACTAGATGTTCTTTTGTGTCGACTACGCCACCCGTTGAATTGCGGTCAATATGGCCGCCGCTGCAGCAGGGTCCGCTGAGGCTGGTGATGTATGTGCAGCTCAGGTAGTATAACCCCCAACGGGAGGGGTATAGCCTCAGGGGGTCAGTTGCAGAGGATGGGGGTTGTGGTGGTGCAGCGAGGATGGAAATGAGACTCAGAGTCGGGCTGTGCAGTTCAGGGTTTGTTTACTTACTGCAGTTGTTCCGGTCACTCCGGCCTTAAGTGACCACCCGAGCCGTGCTGCGTCCACCAGGTCCTGGACTCGGCCAACCCCCAGGTGATTCTGGAGCGTGGTCCTGAGCTCCCTTTCTGTCCTGTCCTCTTCTCTGGCCTTCCCCACCAGGGATCCACCTATGTCCGGCTCCCTCGGGCCTCTTGGTGGTAAACCCTTGTCTCTGGGTTCCCTGACCCTATTCCTGGTCTGCCTTCCGGGTGGATTTAGTGGGTGATCGTGGCAGATCAGTCCTGCCCACGAGCTCCGGTTCCTGGCTAAGGTGTGCTGTAGCCTCTGCCAGCTTGGGATCCGGTACCCTGTTGCCAACTCTTCACCCTCTGGTCTAATTTGGGCTCTTGGAGTTCCTTCTTTCTCCCCCTCTGGGTCTTTCTTTCTCCTCTCTCTCTCTCTTGGCCTTGGAGCTGCTCTTCTCCTCTGCTCTCTTCCTCTACAAAGACTGACGTCTCACAGACTGACCTCACTCTGCAAAAGACCCTGTCCTAAGATGGTGCCCACCTTATATACTCCCTCTATGTGTGAGCTCAGGTGACCAGCACCCAATGAGCTCCTAGCTTTACCCAGGCTGCTCCCCCTATCTGCCCCTACACTACTGGGATGTTCCACCCCCCTCCCACTCCAGCCAGGAACAGACACTGTTGTACCTGCACATTTCTCTAGTGGGAGTACCATCGGTCTGTTCCCCGGAAATGGGATGTGTGTAGTGCATGCAGCCTACTGAGCTCAGTTCCACACTCCATCCTTACCCGGGAGTGGAATATCACACCTCTGGGTTGAGGTGCAATACCCCTGTAGCAGCCGAATCCTCAGGGTGCTACATATATATACAGAATAATACAGATACTGAGAATGACACCCAATATAATATACAGAATAATACAGATACTGAGAATTACACCCAGTATACAGGACAAGAGAAGTGGTACTGTGCAGTGTATATATACAGAATAATACAGATACTGAGAATTACACCCAGTATACAGGGCAGGAGAAGTGGTACTGTGCAGTGTATATATACAGAATAATACAGATAGTGAGAATGACACCCAGTATACAGGGCAGGAGAAGTGGTACTGTGCAGTGTATATATACAGAATAATACAGATAGTGAGAATGACACCCAGTATACAGGGCAGGAGAAGTGGTACTGTGCAGTGTATATATACAGAATAATACAGATACTGAGAATGACACCCAGTATACAGGACAGGAGAAGTGGCACTGTGCAGTGTATATATACAGAATAATACAGATACTGAGCATTACACCCAGTGTAATATACAGAATAATACAGATAGTGAGAATGACACCCAGTATACAGGGCAGGAGAAGTGGCACTGTGCAGTGTATATATACAGAATAATACAGATACTGAGCATTACACCCAGTGTAATATACAGAATAATAGAGATACTGAGAATTACACCCAGTATACAGGACAAGAGAAGTGGTACTGTGCAGTGTATATATACAGAATAATACAGATAGTGAGAATTACACCCAGTATACAGGACAAGAGAAGTGGCACTGTGCAGTGTATATATACAGAATAATACAGATACTGAGAATTACACCCAGTGTAATATACAGAATAATACAGATACTGAGAATTACACTCAGTATACAGGACAAGAGAAGTGGTACTGTGCAGTGTATATATACAGAATAATACAGATACTGAGAATGACACCCAGTATACAGGACAAGAGAAGTGGCACTGTGCAGTGTATATATACAGAATAATACAGATACTGAGAATTACACCCAGTGTAATATACAGAATAATACAGATACTGAGAATTACACCCAGTATACAGGACAAGAGAAGTGGTACTGTGCAGTGTATATATACAGAATAATACAGATACTGAGAATTACACCCAGTATACAGGGCAGGAGAAGTGGTACTGTGCAGTGTATATATACAGAATAATACAGATAGTGAGAATGACACCCAGTATACAGGGCAGGAGAAGTGGTACTGTGCAGTGTATATATACAGAATAATACAGATAGTGAGAATGACACCCAGTATACAGGGCAGGAGAAGTGGTACTGTGCAGTGTATATATACAGAATAATACAGATACTGAGAATGACACCCAGTATACAGGACAGGAGAAGTGGCACTGTGCAGTGTATATATACAGAATAATACAGATACTGAGCATTACACCCAGTGTAATATACAGAATAATACAGATAGTGAGAATGACACCCAGTATACAGGGCAGGAGAAGTGGCACTGTGCAGTGTATATATACAGAATAATACAGATACTGAGCATTACACCCAGTGTAATATACAGAATAATAGAGATACTGAGAATTACACCCAGTATACAGGACAAGAGAAGTGGTACTGTGCAGTGTATATATACAGAATAATACAGATAGTGAGAATTACACCCAGTATACAGGACAAGAGAAGTGGCACTGTGCAGTGTATATATACAGAATAATACAGATACTGAGAATTACACCCAGTATACAGGACAAGAGAAGTGGTACTGTGCAGCGTATATATACACAGAATAATACAGATACTGAGAATGACACCCAGTATACAGGACAAGAGAAGTGGTACTGTGCAGTGTATATATACAGAATAATACAGATACTGAGAATTACACCCAGTATACAGGACAAGAGAAGTGGTACTGTGCAGTGTATATATACAGAATAATACAGATACTGAGAATTACATCCACTATACAGGACAAGAGAAGTGGTACTGTGCAGTGTATATATACAGAATAATACAGATACTGAGAATGACACCCAGTATAATATACAGAATAATACAGATTGTAAGGCAGCGCTAGTCATCATACTGGGGGTTACTCGCTTCGCTGCGTCAATCAATGCACACGTGCAATGTCTTTACGTTTTTCTCACAATGTTGCAGTTTATTACATCATAAGCCACAGTTCACCAGGTCCAACTCCGTGGCACGCCGACACACATATCTACAACATTCATGAGACAAGTGGCACACAGGCCCACTTGCTCCAGGTTACAGCCTACGGCAAGGTAATAAATTATCAATGACCATAACACAGTCCATGTAACAAAGTGTATTACCTTTGCCGGGTTTAGTTGCTGCAGTCCATTTTAATCCGCCACCACTGTGGCTTTGTGGCTTCCCAGGTAGGGGTCTCCAGCCGTCGTTCCCTCAAAGGCCACTGACATCCACACAGGATCCAGGCTCTGCCTTTCAGGACTCTTCCTCAATAATCCGCCACCACTGTGGCTTTGCGGCTTCCCAGGTAGGGGTCTCCAGCCGTCGTTCCCTCAAAGGCCACTGACATCCACACAGGATCCAGGCTCGACCTTTCAGGTACCAGGCTTCACTCCAAAGCCGCTGCCTTCCAAGGCCACTAGCATCCGCACAGGATCCAGTCTTTGCCTTTCAGGCTGCCAGGCTTCACTCGGCCTCACTAGGCCTCTCATAAACGGTGTCCCACACACACGGAGCACAGGCCTCACGCCTCACACCGAACACACCTGTCTCCAATTACCGGGGTTTATATATCCTGTGCACACATACACCCATACTGACAGGACCTTGCTGATGTCACAGTCATGTGATCAGTCAGCTGTGTGTATAGGTCCTGTGTGCTGTCCCAGTCATGTGTACAGACCTTTACTGTGCATACAGGACCTGTGTGATGTCACAGTCATGTGACCAGTCAGTTAAAGGGGAAGGTACATGGTCAGGTAAAACACATCCTGGACCATTTACAGTAATGCTAGCAAGCTGCTGCATTACAAGATACTGAGAATTACACCCAGTATACAGGACAAGAGAAGTGGTACTGTGCAGTGTATATATACAGAATAATACAGATACTGAGAATGACACCCAGTATACAGGACAAGAGAAGTGGCACTGTGCAGTGTATATATACAGAATAATACAGATACTGAGAATTACACCCAGTATACAGGACAAGAGAAGTAGTACTGTGCAGAGTATATATACAGAATAATACAGATACTGAGAATGACACCCAGTATACAGGACAAGAGAAGTGGCACTGTGCAGTGTATATATACAGAACAATACAGATACTGAGAATGACACCCAGTATACAGGACAAGAGAAGTGGCACTGTGCAGTGTATATATACAGAATAATACAGATACTGAGAATTACACCCAGTATACAGGACAAGAGAAGTAGTACTGTGCAGAGTATATATACAGAATAATACAGATACTGAGAATGACACCCAGTAGACAGGACAAGAAAAGTGGTACTGTGCAGTGTATATATACAGAATAATACAGATACAGAGAATTACACCCAGCATACAGGACAAGAGAAGTAGTACTGTGCAGAGTATATATACAGAATAATACAGATACTGAGAATGACACCCAGTATACAGGACAAGAGAAGTGGCACTGTGCAGTGTATATATACAGAATAATACAGATACTGAGAATGACACCCAGTATACAGGACAGGAGAAGTAGTACTGTGCAGAGTATATATACAGAATAATACAGATACTGAGAATTACACCCAGTATACAGGACAGGAGAAGTGGTACTGTGCAGTGTATATATACAGAATAATACAGATACTGAGAATGACACCCAGTATACAGGACAGGAGAAGTGGTACTGTGCAGTGTATATGACGCACCCCCTGGGCCATATTCTTTAGGGGAATACCCGGAGCCGGATCAGATGGGGGTTGTAGTCTCCGAGTGGCTGTGACCCGGTCCGTGCCCAGGGTGTCAAGCTCAGAGTATGTGGCAGTCCTACAGATGTTATAAAGTTCTTTATGTCGACTACGCCACCCGTTGTATTGCGGTCACTACGGCCGCCGCTGCAGCAGGGTCCGCTGAGGCTGATGGTGTTGGTGCAGCTTTTGATAGTATAACCCCCAACGGGTGGGGTATAGCCTCAGGGGGTCAGGTGCAGAGGATGGGGGTTGTGGTGGTGCAGCATAGATGGTAATTAAAGACAGAGTCGGGTTGTGCAGTTTAGGGTATTTACTTACTGCTGATGTTCCGGTCACTCCAGCTTCAAGTGACCACCCGAGCCGTGCTGCGTCCACCAGGTCCTGGATTCAGCCAACCCCCAAGCAAGTCCGGAGCGTGACCCTGAGCCCTCCTTCCTGTCCTGTCTTCTGGCCGTCCCCACCAGGGATCCACCTAGGTCCAGCTCCCTCGGGCCTTCTGTTGGGAGACCCTTGGCCTTGGGTTCCCTGACCCTACACGTGGTTTGCCTTCAGGGTGGATGTGGTGGGTGGCCGTGGCAGATCCTGCCCACGGCCTCCGGTCTCTGGCTAGGGTGTGCTTTAGCCCCCACCAGTTTGGGATCCGGTACCCAGTTGCCAACTCTTCACCCGGTGATGGACTTTGGGTTCTCAGAGTCCTTTTCTTTCACCCCCTCTGGGTCTTTCTTCCTTTCTCCTCTCTCTCTCTCTGGGGCTGCTCTGCTCCTCTTCCTCTGACTTCTCACAGACTGACCCTGATCTTAGATGGTGCCCACCTTAAATACTCCCTCTATGTGTGAGCTCAGGTGACCAGCACCCAATGAGCTCCTAACCTTACCCAGGCTGCTCCCCCTATCTGCCCCTACACTACTGGGATGTACCACCCCCCTCCCACTCCAGCCAGGAACAGACACGGTCGTACCTGCACATTTCTAAGTGGGAGTACCGTTGGTCTGTTCCTCGGAAATGGGATGTGTGTAGTGCATGCAGCTCTCTGGGCTCAGTTTCACACTCCATCCTTACCCGGGAGTGGAATACCACACCTCTGGCTTGAGGTGTAATACCCCTGTAGCAGCCGAATCCTCAGGGTGCTACATTCCCCCCTGGTAAATCACAGCACGTCCTCGGGCTGTAAGATATAAAACAACACCAAACATACATTTTTGCATAAACAACATAATAAAACATATAAAACAACATATATTAGCAGCATCATAAAACTTTTCATATAAAACATTCTTGTAGTCGTTTCTTGCTTCTAACTCCTCCTCCGGACACTGTGCAACGTGTGCCCGGGAAAAGTGCAACAGTTTCTCTTAGAAAAAATGGTTTTCCTATAAAACCCGTAGGGGGCGCTTTAGGAAGCGCAACTATATACAAGGGGTAGTAGGGCCGCTCTCAGTCCTCGGCCAGCTAATGGGAATAGGGATGACCGCTCTCAGTCCTCGGTCAGTGGGATTAAGGGAAATACGGGTAACAGTTCAATTCTCTGGTCCCAACGGGGACTATATTAGCAACAGTTCACTGTGCCCCGACGGGCAACTATATACAGCTTGTACTCTGCTGTACTTAACGACGGCATCCTCCTGCTCTTTCTTTGTGGTTACCTTTAGCTTCAGACCCGTCCGGGTCCTCTTGTTCTTCCTCCTCACACCGCAGCTCTTCCTCCGTCAGGCGATGCACATGGAGGGCGTAGGGTCCTTTGGCACACTTGTGCCGGGTAAAGGTGACCTCGTCCCCGATGTAAAGGTCACGACCTCTGTGTCCCTCCGGTAGGTGGGACTCAACGTCTCTCCTGGTCACGAAGACGTCGCCTGGGGTGCGGTGGTCTCGGATGAAGCCCCACCCATGCTGCATGTTAAACTTGATCACAGTCCCGGTGGTGCGGGGACTATGCGCTGCACGGGGGTCTCTCCTGGCCCGGCTCTTCTGCTCCGCGCTCCTTATCTGGGCTTGTTGTTCCCGGACCCGCCTCTCTCTCCGCTCCCTCTCAAAGACCTCGAGCTGCTGGCGGCAGCACTCTGCACGCTCCGCTGCGGCTGCCCGAGTCTCTTGAGTGAACCCCATGAGATCTTCTCCGGTGGGGTCCCACTCAAACTGCGCTTCTGCTAGCGGGGGCGAGATCCTCTTAACGGGCTTTGGAGCCGGGATCAGGGGTTCATCTAGGGGTCTCTCTTTCCGGAGTCGGGGATGGTGAAACTCCGGTGGCCATATGAAGGGCTGCCCATCCGGGCACGTATGTTGGGCGAACAGGTCCTCACCCAGGTGCGGTACTTTAGGTTTTATGGGCGCGGTGGTGGTGGCGGCGCCCGGGTTGCCCAGGCCTTGCGGCCAGGCCTGGGGCACCTGGAAAGTGAAGGGCACCGTAAGGACGGCGGCGCCCTGGGCTACTTGGCCCTGTGACCAGGCCGGTGGCTCCGCGGAGGTAGGGGGCGCTGTTGGTATTGCGGCGCCCGGGGGTACTAGGCCTTGCGACCAGGCTGGTGGTACTTCCTGCTTGGTCACGCTCGGGGTCGAGGCGTGTGACGTCACAGGGGTCGCGGCTGCGGCTTCCGGTTGAGGCCTAGTCTGTGGCGGTGACGTTGCGGTTACGGGCACGGCAGGGGGTACTTCGGGCTCTGCGACGGGGAGCTGGGGCAGGCACGCGGTTTCCCGGCTTGGGGTAGAGACGTCCCCTTTACCTGCCTCCTTTCGTTCGGCTCCCTTCTCGGCGCCGTCTCCGGCCTTCAGTCCTCCTGCGCCATCCTCAGAGGCGGTCTGTCTCCTCGTCTTGGGTGGCGTGCTCCGCTGACGGGTCTCGGTCTGCTGGGCCATCTCACGGCTCCACTCCGCCAACGTCTCTCGCTGCACCCGGGCCATCCTCCGTGCGAGGCCCTCCAGAGCGGTCTGCGCACACTCCCGGTCTCGGGGGAGCTGTGCTAGGACCTCCACTAGGCCTAGTGGGGTCGTTGCTTCTAGCAGGCTCCTGACCAACGGGTCGGTGCTGCTCTGCTCTCCTTCTGCTGTTTCCAGCAGGCTCCTGGCCAGCGGGCCGGTGCTGCTCTGCTCTTCTCCCATCTCCGGGTAAGCTTCTTCTGGACTCAGCTCTAGGCTTCTTGTCTCCGGGTGCGCTCTCTCCAGACTGCTCCAGGCGACACCCATCTTTGCTCTCTTCTTCTCAGTCCTCCCACTTCGAGGGCGGTCCCGGGGCCACTTGGTGATTGTCAGCTCCAGGGGCAGTTCTTTCATGCTGACAGACACCTCTAGCATCACAGTCTCTGTTGGTGGGGGCGGTTTCCACTTTTGGCGCCATTTTCGGTCCTGGCCCACGATGGGAGGTGGCCTCTTGCCACCCTCTGGCACGCCCATAATGGCGTCCGCTCTTCCAAGGCGGGAAACCTTTGGAAATGGCGGGAATCGTCTCCCAGTGGCGGGAAACTCTGCAGATGGCGGGAAAAAGCTGTTAATGGCGGACAACCGGCGGGAATCGACCTGTGATGGAGTCCGATGGCGGGGACCCTCCGGAACCGGCAGGAGACTTCTTTTTGAGGTAAACTCGTTCTTTTCTTCAGGCACGCAGTACCCGGTTGTTGTGGGCACGTAATCCTGCCGACTACGCCAAAGTTGACGCACCCCCTGGGCCATATTCTTTAGGGGAATACCCGGAGCCAGATCAGATGGGGGTTGTAGTCTCCGAGTGGCTGTGACCCGGTCCGTGCCCAGGGTGTCAAGCTCAGAGTATGTGGCAGTCCTACAGATGTTATAAAGTTCTTTATGTCGACTACGCCACCCGTTGTATTGCGGTCACTACGGCCGCCGCTGCAGCAGGGTCCGCTGAGGCTGATGGTGTTGGTGCAGCTTTTGATAGTATAACCCCCAACGGGTGGGGTATAGCCTCAGGGGGTCAGGTGCAGAGGATGGGGGTTGTGGTGGTGCAGCATAGATGGTAATTAAAGACAGAGTCGGGTTGTGCAGTTTAGGGTATTTACTTACTGCTGATGTTCCGGTCACTCCAGCTTCAAGTGACCACCCGAGCCGTGCTGCGTCCACCAGGTCCTGGATTCAGCCAACCCCCAAGCAAGTCCGGAGCGTGACCCTGAGCCCTCCTTCCTGTCCTGTCTTCTGGCCGTCCCCACCAGGGATCCACCTAGGTCCAGCTCCCTCGGGCCTTCTGTTGGGAGACCCTTGGCCTTGGGTTCCCTGACCCTACACGTGGTTTGCCTTCAGGGTGGATGTGGTGGGTGGCCGTGGCAGATCCTGCCCACGGCTTCCGGTCTCTGGCTAGGGTGTGCTTTAGCCCCCACCAGTTTGGGATCCGGTACCCAGTTGCCAACTCTTCACCCGGTGATGGACTTTGGGTTCTCAGAGTCCTTTTCTTTCACCCCCTCTGGGTCTTTCTTCCTTTCTCCTCTCTCTCTCTCTGGGGCTGCTCTGCTCCTCTTCCTCTGACTTCTCACAGACTGACCCTGATCTTAGATGGTGCCCACCTTAAATACTCCCTCTATGTGTGAGCTCAGGTGACTAGCACCCAATGAGCTCCTAACCTTACCCAGGCTGCTCCCCCTATCTGCCCCTACACTACTGGGATGTACCACCCCCCTCCCACTCCAGCCAGGAACAGACTCGGTCGTACCTGCACATTTCTAAGTGGGAGTACCGTTGGTCTGTTCCTCGGAAATGGGATGTGTGTAGTGCATGCAGCTCTCTGGGCTCAGTTTCACACTCCATCCTTACCCGGGAGTGGAATACCACACCTCTGGCTTGAGGTGTAATACCCCTGTAGCAGCCGAATCCTCAGGGTGCTACATATATATACAGAATAATACAGATACTGAGAATTACACCCAGTATACAGGACAGGAGAAGTGGTACTGTGCAGTGTATATATACAGAATAATACAGATACTGAGAATTACACCCAGTATACAGGACAAGAGAAGTAGTACTATGCAGAGTATATATACAGAATAATACAGATACTGAGAATGACACCCAGTATAATATACAGAATAATACAGATACTGAGAATTACACCCAGTATACAGGACAAGAGAAGTGGTACTGTGCAGTGTATATATACAGAATAATACAGATACTGAGAATTACATCCACTATACAGGACAAGAGAAGTGGTACTGTGCAGTGTATATATACAGAATAATACAGATACTGAGAATTACACCCAGTATACAGGACAAGAGAAGTAGTACTGTGCAGAGTATATATACAGAATAATACAGATACTGAGAATTACACCCAGTATACAGGACAAGAGAAGTGGCACTGTGCAGTGTATATATACAGAATAATACAGATACTGAGAATGACACCCAGTATACAGGACAGGAGAAGTAGTACTGTGCAGAGTATATATACAGAATAATATAGATAATGAGAATTACACCCAGTATACAGGACAGGAGAAGTGGTACTGTGCAGTGTATATATACAGAATAATACAGATACTGAGAATGACACCCAGTATACAGGACAGGAGAAGTGGTACTGTGCAGTGTATATATACAGAATAATACAGATACTGAGAATGACACCCAGTATACAGAACAGGAGAAGTGGTACTGTGCAGTGTATATATACAGAATAATACAGATACTGAGAATTACATCCACTATACAGGACAAGAGAAGTGGTACTGTGCAGTGTATATATACAGAATAATACAGATACTGAGAATTACACCCAGTATACAGGACAAGAGAAGTAGTACTGTGCAGAGTATATATACAGAATAATACAGATACTGAGAATTACACCCAGTATACAGGACAAGAGAAGTGGCACTGTGCAGTGTATATATACAGAATAATACAGATACTGAGAATGACACCCAGTATACAGGACAGGAGAAGTAGTACTGTGCAGAGTATATATACAGAATAATACAGATACTGAGAATTACACCCAGTATACAGTACAGGAGAAGTGGTACTGTGCAGTGTATAGATACAGAATAATACAGATACTGAGAATGACACCCAGTATACAGGACAGGAGAAGTGGTACTGTGCAGTGTATATATACAGAATAATACAGATACTGAGAATGACACCCAGTATACAGAACAGGAGAAGTGGTACTGTGCAGTGTATATATACAGAATAATACAGATACTGAGAATGACACCCAGTATACAGAACAGGAGAAGTGGTACTGTGCAGTGTATATATACAGAATAATACAGATACTGAGAATGACACCCAGTATAATATACAGAATAATACAGATACTGAGAATTACACCCAGTATACAGGACAAGAGAAGTGGTACTGTGCAGTGTATATATACAGAATAATACAGATACTGAGAATTACATCCACTATACAGGACAAGAGAAGTGGTACTGTGCAGTGTATATATACAGAATAATACAGATACTGAGAATTACACCCAGTATACAGGACAAGAGAAGTAGTACTGTGCAGAGTATATATACAGAATAATACAGATACTGAGAATGACACCCAGTATACAGGACAAGAGAAGTGGCACTGTGCAGTGTATATATACAGAATAATACAGATACTGAGAATGACACCCAGTATACAGGACAAGAGAAGTGGCACTGTGCAGTGTATATATACAGAATAATACAGATACTGAGAATTACATCCAGTATACAGGACAAGAGAAGTAGTACTGTGCAGAGTATATATACAGAATAATACAGATACTGAGAATGACACCCAGTATACAGGACAAGAGAAGTGGTACTGTGCAGTGTATATATACAGAATAATACAGATACTGAGAATGACACCCAGTATACAGGACAAGAGAAGTGGTACTGTGCAGTGTATATATACAGAATAATACAGATAGTGAGAATGACACCCAGTATACAGGACAAGAGAAGTAGTACTATGCAGAGTATATATACAGAATAATACAGATACTGAGAATTACACCCAGCATACAGGACAAGAGAAGTAGTACTGTGCAGAGTATATATACAGAATAATACAGATACTGAGAATGACACCCAGTATACAGGACAAGAGAAGTGGCACTGTGCAGTGTATATATACAGAATAATACAAATACTGAGAATGACACCCAGTATACAGGACAGGAGAAGTGGCACTGTGCAGTGTATATATACAGAATAATACAGATACTGAGAATGACACCCAGTATACAGGACAAGAGAAGTGGTACTGTGCAGTGTATATATACAGAATAATACAGATACTGAGAATGACACCCAGTATACAGGACAAGAGAAGTGGTACTGTGCAGTGTATATATACAGAATAATACAGATAGTGAGAATGACACCCAGTATACAGGACAAGAGAAGTAGTACTGTGCAGTGTATATATACAGAATAATACAGATACTGAGAATTACACCCAGCATACAGGACAAGAGAAGTAGTACTGTGCAGAGTATATATACAGAATAATACAGATACTGAGAATGACACCCAGTATACAGGACAAGAGAAGTGGCACTGTGCAGTGTATATATACAGAATAATACAGATACTGAGAATGACACCCAGCATACAGGACAGGAGAAGTAGTACTGTGCAGTGTATATATACAGAATAATACAGATACTGAGAATGACACCCAGTATACAGGACAGGAGAAGTGGTACTGTGCAGTGTATATATACAGAATAATACAGATACTGAGAATGACACCCAGTATACAGGACAGGAGAAGTGGTACTGTGCAGTGTATATATACAGAATAATACAGATACTGAGAATGACACCCAGTATACAGGACAGGAGAAGTGGTACTGTGCAGTGTATATATACAGAATAATACAGATACTGAGAATTACACCCAGTATACAGGACAAGAGAAGTAGTACTATGCAGAGTATATATACAGAATAATACAGATACTGAGAATGACACCCAGTATAATATACAGAATAATACAGATACTGAGAATTACACCCAGTATACAGGACAAGAGAAGTGGTACTGTGCAGTGTATATATACAGAATAATACAGATACTGAAAATTACACCCAGTATACAGGACAAGAGAAGTAGTACTGTGCAGAGTATATATACAGAATAATACAGATACTGAGAATGACACCCAGTATACAGGACAAGAGAAGTGGCACTGTGCAGTGTATATATACAGAATAATACAGATACTGAGAATGACACCCAGTATACAGGACAAGAGAAGTGGTACTGTGCAGTGTATATATACAGAATAATACAGATACTGAGAATTACACCCAGCATACAGGACAAGAGAAGTAGTACTGTGCAGAGTATATATACAGAATAATACAGATACTGAGAATGACACCCAGTATACAGGACAGGAGAAGTGGTACTGTGCAGTGTATATATACAGAATAATACAGATACTGAGAATTACACCCAGTATACAGCACAGGAGAAGTGGTACTGTGCAGTGTATATATACAGAATAATACAGATACTGAGAATTACACCCAGTATACAGGACAAGAGAAGTAGTACTATGCAGAGTATATATACAGAATAATACAGATACTGAGAATGACACCCAGTATAATATACAGAATAATACAGATACTGAGAATTACACCCAGTATACAGGACAAGAGAACTGGTACTGTGCAGTGTATATATACAGAATAATACAGATACTGAGAATTACATCCACTATACAGGACAAGAGAAGTGGTACTGTGCAGTGTATATCTATATATATAATCGTCTTATCCCGTCTGTCTGTCTGTCTGTCTGTCTGTCTGTGTGTCTGTCGGTGTGTCTGTCTGTCCAGGAAATCCCGCGTCGCTCATTGGTCCGGCAGCGGCCAATCAGCGCCGGGGGATTTCTAAAAAAAGATGGCGGCCGTTAGCGGCTCATCTGCGGGACGGAGCTGAGCGGCGATGCAGCCGGGAGATGAGTGCCGCGAGGCGCTCATCTCCCGGCCGGCAACAGCAGAAGGAACCCGACCGCCGGACCCATCTGCGGGAAGGAGATGCAGCCGGGAGATGAGCGGCGCGAGGCGCTCATCTCCCGGCCGGTAGCAGCGGAAGGACCGCCGGCGCCGCTGACCTCCATGCGGAAGGGAGGACCGGGGACCAGCGCTGCGGGTCGGGATACTTCTGCTGCGAGCGCCCGCGATGTCCCGGGTTCTCGCAGCGTAAGTAGCCGCACAGGCAGCGCCGCTCCCCGGTCCTCACCAAGACGATTCGATGATTGGTCGGGGTCTTCGGACCCGACCAATCACTGATCTTAGCGCAAAACTTAAACACCGCTGTGCTGATTGGTCGCCGACGCTGCCCGCGACCAATCACCGATTTGGGCGCCAAATTTAAATATCGGCCGCGACCAATCACCACAGCGGTGTTTAAATGTGGAGCCAAGATCGGTGATTGGTCGCGGCCGATATTTAAATTTGGCGCCCAAATCGGTGATTGGTCGCGGGCAGTGCCAGCGACCAATCAGCGATTTTTAACACAAATGTCCGGACCTTTGTAACACCATGCGGATACTGTGGGGACATCAGCATCTAGGGTGTGAAGGGAGGACCGGGGAGCGGCGCTGCGGGTCGGGATACTTCTTCTGCCAGCGCCCGCTCATGTCCCGGGTTATCGGAGCGGAACTATCCGCACAGGCAGCGCCGCTGACATCCATGCGGCTATGGTGTGAAGGGAGGACGGGGGAGCGGCGCTGACATCCAATTGGTCGCGGATAGTGTTGAGCCACCCCCGTAGTGTTCGAGTTCGGTTCGGTTCGTCGAACACCCGTGTGTTCGCCGAACTGTTCGTCGAACTGTTCGTCGAACACCTTCGAACACCGTTAAAACCAATGGCAGGCAAACAAAAACACATAGAAACACATAGAAAACACCTTCAAAGGTGTCCAAAAGCTGACAAACTGCTCAGATGACACAACTAACACATGGAAAAGTGACAAGTACATATAGTCATGCGAAAAGAAAAGAGGTGGAGGAGTAAAAGGAGGGGGAGACACAGATATAGGCATGTCATGCCCTTCTAAAATCCAAAAAGTGAGAAGCCGAGACGGCCAGTCCGCTCCTGCCCGTGCCACCTCCGTGTCGCCGGGTTTGTGCCAGAGCCGCGGTGAACCCTGACGGCCAGCCCCCCTCTCCCAATACTGGTGCCTGTCCGCTGGTGGGTCGAGAGAGCCCCCCTGTGGTGGAGGCAGCTCTAAGCTTTTTAATTTAAATTGTCCCTCTAATTTGAATGAATACACTTTAAATCCATTTACAAGGATCTATTGGAGGGCAAGTCTCATGCCAGCAGCCGCGTAATTCCAGCTCCAGTAGCGTCCACTAAAGCTGCTGCAGTTAAAAAGCTTTTATAAGGATCGAGCTCGGCTGTCCACCGCAAGGCATCCTAGTGCCAGTCCCAGCCCCTATGCCTTGGGGTGCCTCCTGATGCTCTTCACTAAGTATCCCGTGGTCCCGAAGCATTTCCTTTGAAAAAATTAAGTGTCCAAACTACAGGTGGTGTAGCTTGCTTAACAGCCGGGATAATCCGCTGACTAGCAGACACTGCTACTAGGCACAAAGTATTTCCTGGGCTAGATGCAGTTAAAAATTTGTAAGTAGATACTCTCGTTGGATGCTGAGAAAGCATTCCATAGAGTCTCCTGGCACGCCATATATGATTCTCTTAAAAAGCTTGGGGTAGGGGTCTAGGGGACCCTTTTATAGCCAAAATCACGGCCCTGTATCACAATACGTCACCTAGGCTGAAGATAAATGGAACTGTAGCACCGAGGGCTCGGTTGCTACAGACGTATTGCACCTCACCCAGAGGTGTGATATCTCACTCTCAGATAAGGATGGAGTGTGGATCAGGACCCGACACCTGCATGCATTACACCACATTGCCGTGGGGCAGGGCGACCAATATGCCCCTGAGATGGGCACGACAGTCCCTGTCCCTGGCTGGAGTGGGGGGAGGGAACACTGAGGAAGGGGAACCCTGCAGTGCAGGAGCAGGGAGGAAGCAGTTCCTGGGTGCATTGAGAAGGGAGTATAAAAGGTGGGCACCATCTTAGTTCAGTGCAGAGAAGTCTGAGCAGAAGTGGCAGGGAGCAGGGGCTCTGCATGAGCTCTGCTCCGGAGGCGGGCCTAGTAACAGAGGCCCAGGCCTGCAAGAGGGAGAAGGAAGGAAGAGGAGCGGAGAAGGCTCCAGGAACGAGGAATGAAGGGATCCCAGGGGTGCGGACGGGCGAGTCGCCACCGCACGCCCGAATCCACCTGCGTGGAGGGGTCAGGCCAAAGGGGGAGACCGGTCCCCGAACTAGTGGAGGCAGGAAACGACCCTCAGCTAGAAACCGGAGGCTCTGACATTTTATGTGGCGCAGCCCCTTGCTCCACCCGCTAGGAAGGCACCACATAGGGTCAGGGAAACTGGCGCCAAGTTTACCAAGAGGAGGCCCGAGGCAGCCGGACAGAAGTGTTGGTAAGAAAGGCCAGACAAAGGACACACAAAGGGGGTCCTGTGAAGCGCTCCAAAGTTATCTGGGAGTTGTCTGAGCCCCTCACCTGGTGAGCACAGTACGACGTGGGCAGCCGTTACCTGCAGACGTGGTCTGGATAATAAGAACTGTGAGTAAAGGCCCTGAACTGCATCACTGACTCCGTGTCGTTACTGCTGCTGCCCTGCACCATCACCCCCATCCTCCGCATACACTGCCCTGAGGCTATACTCCTCCCGTGGGGAGTTATGCTACGCTCTGCTGCACCCACAACACCAGCCTTAGCGGTCTGCCCTGTAGCGGCGGTTCACTCTGACCGCAATCCACGGGTGGCGTAGTCGGACATTTAAACATCAAAACCACATAAATAGTTCCGCCACTGGTTTGACCGCCCTGAGCCACGGAACCGGATCGCCGCCACGAAGACTACAACCACCAGCATCCACCAAAAAGGGTCCGGCTCCGGGTGTCCCAAGGCCCAGGGGGTGCGTCAGAACATTTTCATCACCTTTCACAATCACCAATGGGACAAGGCAGGGATGTCCTCTGTCCCCTCTCTTATACATCCTAGTGACGGAGCACCTGCTCTCATCAATTCGCCATAACCCCAATATTAGGTGGATTGAGGTGGGAGGCACCGAGTACAAGTGCTCTCTATTTGCTGATGATGTCCTAGTATATATCACTCAATCACATATATCCATCCCTGCTGTTATGGCTGAAATAGATCACTTTGTTACATGGTAAAATTTTAAAATCAATGCAGCGAAGTCTGAGGCCCTCGATGTCTCCCTCCCTAAATCCATATAGGATTCCATCCAGTCCAACTTTCCCTTTGCCTGGCCCTCACAGGGTATCAAATACTTAGGAATTCCTATTCATAGAGACCTCTCCCATCTATGTTATCTTAATTTTGGGCCCTTTATTGAACAATTCCATACAGACCACGGTTGGCAAGTTAGAACTGTAAGATTCACTACGTGAACCACTGGTGTTTTGTGGAAAAGCACATGTACACCGCGTTCCAAATTATTATGCAAAAAGTGTTTAGGAGTGATAAGGGAAGAATTTGTTTGTTTGTCAGTTAAACTCATTGATGGTGATGTGTGTCAGGGCTCTTTATATCACTGTAAGCAATTGCAGACACCTGTGCTAATTAGTTTGGCAGGTGTGTCCAATGAAAGGCAAGACTACTTAAGAAGGCTCTCTCACATTATTAAGCAGCCTACATTTTCTGCCAAAATGGGAAAGAAAAAGGATGTGTCGGCTGCTGAGAAGCAACAAATTGTGGTGTGTTTAGGTCAAGGCATGACTACAATCAACATTGTGCGATGATCAGGATGAAGTGTCTTGGCAATCAAGAAGTATGTAGCTGATTCACAGTACACACGTGTGCGTGCTGATAAGGGCAAATTGAGGACTCTTTCCTACAGGCAATTACGTCAGGTTGAAAGAGCAGCGGCAAAAAAGCCTTGTCATAGCAGCAGACAAGTTTTTGAAGCTGCTTGTGCCTCCAACGTCCCCCGAACAACAAGATGCAGGGTCCTTCAGAGGTTTGCAGCTGTGCATACGCCATCCTGTCGACCTCCTCTATCCACTTCACACAAGCAGAAACGGCTCCAGTGGGCCAAACATTACATGAAGACTGATTTCAAAACTGTTTTGTTCACGGATGAGTGCCGTGCAGCGCTCGATGGTCCAGATGAATGGAGTGGAGGATGGCTGGTTGATGGACACCCCACGCAAACACGGCTACAGCGCCAACAAGGAGGAGGTGGAGTAATGTTTTGGGCTGGAATCATGGGGAGAGAGATTGTCGGCCCCTTTAGGATCCCTGAAGGCGCTAAAGATGAACTCCATAATGTATGTGGATTTTCTCAAACAGCACTTCCTGCCATGGTTCAAGAAGAAGAACCGTGTATTTCACAGCAAGATCATTTTTCTGCATGATAATGCACCATCTCATGCTGCACATAAAACATCTGCATCTCTGGCTGATATGGGCATAAAAGGGGACAAACTTATGGTGTGACCCCCATGCTCCCCTGACCTCTACCCCATTCAGAACCTTTGGAGCATCATTAAAAGGAGTGTCTATGATGGCGGGAGGCAGTTCACATCTAAGCAACAGCTCTGGGAGGGTATTCTGTCCTCATGCAAAACAATTGAAGCAGAAACCATCCAAAACCTGACAAATTCAATGGACGAGAGAGTTCAGAAGCTCCTTTCGAACAAGGGGTCCTATGTGAAAATGTAACATCACCTAGAATAAAGTTTTGAGTTGAAAACTGTTTGATTTCAGTTTCTAACAACCTGCTAATGCTTATAATTTCAAAAATGACCATTTTTTTGGTCTTTATTAAAATGAAAAGGTTGATCGAAAAGTTTGGGGGATCTAAGAGTGTGGCAACCCAGTAGTCATGATTACTTCGAATTCTGACAATATGAGGGTCATGCTGCAGGTAGTGCAGCAAGAAGGCACTTATGTGTCTTGCGCATCTCGGAGCCCCAAAATTATTTTCCGGGCTAGATGCAGCTAAAAATTATTTTTAATTTTAAATCTGGTGAAGCTTATTATAGATGGCCTAATAGGATCAGTGCTGCACACTGCTACAAAGCCCAAATTATTTTCCAGTCAAGATACAGATAAACATGATTAGTAATTTGAAAGCTTAAAACGGTTGGTAGGGTGATTTTAACCAATCATCAAGCTTTTACTCTCCCCAGGATGACACAGGGGTAGAAAAGTCGTTTCGGATCCATGATTTGTTCATCTTTATGAACGTGAGTCTGTCTACATTATCAGTGGAGAGCCGCGTGCGCTTATCTGTCAGCACACCACCAGCAGCGCTGAACACACGTTCAGACAGAACGCTGGCTGCGGGGCATGACAAGATCTCCAAGGCGTAAGTGGCTAGCTCCGGCCATTTATCCAGATTGGAAGCCCAAAAAGAGCAAGGGTCCAGTGACACAGTCGTGGCTTCAATGTTTACTTGGAGATACTCCTGTACCATCGTCTCTAGGCGTTGACTATGTGTCAGACTTCTTGTCTCCTGTGGCCTTGCAAAGGATGGGCTAAAAAAGTGGTGAAATGATTCCGCAAAATTGATGTTACCAGCAGATACTGTGGTTCTGTTACGGTTTGAGTGCTGAACACTTGACGGTCCCACGGTTGGCAAGTTGGAACTGTGAGATTCACTACGTGCACCACTGGTATTTTGTGGAAAAGCACATGTAAGATTCTGCAACAGTCTCTGCTGATACTCCTGCATGCGTGCATCCCTTTCTATGGCAGGAATAATTTCTGCAAATTTACTTTTGTACCGGGGATCTAACAGTGTGGCAACCCAGTAGTCAGGATTATTTCTAATTCTCACAATTCGAGGGTCATGTTGCAGGTAGTGCAGCAAGAAGGCACTCATGTGTGTTGCGCATCCAGGAGCACCAAGTCCCTGTTGTGTTGGTGGCGAGGTAACAATCATGCTTCCTTCCTCTGTCCTCTCCCCCCAACCTCGCACAACAGAAATGTGATCAAGGTCTCCCTCATCTGATGAGTCTTCCATCAGTTCGTCCTCCACTTCTTCCTGGGCTCCTGCACCTTCCTCACTAGTTTGGCTGCTACCATGCGCCCTGGTTAAACCATCTCCCCCACCCTCACATGCCTGCCGCCTTGGTGCTGCCGACCGTCTGGACCTTGCAGATGTTAGCCCTTCCGCATACAACTCCTCCTCCTCTACTTCCTCCACCTCCTCTTGTGCCACCACCTGACTCCGAATTCTGTTTAACATGTGCTCCAGCATGTAAATCACCGGAATAGTCATGCTGATAATGGCATCGTCAGCACTAAACATCTTCGTCGCCATTTCAAAACTGTGCAGAAGGGTGCATAGGTCCCTGATCTGAGACCACTCCTCCAGCGTGATTTGCCCCACCTCTGAATCTCGTTGGCCCAGGCTATACGTCAGAACGTATTGCACCAGGGCTTGTCGGTGCTGCCACAGTCGCTGCAACATGTGCAGAGTTGAATTCCACCGGGTAGGCACATCGCATTTTAGCCGGTGAAGTGGCAGGCCCAACGACTTCTGTAGAGATGTAAGTCGCTGAGCTGCGGGATGCGAACGGCGGAAGTGAGCACACAGCGACCGTGCCCTCTGCAGAAGGCCATCTAGTCTGGGATAGTGGGCTAAAAATTGCTGGACAACCAGGTTCAACACGTGAGCCATACAAGGCACGTGTGTGACATTGCCCCGGCGAAGGGCCGCACCCAGGTTTGCAGCATTGTCGCACACGGCCTTCCCTGGTTTCAGGTCCAGTGGAGACAACCATTCATGAAATTGGTTCTCCAGAGCTGACCACAACTCCTCAGCTGTGTGACTCACATTTCCCAGACATTTCAATGTAAAAACCGCCTGATGACGTTGAGCCCTACTGCCAGCATAGTAAGGAGGTGTGCAGGATCCCTTCTGCGCAGTTAGAAAGCTTGTGGCATGACCAGACAGGCTTTGGGTGCAGGTGGAAGACCGAGAGGAGGTTGAGGAGGCAGAAGCAGTGGAGGAAAAATGACATAAAGAGGATTGACGCACAACTCGTGGGGACGGCAAGACTTGGACAGCAGCCCCTTGTCCTGTTGTCACCATAGTTACCCAGTGCCCAGTCAGCGACATGTAACGCCCCTGTCCATGCCTACTCGTCCAAGTGTCTGTGGTGAAATGCACCCTGTCACACACAGAGTTTCTCAAAGAAGCGGTGATGTTGTGTGCGACATGCTGGTGGAGCGCAGGCACACCTTTCTTTGAGAAGTAGTGCCGACTGGGCATCTGGTACTGGGGCACTGCGACGGACATAAGGTCTCGAAAATCCTCTGTGTCCACCAGGCGGAAAGGCAGCATTTCTGTAGCCAAGAGCTTGCAGATGGTGAAATTCAACCTCTTCTTTCTCATGGCTAGGAGGAAATGGTCTTTTACTTGTCCACATCTGAGGGACCGAGGGCTGGCTATTGTGCTTAGACGGGGTTGATAAGGGTGTCCCCGGCAAACTGCCGGTCTGTGAGGAAGATGCAGGCGGACATGTTAGGTTGCCTTGATCCAAAGGTGGTGCTATCGATGTCGGACAGCGCTCAAGACCAGCTGGTGTTACCACCTCCAAAGAAAATGATGACCTGCCAATCACGCTGGCTGTTGCGGGTAAAGAGGTGGCAGGTCTGCGCCCCAAAACAGGTGTGACTGCTGTCCCCCCAGTCACAGAGGATGAAGAGGCCGCGGATGCACAAGATATGGCAGACGGTGGTTGGCCCGGCCGGCTAGACCGCATTGTAGCACACTGAGCTTCCCACTGCAACTTATGCTTCATGTCCATGTGCCGGTTCATGCATGAAGTACTCAAACTATGTATTTTTTGGCCTCTACTTAGCTTTTGCTGACAAATGTTACAGATAACACGAGTTGGGTCATCTTTATCGATCTGAAAAAATGCCCAGGCTATGCAAGGCTTAGCACCCATGCGACCTGAAGAGCCACCACGACTTGTGGTGAGAGGCAGAGTTGTGTTTGAGGATGCAGTTGTTGACGTGCTTCCAGTACTACGTCTCTGTCCAGGAAGGCGCAACCTGACCTCGTCGTCACTAGCATCTTCCTCCACCTCCTCTGCTGACCTCATCTCTTGGCTGACTGTGGGTTGACAGTAAGTGGGATCTCCGACCTCATCATCATCACCCTGTGCGTTATCACACCCGTCGTCCTCAGAGCCAACCTGTTCCTGCCCTGACAAAAAACTAAAGTTGTCGCTCCAATCAGGTATTTGAGTCTTATCATCGTCTTCCTCATTGTCTCCACCAACAGGAGTTACAGTTTGGGAATGAGGGTCTACATTATGGTCAGAACCTTCTGCGTCTGGTCCTGGATCCGACTCATAAAGATTCTGGGCATCAGTGCAGATCATTTCCTCGTCTGGATTCACAGAAGCGCTGGAGTCGACCTCTGATTCCCAGGCTATAGTATGAGTAAACAGCTCTGCAGACTCAACCATCTGTTCTACCTCATACTCAGACGGGCAGCTGGAGATTTGGGAGCTGTGAGGAAGCAAGTGCGATTTGGGTGACACCTTTGAGGACTGGAGTATTTGTGATGTTGAAGTTGATGTGGAGGAGAGCCCACTTAAAGGAGCACTTGATATCCGTTGAAGCACCTGCTGTTTTTGTGCCTCATCTGGAATTTGTAGCGATTGGCGTGGCCGTAAGAAAGGGATCTTATCACATTGTCCGCTAAAAGAAGTAGACATTTTAGTTTGGCTGGAAGATGGTCTTTCTTCTGCACCTACCCCACGGACACAACCTTTTTTCCCCTTCCCAACATGCCTATTCCCCTTTCCACCAGCAGCAGGCCTTTTTCCACTCATTTTGGTGGTTAACTAATTCACAACTCTGGAGTTGTTTGCACAAAAAAACAATGGATGGTAACCGAGCAGAGCTGAGTGGCCAAACTGTGGTATTAGGCCAAAACTATTGGCTGGGTTAGATGCAGAAAAAAATTATTTTTAATTTGCAACCTGATGGAGGTCAGTATAGATGGACTAATAGACCAAGTCCCACACACCGCTAGAAGCCCAAATATTTTTTCAGAGCTAGATGCAGAAAATTTTTTTATTCAATTTGCAACCTGATGGAGGTCAGTATAGATGGACTAATAGACCAAGTCCCACACACTGCTAGAAGCCCAAATATTTTTTCAGAGCTAGATGCAGAAAAAAATTATTTTTAATTTGCAACCTGATGGAGGTCAGTATAGATGGACTAATAGACCAAGTCCCACACACTGCTAGAAGCCCAAATATTTTTTCAGAGCTAGATGCAGAAAAAAATTATTTTTAATTTGCAACCTGATGGAGGTCAGTATAGATGGACTAATAGACCAAGTCCCACACACCGCTAGAAGCCCAAATATTTTTTCAGAGCTAGATGCAGAAAAAAATTATATTCAATTTGCAACCTGCTGGACGTCAGTATAGAAGGACTAATAGAACAAGTCCCACACACTGCTAGAAGCCCAAATATTTTTTCAGAGCTAAATGAAGAAAAAAATTATTTTTAATTTGCAACCTGATGGAGGTCAGTATAGATGGACTAATAGACCAAGTCCCACACACTGCTAGAAGCCCAAATATTTTTTCAGAGCTAGATGCAGAAAAAAATTATTTTTAATTTGCAACCTGATGGAGGTCAGTATAGATGGACTAATAGACCAAGTCCCACACACCGCTAGAAGCCCAAATATTTTTTCAGAGCTAGATGCAGAAAAAAATTATATTCAATTTGCAACCTGCTGGACGTCAGTATAGAAGGACTAATAGAACAAGTCCCACACACTGCTAGAAGCCCAAATATTTTTTCAGAGCTAAATGAAGAAAAAAATTATTTTTAATTTGCAACCTGATGGAGGTCAGTATAGATGGACTAATAGACCAAGTCCCACACACTGCTAGAAGCCCAAATATTTTTTCAGAGCTAGATGCAGAAAAAAATTATTTTTAATTTGCAACCTGATGGAGGTCAGTATAGATGGACTAATAGACCAAGTCCCACACACCGCTAGAAGCCCAAATATTTTTTCAGAGCTAGATGCAGAAATTTTTTTTATTCAATTTGCAACCTGATGGAGGTCAGTATAGATGGACTAATAGACCAAGTCCCACACACTGCTAGAAGCCCAAATATTTTTTCAGAGCTAGATGCAGAAAAAAATTATTTTTAATTTGCAACCTGATGGAGGTCAGTATAGATGGACTAATAGACCAAGTCCCACACACTGCTAGAAGCCCAAATATTTTTTCAGAGCTAGATGCAGAAAAAAATTATTTTTAATTTGCAACCTGATGGAGGTCAGTATAGATGGACTAATAGACCAAGTCCCACACACCGCTAGAAGCCCAAATATTTTTTCAGAGGTAGATGCAGAAATTTTTTTTATTCAATTTGCAACCTGATGGAGGTCAGTATAGATGGACTAATAGACCAAGTCCCACACACTGCTAGAAGCCCAAATATTTTTTCAGAGCTAGATGCAGAAAAAAATTATTTTTAATTTGCAACCTGAGGGAGGTCAGTATAGATGGACTAATAGACCAAGTCCCACACACTGCTAGAAGCCCAAATATTTTTTCAGAGCTAGATGCAGAAAAAAATTATTTTTAATTTGCAACCTGATGGAGGTCAGTATAGATGGACTAATAGAACAAGTCCCACACGCTGCTAGAAGCCCAAATATTTTTTCAGAGATAAATGAAGAAAAAAATTATTTTTAATTTGCAACCTGATGGAGGTCAGTATAGATGGACTAATAGACCAAGTCCCACACACTGCTAGAAGCCCAAATATTTTTTCAGAGCTAGATGCAGAAAAAAAATATTTTTAATTTGCAACCTGATGGAGGTCAGTATAGATGGACTAATAGACCAAGTCCCACACACCGCTAGAAGCCCAAATATTTTTTCAGAGCTAGATGCAGAAAAAAATTATATTCAGTTTGCAACCTGATGGAGGTCAGTATAGATGGACTAATAGAATGATGCTATGCCCAAAAGATTTTACTTCACTAGGTGCAGTAAAAAAATTGGTATTCTATACACAGGTGGTATATCTTGCAACACAGATAGGCTACTCCACTGACTAACACACTCTGCAATAGGCCAAAAAGGATTAGCTTTGCTAGATTCAGCCAAATGCTGTGAAAAAAACTTGCACAGCACTGGCACAGACCTGCCTGGCAAAAACTGATAGGAACTGATGTAACCTAGTCCTGAAAAGGACTCCAATTACAATTAGTCTTTACTCCCACAACCTATCTATTTAAGAGCACAGACCTGCCTGATAAAAGTCGTAGGAAATGCTGTAACCTAGTCCTTAAAAGGACTGCAATCACAACTATTCCCTACTCCCAAGCTATCTGTATATTTGTGCGAAAATTGGCTTGAAATTAACAAGGTATAGCGCACACAGCAACAGCGGTGCCGTCTAACACGCAGCTGCAGCAGTGAGAAAATGGTGGCGACGGGGAAAATGGCTTGGTCTTATAGGGCAAGGACATGTGACATACACTGCCAATCACACATGCCCTTGCTTGTGTGAAAAAAAGCACTTCGCTCCGTGTGTGCGCTGCTGATAGGCTGACAGATTGCACCTCCCCACTGTAAATGCGGGAAAGAGAAAAAAAAATGGAGATCTTCATTGTTCCTGCAGAGATCCATCCCCTGCCCCTCCCCCCGCCCCGCTGTACACTCAAACTGCGTATTAACATTAATTTTCATCATTACTGAGAAAAAATCCAGTTATGATTTTGGTGCACGAACAGTTATCGAACATAACCTCGAACAGCCGAATTTTTCTCAAATTGTTCGTGTTCGCCGACCGGCTCGAACACCGCCCAAAACAGCTCGAATTTGAGATTGGCGAACAGTTCGAGTAGAACAACGCTCATCTCTAGTCGCGGACGCTATTTAAAAGTGCCGCACAAATCGGTGATTGGTCGCGGTCTTGTCCCACGACCAATCACGGATCTTGCCGCAAAAGTTAAACACTACGGTGCTGATTGGTCGCGACCAATCACCGATTTGGGCGCCACATTTAAATACTGCTGTGCTGATTGGACGCGGACGCCGGACGCGTCCAATCAGCGAGATTGGCGCCAAGTTTAAACAATGCTCTGCTGATTGGTTGCGGACTCCAGCCGCGACCAATCAACGAGATTGGCGCCAAATTTAAGCAACGCTCTGCTGATTGATCGCGGTCGCTGGCCGAGATCAATCAGCAGTATTGGCGCAAAATTTAAACACCGCTCTGCTGATTGGTCGCTGTTGTCGGCCGTGACCAGTCAGCAGTATTGGCGCCAAATTTAAACCTCACTCTGCTGATTGGTCGCAACCACCGGCCTCGACCAATCTGCGTTTTTTGTGCCAAATTTAAACAACGCTCTGCTGATTGGTCGCGGTCGCCGGCCGCGACCCATCAGCATTATTGGTGCCAAATTTAAACCCTGCTCTGCTGATTGGTCGCGGCCGCCGCCAGCGACCAATCACCGATATTGCCGCCAAATTTAAACACCGCTTTGCTGATTGGTCGCGGTTGCCGAACGCGACCAATCAGCGATTTGGGCGCCAAATTTAAACGCCGCTCTGCTAATTGCGCCCCGTCGGCCGCATACCTATTCTAGAATACCCGATGCGTTCGAATCGGGCCACCATCTAGTATACAGAATAATACAGATACTGAGAATTACACCCAGTATACAGGACAGGAGAAGTGGTACTGTGCAGTGTATATATACAGAATAATACAGATACTAAGAATGACACCCAGTATAATATGCAGAATAATACAGATACTGAGAATTACACCCAGTATACAGGACAAGAGAACTGGTACTGTGCAGTGTATATATACAGAATAATACAGATACTGAGAATGACACCCAGTATACAGGACAAGAGAAGTGGTACTGTGCAGTGTATATATACAGAATAATACAGATACTGAGAATTACACCCAGTATACAGGACAAGAGAAGTGGTACTGTGCAGTGTATATATACAGAATACTACAAATACTGAGAATTACATCCACGATTCAGGACAGGAGAAGTGGTACTGTGCAGTGTATATATACAGAATAATACAGATACTGAGAATTACATCCACTATACAGGACAAGAGAAGTGGTACTGTGCAATGTATATATACAGAATAATACAGATACTGAGAATGACACCCAGTATACAGGACAAGAGAAGTGGTACTGTGCAGTGTATATATACAGAATAATGCAAATACTGAGAATTACATTCACAATTCAGGACAGGAGAAGTGGTACTGTGCAGTGTTTATATACAGAATAATACAGATACTGAGAATTACATCCACTATACAGGACAGGAGAAGTGGTACTGTGCAGTGTATATATACAGAATAATACAGATACTGAGAATTACATCCACTATTCAGGACAGGAGAAGTGGTACTGTGCAGTGTATATATACAGAATAATACAGATACTGAGAATTACATCCACTATACAGGACAAGAGAAGTGGTACTGTGCAGTGTATATATACAGAATAATGCAAATACTGAGAATTACATCCACAATTCAGGACAGGAGAAGTGGTACTGTGCAGTGATTATATACAGAATAATACAGATACTGAGAATTACATCCACTATACAGGACAAGAGAAGTGGTACTGTGCAGTGTATATATACAGAATAATACAGATACTGAGAATTACATCCACTATACAGGACAAGAGAAGTGGTACTGTGCAGTGTATACATACAGAAAAATACAGATACTGAGAATGACACCCAGTATACAGGACAAGAGAAGTGGTACTGTGCAGTGTATATATACAGAATAATGCAAATACTGAGAATTACATCCACAATTCAGGACAGGAGAAGTGGTACTGTGCAGTGTTTATATACAGAATAATACAGATACTGAGAATTACATCCACTATACAGGACAAGAGAAGTGGTACTGTGCAGTGTATATATACAGAATAATACAGATACTGAGAATTACATCCACTATTCAGGACAGGAGAAGTGGTACTGTGCAGTGTATATATACAGAATAATACAGATACTGAGAATGACACCCAGTATAATATACAGAATAATACAGATACTGAGAATTACACCCAGTATACAGGACAAGAGAAGTGGTACTGTGCAGTGTATACATACAGAATAATACAGATACTGAGAATGACACCCAGTATAATATACAGAATAATACAGATACTGAGAATTACACCCAGTATAATATACAGAATAATATAGATACTGAGAATTACATCCACTATACAGGACAGGAGAAGTGGTACTGTGCAGTGTATATATACAGAATAATACAGATACTGAGAATTACATCCACTATTCAGGACAGGAGAAGTGGTACTGTGCAGTGTATATATACAGAATAATACAGATACTGAGAATGACACCCAGTATAATATACAGAATAATACAGATACTGAGAATTACACCCAGTATAATATACAGAATAATACAGATACTGAGAATTACACCCAGTATACAGGACAGGAGAAGTGGTACTGTGCAGTGTATATATACAGAATAATAGAGATACTGAGAATTACACCCAGTATAATATACAGAATAATATAGATACTGAGAATTACATCCACTATACAGGACAGGAGAAGTGGTACTGTGCAGTGTATATATACAGAATAATACAGATACTGAGAATTACATCCACTATTCAGGACAGGAGAAGTGGTACTGTGCAGTGTATATGTATTTCACCCAAAATTGTACTAATAAAAGCATCATCTAGCCAAGGCAAAAATAAGCCATCACACAGCTCCAGTATATAGAGGAAATGTCCAGTGCGCTGTAGTATATAGAGGATGTGTCCCGTGTGGTGTAGTATATAGAGGATGTGTCCCGTGTTGTGTAGTATGTTATGCACACACCTGGGCTGACTGGCATGTGCGTGATTTAGTGATTCCACTGTGCCATGAACCGGAGAGTGTCTGGAGGGGCGTAACTAAGTATCAGCCCGATCCGACCAAGTTCGCACGACGGCTAACGACGCCGTGCACCAGGGAGGAACCGAGCAGTGGGACCAGGTGCTACTCCAGGCCAGATCCCGGACACGGCTGTTGACCCACACCGGGGAATACAGGAACAGGCGGGTTAGGCTTGCACACAGACAGGTGGGTATTGGCATGCACGGCTGGAGTGCAGACAGGAGGATACTGGCAGGCACGGCTGTTATGCAGACAGGAGGGTACTGACCAGTGCGGCTGGCGTGCAGACGGGGAGGTACTAGCAGGTTGGACCACAGGCTGGATAGAGTCCAGTACAGACTGGGATACAGGAACAGAACCGCAGATGCGGTAGACAAGCAGAGCAGAGAGGTACCGCCGGAGTGGTGGGAAAGGCGGAGCAGAGAGGTACCGCTGGAGCTGTGAGCAAGCAGAGCAGGGAGAAACCGCCGGAGCGGTGAGCAAGGCAGAGCAGGCAGGAACCGCCGGAGCGGTGAGCAAGGCAGAGCAGGCAGGAACCGCCGGAGCAGTGAGCAAGGCAGAGTAGGCAGGAACCGCTGGAGCGGTGAGCAAGGCAGAGCAGGCAGGAACCGCCGGAGTGGTGAGCAAGGCAGAGCAGACAGGAGCCGCCGGAGTGGTGAGCAAGGCAAAGCAGGCAGGACCCGCCGGAGCGGTGAGCAAGGCAGAGCAGGCAGGAACCGCTCGAGTGGTGAGCAAGGCAGAGCAGGCAGGACCCGCCGGAGCGGTGAGCAAGGCAGAGCAGGCAGGAACCACTGGAGCGGTGAGCAAGGCAGAGCAGGCAGGAACCGCCGGAGCGGTGAGCAAGGCAGAGAAGAGGGGACAGGGCTCTGTTCACACGGAACAGACTGGAAGGGAAAGGCAGAACCAGATATACACAAGATACTTGCAATGAAGTAGCGAGTGGACTCTAAACTCACAAACGGAAGTACAGCGACAACGAGTAGGAGTTAGGTGCAGGTTCAGACTCTGCAGAAAAAGGGAAGGTACGGACATAGAGAAAAACAGGTAACAGGCTTGGAGAGTGTTCAGACAGGAACTGAGTGTTCAGACAGGAACTGACACTGCAGCGAGATACAGGAGCGAGTCTGGGTATGCGGCCCCCAGAATTGCGGACAAACAGGCTAGAAGACACAGATAACAGGTCTGGGTATGCGGCCCCCAGAAGGCGGGACGAACAGGCTAGGAGCGTGTTCAGACAGGCCTGGGAATACAGCCTCCAGGAAGGCGGACAGGCAGGAAAAACAGAACAGGACCGGGCACATCAGGCAAGAAGCCCTCGGAGGATAAGAGTTGCTCAGGCACCAGCTTCAAGGTGGAGCTGGTTTAAATATCCAGTGACAGACAGCAATAGGCTGAGGACGCATTAGGGGTGTGCCCACAACAGCTACAAAAAACAGGAAGTAACCGGGCTGCTGCCCTAAGCAGTCAGAACAGAGACAAACAGACAGCATGAATAGAAGCCAGGCTAGCAGACTGGACTGAAGATCAAGTTTGCAATCTTGCATAGTGAGAGATGGTGCACCATTAAAGCCCGCCACCAGGTATGTTACAGTGTATATAGAGGATCTGTCCCATGTGGTGTAGTATATAGAGGATGTGTCCCGTGTGGTGTAGTATATAGAGGATGTGTCCCGTGTGGTGTAGTATATAGAGGATGTGTCACATGATGCGTAGTATATAGAGGATGTGTCCCTTGTGGTGTAGTATATAGAGGATCTGTCAGCTCTCCTGTGTGGTGTAGAATATAGAGGATCTGTCCTGTGCGCTGTAGTATATAGAGGATGTGTCCCGTGTGGTGTAGTGTACAGAGGATCTGTCGGCTCTCCTGTGGGGTGTAGTATATAGAGGATCTGTCCTGTGCGCTGTAGTATATAGAGGATGTGTCCCGTGTGGTGTAGTATATAGAGGATCTGTCCCGTGTGGTGTAGTATATAGAGGATGTGTCCCGTGTGGTGTAGTATATAGAGGATGTGTCACATGATGTGTAGTATATAGAGGATGTGTCCCTTGTGGTGTAGTATATAGAGGATCTGTCAGCTCTCCTGTGTGGTGTAGTATATAGAGGATCTGTCCTGTGCGCTGTAGTATATAGAGGATGTGTCCCTTGTGGTGTAGTATATAGAGGATGTGTCACATGATGTGTAGTATACAGAGGATCTGTCCCGTATGGTGTAGTGTATAGAGGATCTGTCGGCTCTCCTGTGTGGTGTAGTATATAGAGGATCTGTCCCGTGTGGTGTAGTGTATAGAGGATCTGTCGGCTCTCCTGTGTGGTGTAGTATATAGAGGATCTGTCCTGTGTGGTGTAGTATATAGAGGATCTGTCCCATGTGGTGTAGTATATAGAGGATCTGTGCCGTGTGGTGTAGTGTATAGAGGATCTGTCGGCTCTCCTGTGTGGTGTAGTATATAGAGGATGTGTCACTTGTGGTGTAGTATATAGAGGATGTGTCCCGTGTGGTGTAGTATATAGAGGATGTGTCCTGTGTGGTGTAGTATATAGAGGATGTGTCCCGTGTGGTGTAGTGTATAGAGTATCTGTCGGCTCTCCTGTGTGGTGTAGTATATAGAGGATCTGTTCTGTGCGCTGTAATATATAGAGGATGTGTGGCGCCCTGCTGCGCAATAGTGCCACAGATCCTAGAGGGGTGCTTGGACGGATTTCTCCACAAGAGGCCCTCAGAGCATACACACACCTCCACCCTACCTCAGACCACCAGACGGAGCCCGGATAGGGACATATATATACGGAGGGTGGAGTTAGGCAGTCAGAACAGAGCAGGAAGCTCCTGCAAGTACAGCCTGTGAGTCTGCTGCAGCCACAGAGCAGAACAGTCTAGTTGTGTTTTAGTGTAGGCTCAGACACAGAAACAGGTCTGCAGCCAGTTCCTGCAGGAGTCAGTCTGCAGAGGTAGGCCAAGCTAGACTCAAGTAGCTCAGGTTAGTGAGCTTAAGGTGTACCAACGCCATAAGAGAGGTGAAGCGCAGCCTGCCAGCTGCTAGTGTGTATAGCCTAGTGAGGGCCCCGAGTAGGCTGAAGGCTAGTGGAGTGAGTAGCATTGGGGGCAGAGGAGCTGTACAAGCTCACCCCAGAAACATATACCGGACACCGGGTCCGCGTCTACAGGGCCATATATTCCCCTGTAGAGACAACCGGATTCCCTGGAAGACTTCAGGTCCCAGGATCACCCAAGAGCTGATACGTACCAGAGCCAGGAGTCACGGAGGCCCCGCAAGCAGGGAGTGTGAACTCCAAGAGAAGGCCCTATCAGAAGATCAGCAGGTGCAGGACAGTGACAAAGTTAGGCCTAGCTCCAGGCAGGTCAGAAACTTACTACACAAAGGCAAGAAACAGGAGGCCCTATACCTGCTCACTGGGGAGAATCCTGATATGCACCCTTCACCCTATAGTGCTCCGGAATGTGCCTGAATTTCCACCAGTAAAAGGTACTGAAGTGAACTGTGTGTGGTTGCCAATCCTTCTTCAGACCCGGCTGGGTCCCCTCTGTCCTGCATCCCTACATTTACACTGCCCTGAGGCCCAGCTCCACCTGTGGGGAGCTATACCACCCAAGCTGCCTTAACACCGGCCTCAGCGAACTGCCGCAGCACTGGTGATCCTCACCAGACACCACAGGTGGCGTCACGAACTTTCACATAATTATCCACCTTTTTAAAGAGAGGCCCAGGGTACGGGCCCGGGAGCCGACTACCGCGACATCCCCCAAGGCCAGGCATCAAGGCCCAGGCGCCAAGTACATCCCCATCCCCTGGGCTCGTCATCTCTTTCCTGGCGTCACGAACAGGATAGCGTGCCCGCGGCTACGGAAGGAGTTGTGCCCGTTGCCACCGGGTACTGTGCGCCTTTATTCACGAACTGTATATTGTACTGTGGCGAAGATTGACGCCATTGTTACGTCACTGTGTGAGAAGAAGGGCGTAACCACGCGAAAACTAGGAGGCGTACCTGTGTAACCGCGCAAAGTCTCTGACACGCCCCACGCACTGACGCAGCGTCAGGTCCTGGCAGGAAGCCCCAACGCACGCTCTGACGTAAGACGAGAAGCGACGCAAGGTCCTATCCGAAGACCGTCACCTGCAGAGCTGCGGCCTACGGAAAAAGAAGGTAGGCCACGGTTCGCTAGGGGGGTGCCAGGATGTCGCAGGAGCAGCCCGATACCGGGGTTCGGGTCGAGAACCCCGATGATCCCACCGGGGATGATGTCGCGCGGGATGGAGCAACTGCCCCATCAACAGGGCCTGTAGCGCCTATCGTACCATTGACTTTACAGTACATGCCTGGAGCAAAGTGGCTCCCCCAGTACAGCGGCAAGCCAGACACCCTGTCTGGATTCAAGCGAAAAATATGCAGCATACTGGACATGTATTCTATGATGGGCAAACAAAGAGCTGCACTTGTTGTGGGACAATTGACTGGTGCTGCGGAGAGAGAAGTAGAGACTTGGTCGGCCGCAGACCAGGAGTCAGTGTCCGTAATCTTCAAAAAGTTACAAACTTCTTTGAGGCAGACCTCCAGATGAGGTTCTACCACTGCTCACAGAAACCGGTGGACAGTGTTCGGGACTATGCCTGCCGTTTGCAAGGGGCCCTGCGGGCTCTGAAACAGGTCAGTCCAACCAGCATAACTGATGAAAGTAAAATGCTAAAAGAACAATTTGTCCGGGGGCTGAGGTCCCAAGAGGAGAGCAGGACTGTGCGTTGGTGGTCCTTGGATCATCCAGATGCTACCTTTAAGGACATGGCTATAAAGGAACTGCAACCCCTGGAAACAGCAGATACTGCTATACAACATTACCAGGGTAGGGCCACTCCAATGCCCGCAGCACCCACCTTTTCCCCACTGGCTAATGAAGCCAAAGTGCAGGCAGCGCCCCCTTGTGAGCTGGACAGTCTGGGCTCAGAAGTGCGCCAGCTGACTAAAAACCTGTTCACTCTGATGAGTGCCCTGCAGCTACGGACGGAGCCAGAGACGGAGGGAAGGATCCTGCTAGCCGACTGCCCTGAGGATGTCCCCTGGATGAGAGGAAGGAGGAGGACGCCGCCGCCCCGGAGGAGGACAATGCCGCCCGGGAGGAGGACAACGCCACCTCGTGGAAGGACCAACAACCAGCGCCACCCTCAACGAGAGTTTGTCAGCCACCGCTGCCAGAAGGCAGGCCACACAGTGCGCAATTGCCCTTTAAAAGAGCAAACCCTCGGTCCGAGGGCCAACACCCGGGAATAGACTCAGCAGGCCCCTCAGACTGGCACAGCAGGTTCGTGGGAGGAAGACCTTTCCTGTCCATAATCCTGGACGGCATTGAGATACCTGCCCTGCTGGACACTGGATCTCAGGTAACCATAATGCCTGATGCCCTTTACAAGAGATTCTGGTCCATGGACAATCTCCAACCCCCAGATACAGATTTCTCCGTTTATGCCTCTAACAACCTCCCTCTTAACCTAGTCGGGGTTAAGGATGTGGCGGTAAAGGTGGGGAGAGTGGAGCTGAAGGACCAGGGGTTCATTGTAGTAGAGACTCTCTCTGATGAGAATGAACTGTATATGGTACCAGGTACTAATATTGTTGATAACTGTTTGGAGGAAGTGGTGTTTTTACTCCAACAGCTCGCTGACGTCGCCAGACCGGGGCAGAGGAGAGCCCTCCAGAAGGAGATTCGAGCCCTGATGTACCAGCAGCAAGTAAAGTTATCCGGTGGTGAGATTGGTAATGTGCGGGTAGCAGACCCGATGCCCATTGTGATTCCCCCAATAAGTGAAATGCTTATATGGTGTAGAGCAGCAATAGGTCTTAAAGGACAGAGTTACCAGGCGGTAGTAGAACCCCTTAGCTCAGAGCACAGACCTACACTCTTAACTGCCAGAGGGGTAGTGGATGTACGCAATGGGAGGGTGCCCGTCCGTCTTCTCAACTATGGGGAAGACGAGGTCAGATTACCACGATATACCACTGTTGCCAAGTTACATGCTGTAAATAACAACTCCATCCACACGGTGGAGTCCTTAACCTCCCCAGACCAAGTGGAGGATAATGACCCGGCAACCCAGGTGGAGGACTGGTGTCAACAGATCCATGTTGGGACAGACACCACTCCAGCTCACCAGAAACAGGGGGTACACCGGGTGGTTCAGGAATACGCGCAGGTATTCAGCAAGCACCCACTTGACTTTGGGAGGATTTAGGGGGTACAACATCACATCCCCACAGGCAACCATCCCCCCATCAAAGAACGGTACAGGCCTATACCACCAGCACACTACCAGAAAGCCAAGGAGATGTTGCACAACATGAAAAAGGCAGGGTAGTAAGGGATAGTTGTAGTCCCTGGGCAGCTCCCCTAGTGTTAGTCAGGAAGAAGGATGGAAGCATGAGGATGTGTGTAGATTACAGAAAAGTAAATCGCATTACACATAAAGATGCATACCCTTTATCACGAATAGAGGAATCCCTGGCTGCCTTAAAGTCTGCAAATCAAATTACTTTTCCACCCTTGACCTCACTAGTGGGTACTGGCAAGTAGCTGTGGCTGAGGAGGATCGGGAGAAGACGGCCTTCACCACCCCGATGGAACTCTGCGAGTTCAACAGTATGCCGTTTGGACTCTGCAATGCCCCTGGAACGTTTCAGAGATTGATGGAGTGCTGCCTGAGACACCACAACTTCGAGACTGTGTTACTATACCTGGACGACGTGATTGTGTACTACAAGACGTATGAGGACCACTTGAAGCACCTGGCGGAGGTATTTGAGTCACAGTCCCAGTATGGGATGAAGCTGAAGCCCTCAAAGTGCCACCTGCTCAAGAGAAAGGTACAGTACCTGGGGCACATTGTCAGTCCAGAGGGAGTGGCACCAGACCCGGAGAAGGTCACTGCCATCCAGAAATGGCCGGAGCCGAAGAACCTCAAGGAGGTACGTCAGTTCCTGGGACTAGTAGGATACTACCGGAGGTTTGTAAAAGATTACACCAAGAAAGCAGCGCCTCTGCAAGACCTCCTGGTAGGACAGTCCCCCCAAAGGCAGAAATCCCCCATTCCACTGGGGTGAGGAGCAAGCCGAATTATTTCAAGAGATGAAGGAGATACTGACAGGCGACGAGATCCTAGCCTACCCTGACTATAGCCAACCGTTCTTGCTGTATACTGATGCCAGCAATGAAGGATTAGGAGCTGTCCTAAGTCAGAAGCAGAATGGCCTAGAGAAAGTGACAGCCTATGCAAGCAGGAAGCTCCGCCCGACTGAGAGGAACCCAGAGAACTATAGCAGCTTCAAGTTAGAGTTCCTGGCCTTGGTCTGGGCCATCACTGAAAGGTTCAAGCACTACTTAGCCTCCAGCAAGTTCACTGCCTACACTGACAATAACCCCCTGACTCATCTTGAAACAACCAAGCAAGGAGCCATGGAACAGCGATGGATGGCTCGGCTGTCCAATTACCAATTCACAATTAAATACCGGGCGGGCCGCAAGAACGCCAACGCCGATGCCCTGTCCAGGATGCCTCACCAGTCAGACACAGAAGAAGAAGTGGATGACCTGGAGGAGATTGAGCTACCTGCCTTTCACCGGAATGGGATGATCCACGAGTAACGAGCCTCCAGGAGGCAGCGTGGTAAGACGTTAAACCCTTTGCCTCACCACAGCTGGAAGGAGACCAAGGACAGCGACCCGGTTGTCAGCCATATCAAGGAGCTGATAACCCAAGAAGGTTCCTCCCTGGAGAAAGATGCGTCTTTCCAAGCAAAATAGCTGTGGAATGAGAGAAGCCGGCTGTTCATCTATCGAGAGAAGCTGTGACGGAGGTACATCAATCCCAAGACCCACGAGATGGTATGGCAGATAGTGGTCCCCAAGATGGACATCCAGATGGTGTTGGAGGCCTACCACGATCAGGCGGGGCACTTTGGCTGGAAAAAGCTAGAAACCCTGCTAAAGTGTCGATTCTACTGGGTGGGAATGCGCAGCTCCATTGAGAAGTGGTGCAGAGACTGTGGATCCTGTAGCCTCAGAAGAAAAGACTACAGCAGCCAGAAGGCGCCCCTGCAACCCATCAAGATGGCTTGACCCCTGGAGATCGTGGCGCTGGACCATGTCAAGCTGTCACCCAGCAGGTCAGGGTACTCCTATGCCTTGACCATGGTAGATCACTACTCCAGGTTCCTGGTGGTCGCCCCTGTCAAAGACCTGACGGCAGAAACAGCAGCAAAAACGTTCCAAGCATATTTCTGCAGACCCCATGGATACCCTGAGCAGGTGCTGACAGACCAAGGCCCAGCCTTCGAGGCCGAGTTGTTCAAAGAGTTCTGCCATTTGTATGTGTGTAGGAAGATAAGAACTATACCGTACCACCCCCAAACCAATGGTCTCTGTGAAAAGATGAACAACATTGTCATCGACCTGCTGAAGACCTTACCACTTGAGGAGAGAAATCAGTGGCCAGACCTACTACCTGACCTGGTAGATCTGTACAATCACATACCTATGAGTTCCACCAATTGCACTCCAGCATATCTCATGCGAGCAAGACCAGGAAAGTTGCCCATGGACCTGGAGCTTGGTGTTGCAGAACCAGAAGCAGATATGTCCACTGAGGACTGGGACACGTCCAGACAGGAGCAGTACAGAAGAGTACAAGCCTGTGTCGAAGACAGTCTCGCTAGGGTGAAGGACAAGCAGGAAGACCACTATAATAAGAGTGCGCCAGCAGAACCCTTCACACCAGGATAAGTGGTATTGAAAAGGAAAAGGAGAAACCACAAACTTGATGACCAGTGGGAGACAGAACCCTACCCTGTGTTGAATTTATAGGTTTGATAACAGGAAGACGTGTTTGATTAGCAAAGATGAAGGAAGAACAACTGCAACGGTATCTAGAGACCACCTGAAGTTGTGTCCAGAACTGCTAAAGCCCCAAGAAGAAGTGCCTCTCATCACCCCGGAGGAACCTGAAGAAGCAGTAATACATACTGATTTAGGAGATTTCCCGGCAGATTGGCCTCAAATAGGAGGAGCAGTCATAATCCCAGTACTCCACTTCTTTCGACAGCCAGAAGACCCTCCACAGCCAGATGAACCTGTAAGTGCTGCAGAAGAGCCTAGTGCTGCAGAAGAGTCAGCTCAAGAAGAATCCCCGGACGAAGCATCCCCGGCAGGAGCAGAGCAAGAAGGCCCAGCCAATGGTGAACTTGCCAGGCCAAAGGGAGGTTAAGGCAGTTTTTCAATACCATCACTAGTAGAACAAATCGGGTAACTGACAACACAGATACCACACATTCTATGAAGAATCCTTTATCGTGATTAGTAATTCTTCTATATAAAGTAAATGACATGTGGGAGTATGGTGATGATTACCGCACCCATCCTTCTAAAATAATTCCAGTGCAGAAGAACAGCATGTAGTCTGACCTGGGTATCAGGGGTGTATTAAGGATAGCCAGGGCCCCGCGTGGCCCCCCCACGTGACGGGTCGGAGGTCACCATATACCTGAAACATTATTATTGAAAAAAATAGCTGCCGAGTGAAACTAACCTAAAAAACATCCATTAATCTAAAATTTACCTTCAGTTAAAAAAAATACTTTACCCATAGTATTGAACAGACCAACTTTAATATGTAATCAAGTCTCTTGCCAATTTTCACAAGGTTTTCATATCAATAGTGCAACAAACACAGAATACAGTAGAAAACATTAACAATATAACACTTCCATTACAATAGAAACATCAGTCATTAGATCAATAAAGTGTCAAATGCATAACAATAAATAAATATATATTTTTCAAAAGCTGTCAGAACCATAAACTGTAGAAGCAAAGTATCCTCTCCCTAAGCCTAAGCTCCAGCATACCAGATAGTTTGGGGTATGTTACTTGCTACATTTAATAGGTTAATTTGAACTTTAGCCAAGGGATGTTAGTAAAGATTTGTCTCTGGAAGTGTTACCCATTTCCCCTGTATGAGGTTGACCAACCAAACTGGAGGCATGAAGGAAAAAAAAAAGAAAAACCAACAGATTAAGGGAAGACCTCACCTTTTCTGAGTAATATAAGACTCATGTTTAAAGCAATACTGCAGTTTTTTTGTATTACGGCACTGGAGTAGAGCCACTAATCTAAGTTCCCTGCCCCTAGTCTCATCCTTACCAACCGGCATCTTCATCTGTATTCCGTGAGTCTCCTGACGTTCTCCAGCAGTTTGTGACCTGCTGGCTTGCTCCAGTGTTTGCTGGCCTATCAGGAAGTCATAACTCAATTTAAGCCCATGAGATCCAGAACAAGGCCAGCAACAGGCCCCCACACTTACACTGAGAGCTACTGACCATTACTTCAGGTCAGTCCAAAGTTGCAGTCAAAACATGGCTGTGGGACTGAAGCGGCGCTGGGAAGAGCTGAAGACAGTGGCTAGTAAGTATAATAATAGGGTTAAGGAACCACTAGTTTAGTTGCACCACTCCAGCGCTGAAATAAAAGAAAACAAACCCTGGAGTGGGGCTTTAACCAGGTGACAAAACTGTCACTAGCAGTGATTACTGTGCAGGCGGAGGAGAGCAGAGGTGTGTGATTCCATATACTGCTCTGCATCTATCTCAGGCTGTGTGGAATAATGCCCTGGTACCTGAGGTAGATGCTGAGCGCTGTATGCGACACCTTCTGATCGGACACTGCAGCTCTCATCTCAGTAGTGTCCTGCTGCTGTGAGACTAGAGCTGTAGTGTGCGATCAGCACTTGTAACAAACAGCGCTCAGCATTTAGCCCAGGTGCCTGAAAGTTAGAAGGCAGATTTTTTTTTTTAACTAGTTAGACATGAGTATTATATACAGAGAAAGCCAGCTCTCATATCCTCTGCGATTGTGCGCTTTATCCTCTGCCTGACACCGCCTGCACATTATTGGGTAACATCATACAGGGAAAAAAGTAAATGCCCCCTTACTTGAAGGGGAAATTGGCATAAAGTTTACAAGTAATTATAAAAACTGAAAATGACTGCTGTGTCAGTCTGTGTGTTTTGTGAGTAACTTACAGTTTGGCTGGTACTTTGAAGAGGAAACACACGATGGTATGTGCTGTACTTGAATTTTCAATACCTAAAAGAAATGAGGCAAAAAATAATTTTTCTTAACATCTGTTTACACATATACATAGTAACAATCATCCTTCAACCTTAAAAAATAAGTCCATCTAGTTCAACCCATAGCCTAACATGTTGATCCAGAGAAAGGCAAAAAAAAACATGTGGCAAACACTAAGCTCCACATTGGGGAAAAAATTCCTTCCTGACTCCATACGACAATCAGACTAGTTCCCTGGATCAACGCCCTATCAAGGAATCTAGTATACAGTACTGTGCAAATTAATTGGGACAAAGCCAAAAAAAAACATATTTTTGAATATGTAAGAATAAAATGTTATAATGCACTGTTACATACTAATTTTAGTAAGAAATATGTCCTCCTTTAGCAGATATGAGATTTTCAATGCGTTTTGGCATGGATTCTACCAAAGTTTTTGCATCAATTCTTCAATTCTTCATCATGGAACCACACTTGTATGGCACTGTTTATCATGCGTTCTTTGGTTGTACAGTCCATTTTGCCAAGACGTCTCTTCACAATGCTCCACAAATTTTCTATAGGATTTAAGTCTGGTGAATTGCCAGGCCAGTCCAGCACTTTTACTTTATTTTCTTCCAGGAATTTCTTCACACACTTGGAATTGTGGCATGGAGAAAAAGTACACTAAACCACTCCTCACAGAAACAAGCTCTCAACTGAAGCTGAGGGGGCAGCTAGCTGTTATTTTCTGACTAAAACCAGTCAAACCACATTTTGTTACTCATGGTTGTACACTCACACCTGTTCAAAAAAGTTAAAACTGGTTTGAATCACTGACTGGTAACCAACTTACGATTTTACTTAAAAAATGCTTTGTCCCAATTAATTTGCACAGCACTGTATAGAACCTGTAATACTATACTTATCAAGAAAGGCATCCATGCCCTTCTTAAATGTTAGTAGTGAATCCCTCATTACAACATCATGCGGCAGAGAGCTCCATAGTCTCACTGCTCTTACAGTAAAGAATCCCGTCTGTGATTATCATTAAACCTTCTTTCCTCCAGACGTAGAAGATGCCCCCTTGTCCCCGTCTCAGGCCTCAGAGTAAAAAGATCAGTAGAAAGGTCTTTGTACTGTCCCCTCATATACTTGTACATAGTAATAAGATCACCCCTAAGCCTTCGTTTTTCCAAACTAAATAACCCCGAGTGAAATTGATAAGAATGTGTGAGTGATATGCGAATGTACTTGAGAAACACTTACAAGAAAGTCACTGGATCTCTGTTTTGTCTTTCTCCAAGAGCTTCTTGGTCCTGACACATGTTCCATTGATCAAAGCATGAGAGAAGTTCCTGCAGATAAACCCTGAAAAACATAATGCGAGTCAGTTCTGACCAGATTGTCATCTACTTTTCTCAGAACGTCTACTTCTACTTCTCTTAACGTGAGAAAATGGCTGTGGATTTTTAACATTTCTTTTACTTTGTTAGTCCCCTTAGGCAACTTGAAACTGAACGTTAGATCACTTGTCTATATTCAAAAGTACTTTTGCATTGCTACATATAAAATCACTATTGCCTGTGAAGCCCAACCTCAGAATGACAGTGGCATGTGAAGAGAACCTAGTATGTCCATGTCCTCAAACACTATTGACGCGCCCCCTGGGCAGCGGGGTACTCGCCAACCGGGCCTTGATGGATTTGGGGGATGTCACATTCCGTGACCCAGGGTGGTCAGTCCAAAAATAAAAGGGGGGATAAAAATGTAAACTAAAAAGGGGAAATAGGGTAGGTTTGTAAATGTTCGTGACGCCACCCGTGGTACCCGGTAATGACTACCGGCGCTGCGACAGTCCTCTGAGGCCGGTGTTCCGGGCAGCTTAGTTGGTGCTACTCTCCACGGGTAGAGTAGGCCTCAGGGCAGTGTAGATGTGATGTAGAGTGGTGGCGGGTGCTGTGCCGCGGTAGAAAGAACAGGCAGAGATAGCGGTTGAAGTCATCCTAGTCTTTACTCACTTTTTATCAGCTCAGAGCTTCTCTCTGCTGTCACACGGCGAGCTGCGGCCGTCAGGGTGGGGCTCAGCACTTTCCAGGTAGTTCAGGAGCACCTGCCAGGACCCCGCTCTAGTGTGTTCCTCTCTTGCTCAACTTCTCCCGCCGTGTGTTCCCCACTGAGTCCCGTACAGGTGCTGCGATGTCCCTATGGGCAACGTGTAGTTCCCGGACCGACTGGGCGCCCTTTTTGGTGACTTGAGGTGAGGCTGAGGAATAAGGCCGGGTCCCTCTGGGTAAACTCAGATTAGGGCATACAGGTGGCGACTCTGCTCTGTCCGTATCCCCCTGGGATCCACATAAGCCTCCGGATTCTTCCGACAGAGACGTGAAGTACAAAGTCAGATCAGGGACCGGTTACCCCTCTTGGGGCCAGGTCCCTCTGGCTAGGCCAGAATAAGGTATGCAGGTGGTGGCTCCGCGCCGTCCATATCCCCTGGGATCCTTTCGCCTGTGGAGCTTGACTCCTCTGCTCCCCTCCTGGGCCTCCTACTCTCAGGACCCTGACCGAGACAGAGCCTACAGCAACTCTGCCCCGTTCCTCGTCTCGAGGCCTGAGACCGAGGACCGTGGACCCACAGCTGGCTGCAGCATTGTGCTGTCTACTGACCAATGACCCACAACCAAAGACAATGATACCAAGATGGCCTCCATATATATATGATCCAGCTAAGTGCTCAAAATAAATGCTTCCTCCAACCTCACTCACTACATAGTTCCCCCTAACTTTGGTTCCCCCCAACTCCTCCATTCCGGCCCGGGACGGCACTATGGTGCATATAGGCCCCCTTCAGAACTGGAGTGGTGTAGTGTTGAGTGTGTGTTTGGGGTCCTGTGTGGTACTCCATTCTTACCTGGAAGAGGAGATATCACACCCTTAAGTGGGGTGCAATAACTCTGTGGTGACTGAGCCCGCAGGGGCGCCACATTATTGACCTGCAGTGCAGGTTAATAGTATAGAAAACTGCCCAACCGCTGTACTGAACGTGCAGCTCATGGGAAAATAAATGGAATTTAAATCATTCCAAGAATCTTTACCGGCCTTCAGTCATACAGGTGTGTACAAAGCGTCTACAATTGCAGCCCATAGCACTGCGAGTGGCTCCTGCAAGCACGTGTGACGCTCACAGCCCTCCCTGGGAAGATGGGGGGGTACTCGGAGCCGGGTCAGATGTTGGGGGATGTAGCCGTGGCCTGGACCCGTTCCGTGCCCAGGGCCGTCACATTAAAATATTTAATGGGCTTTCAGGGTTGGTGTTAATCGAGTGGTTGTATTGACTACACCACCTGTGGTGCCTGGTGATTCTCCACTAGCTCTGCGTTCAGTCCTCTGAAGCGGGATGTAGCAGCAGCAGAAGATGGTACTACTCCCCACAGGCGGAGCAGGGCCTCAGGGCAGAGAGGACAAGAGGATGGGAGCTGTTGTGGAAGATGTTGTGCGGTGCCGCGTTGCAATAAGAAACCGGAGGCCATAGGGGTAGTCTTCCAAGCTTTACTCACGGTAGAATGCACAGCTGCAAGGCTTCTCCCTGCTCCTCACGGCGCGCTGCGGCCACCAGGACCGGGGGTCCGCCAACCTCCGGGTAGTTCAGGTGCTTTGGTCAGGACCCCGCACCAGAGTGTTCCTAGACTTTCCCACTAGGTCCTCTCCTGTCCGTTTGTGGTGCGTGTACTAAGGCCGGGTCTCCCTCTGGACTATGCACAGAACAAGGGTACAGGTGGCGACTCCACTCCGTTACCCGGTGGGATCCACTGAGCCTCCGGGCTTCTCTGACTAAGACTTGTAAAGACAGAGTCAGATATCGGGGGTCGGTACCCCTTTTGCAGCAGGAATCCCTCAGACTAGGCCAGAATAGTGAGGACAGGTGGCGTATACCGCTCCGTCTGCATCCCCCTGGGATCCTTTTGCCTGCGGAGCTATACTCCTCCGCTCCCCTCCAGACCTTCTTAAGTAAGGACCTTGACCGGGTAGAGACAGCCGTTAACTCTTGCCCGTTCCTCGACTCAAGGCCAGAGTTCGAGGACCGTGTCCCCATCAACTGCAGGTTCACACAGAAAGCCACGTTCAGCGATGAAGATCACAATCAAAGACCTTGAACTTAAGATGGCTGGCTATTAAATATGAATTTAGTACGTGTAACCTCTAAGTGTATCCTCCACCCTCACCCACTACTAGGTTCCCCCTTACTTTGGTTTCCCCATCTCCACTTATCCCGGCTGGGGCAGCACCCTGGTGCCTTAAAACCCCCCTACAGGTGGGAGAGATGTAGTGTTGAATGCAGAGGTGGGGTCCTGACAGCTGCACCATCCTTACCTCGAAGGAGAGATACCACACCTCATTAAAGAGATGCAGTACCCCTTTGGCGACCGAATCCTCAGGGGCGCCACACACGCCCTGGCACTTTGACTGATAGCTGACTCTACAGTGATGCACTGCATCGCGAGAGGTCAAATTGCTAGGGTGTGCTTACAGCAGCCACTCACATACTCACATGTATGACTGAAAACCGGCGGTTCTTGTGATGAAGTCTATTTCTCTCTTCTCAACTCTCAAACAATCCTGCTATTACATATAGACCCTCAAAAAAATTTAAATATCTTCTAGTAAACAGCCACCTGGGGGGGGGGGGGCAGCAGCTAAGGGTTTATTTGGATCCAAGGGCCCAAGCTGGGGCTGCCACCCATGTGGCTCTTGTGTGGCGTGCCCCAATATGGAGTCTACGAAAATCTTTACAAATTCAAATGGTACGAAGCAATATAAGATTACTCATACCATCACATGTACCACAGTTGGGGTGATCTACTGTGCAAAATGCCCTTGCAACAGAATATATGTAGGCCTTACATCAAGAGAACTCCGAAGAAGAACTAGAGAACGCGTCTTGGATATCAAGGCAGCAAAAGAAACTGACAATGTGGATGAGCTCAAGACATTACCGCGTCACTTTAAGAAGTTTCATAACAGTGACCCTTCTGGTCTCCAGGTGAGTGGTTTTGATAAGGTCTACCCAGGCACTAGAGGAGGTAACTGGAAAAAAATCCTGGCACAGAAGGAGGCAAGGTGGATCACTGTGTTGAACACCTTAACCCCCCATGGTCTCAATGAGACAAATAGTTTTGTTTCATTTCTTTAATATTGTTGGGTGGTTCCTAGTGGAGTGCATTGTATTATGGTCATTTTACTTTTACTTTTATATTAATTGTTTTTATTCGTTTATACTTACGTTTTCTTCTTTCCTTCTCTTCTTAGTTCTTTCGCCTGACGTTTGCTATTTTTCAGAGTTGGTCATCTTCTTGAGCGTCATCATCACCAGTGCATTTGAGCCTCTTTTTATATTTTAAAGAATTTAAATATCTTCTAGTAATATATGTATAATGTCATGCATTTATGTGCCCCATGCCTTTTTGTTATATAAATATATTTTTCATCTCATCATATTTTTCACTACATATTCACTAGCACAATTGCACTGTATGGGTCATATTATATGATAGGTGTCACACTATCTAACATATATCATAGATATATAATTTTTTCATATGATATATATTCTCCTATAACATTTTCACGTTATTATCTCATATACTTTCCCTGCTATCCTGTTATTAATTTCCAGGGCAGTTCTCTTGTTAGCTAGCACTCACACACCTTTTATCTTTGCCCATGGTTTTCTTCATGCGTTCCACAGTGGAACACACACTGACTTCTCCTTTCCTAGACACGCTCCTTTTTTCCTTCGTGTTCCACAGTGGAATGCACACTGATCTCTCTTTCCCCGGACATGCCTATTACATCACTTCTGCTATATGCAGTCCACCGTGAGACGCACGCCGACGCCGCCTTCCACGGAGGTGCTGCGCTCCATGGAGACGCGGCTCGCCCGAGGAGGTCACGATCGGCTCACTGCAGCATGGCGCCATGCAAATATATACATTCATAGATGTTCGAAATTGACTGCCCAGTATGGACATTTTTAATTGGCCAAATTCCCTTTAAATACTTTACATTCACATTTCAACATTACATCCTCGTCAAAGCCAGTGGCAAAACGTGCGTTGGATCCGGGAAGTTCTCAGGGGGTCAGTAATAGTTATCATCATTTCATATTGTGTGCTACCTTTTTACCTGTTGTCATGTATGTCACACGTCATTTGCCATGTAATTATTTATTCTGACTATTTTCTGGTTGATAGAGACATTACTGCTAATGTCCACAGCACTGTAAACCAGATTTTTATTTACATCTAGGGTAGTATGGAGCAGTTTACTTTGCACTGAGCACTTTATATTCTCCCTCTACATACCTTACTATTTATTTATAGATTTTTTATACTGCTAATCCAGTGTAGATTATTCACTATATGACAGCATTTTTGTGGCACACTTGTAATTTATAATAAGTCTACTTTTGTACCCCCTAGCCTGACCGCTCTCTTTTTGTGTTACTTCTTCTCCCTCGTTTTGCACATACGATTTCGCATGCGGGTTGTCAAGCGTTTTTCAAGCGATTTTAGCATCACTTGGAAAAGTGCTTGACAACTTGGTCACACTATAAAAATCCATGCAACCGGCAACCGGCATGGATTTTATATAGTGTGATCAAGTTAGTTAAAAAAAAGAATAAAAATGGTAAAAAATAAAAAAACACATTATACTCACCTTCCAATGGCCCCCGGTCTCCTTATCCGATGCGACCCGTCGCATGACTAAATGACGTCATGAAAGGTCCTTTTAGACCATCGCGAGCCGCCGGGGAGCCAGGACGCATCACTAAGGAAACCGGGGGCCATCAGAAGGTGAGTATAAGGTTTATTTTTTATTTTAAATTCTTTGTTTTCTAACAGGAACTATGGTACCCGGGTCTGGAGGAGAGTCATCTTCTCCAGACCCGGGTACCATCCGCACATTGAACTGCATAATATCTGCATGTGTACATGTAGCGATTCAATGCAAGTCAATGGTGGCAAAAACGCCGTGCTTGCGCAAAATAATTGGTAGTGCTGCGGATTTTTCCGCAATGATAATAAGCAGCGGAAACCTCCGCAGCATCTGCACAGCACATGCGGATTATCATTGGGGAACATTGCAGACCTTCTACCAAGCGTTTAAGCGTTCCTGCGGCGAAATTGCCGCTGCGGAAATGCTTAAAAAACGCATAGTGGGCACACAGCCTTACGCGGTGAAATGAGCTGCATCTGGATCTCGTTCACCTAAAGGGACTGTCAGCACAGAATGACTGTTCAAACTAAGTCCCAACTCTCGGTGCTTCATGACGGGGCCAATCATTTATATACACCTTCCCACCTGCTGCTTTCCCTCTATCCACACCCTCCTCTTCTTTGATTGACAGCTCTGGCTTCATAGAACCAGAGAAGGAAGGAGACAGAGGTGAAACAAGCAGGTGGGAAGGTGTATATAAAGGATTGGCCCACGCCGTGATCCACGGAGCGCTTGTACTTGGTTTCAACAGTCATTCTGTGCTGACAGTCCCTTTAAAATCAGTGTTTCCCAAACTCCAGTCCTCACGGCCCCCCACAGGTCATGTCTTCAGGATTTCCATAGTATTGCACAGGTGAGAGAATTCCTGATTCCTTGATGATACTTTCATCACATGTGTAATACTGAGGAAATCCTGAAAACCTGACCTGTTGGGGGCCATGAGGACTGGAGTTTGGGAAACACTGCTTTAAATGGAGCGGTGCTGCAGTTTTATTATTCAGCAATTAGCAGGATCCCCCAACAATTTCTTAAGCAATGAGAAAATGCAGTCCCTAATGATGTCCTCTGACAATAAGCGGATCATGGACAGCAGATGCATTGGGTTCTGCATTTCTTGGAGAATGGGATGGGGCAGCTTCTGTCTTCTCAGTGATACAATCAGGAAGGAGATGCAGCGTGAGACAATCCCTGTCTACATCTTTGATCTGATCATCAATACAGAGGGCTGATTGGTGAAGACAGAGGGAAAGGCTAATAAAATTATTAAAAAAAAACGTAGTTTTTCGGCTGCCACTTCCTCTGGGGTCAGTATGCCAACCTCATTGACTTCATAGCACTTGCCAGAGTGGGCAGACACGATTTTATTGCCTTTACACACGTCACCTCCACACAGGGCGATGCTGCTACGACGCCTCTGTAGTGATCAAACGTGGAGTCAAACAGCAGGGCTTTAAGAGGGCTGCCCTTTTCAATCTTGGGACTAAAACACAAAAATAAGACATCCTGTTAAGGGGGATAAAGGTAAGTAAACCGCGTTCAGTCCAGAGTGATGAATTCCAAAAGACAAAGTTTATTCCGCCATCACATAACGTTTCGACCTGTTATAGGTCTTTATCAAGTATATACAAAGACATACAGGGATACTGATCCCCTTTAAGGAAAATCAGTGGCCAGAACCCTTTAAATTCCCCTTAAATGGTCCAAAACTGAAACTGTGGGAACAATATAATCCACTTAGGGTTCAGCAAACTTACAGTAAAGGGTTTGATAAAATGATCTACACCCTTGTGTCTCCAGAAAGCATAGCGTACGTTCACGTGCTGAAAATGCCGACCAGTGCTGGAGTGAGCAGAGGTCCGCAGCTTGTGACACTCCTGCTGTAGTGAAACTACAGGTCCTAGCAGACTGACGGTCTCTCATCAAGTTATGCTGGGAGCCGCAGTTTCACAAATAGTGCTAGAGGATCCATGTCAGAAATAGGAGGCTGCCACTAGGGTTTCTCCCACAAATATGTAATCGGATGTGGAGCAGATCTGCACGTGGATGAGCCATATTCTCTATCTGTGAACATACTACTCCTTCACTCAGATTCTAAGTGGTTCTGCAGCGCATCTGTGCAGAGCAAGCTGTCAATCAAAATCTGGGCCGGGTTTACAGCCGTCGCCCCTGATATAGCGAGCGGTGCTGTGATCCAAGACTGTAGCCGCTCCGTGCACAATGATGAGTGAAGGCCGGCGGCTGCAGGGAGGAAAGAAGTTAATTTTCTCCCGGTACCTACACTATCAATAAGGCGGCCGGGCAGCATTATAACAATATTTATCTGCAGATTAACCCTATACCTGCAGGTACATAGCATTTTCCAGGGTGACAGGTTCCCTTTAATAAAGAGAAGATGGATAGAGCCGCATTAGTCCGTACTCACGGTGGAAGCCTCCTGACAACTTCTTGAAGAACACTTTCCACATTTGTTCCAAGCTTCCCCGACATCTAATAGAAATAAACAGAGAAATGAATTTCTTAATACAGTTTAGAACTCGGCTACAACGAATCAGAAGAAATGAAACCTGTTTGAAGCTGACAAGCAGTCAAGCCCCTCCGTAAGCCACACAGAACATGGCTACTTATGTCATCTGCAGGTGATTAAAGGAACCTGTCATGCTGAAATGGTATAAGATCTGTAGGGGGGTGTTGTAGAGCAGAGAAGTTGATCAGACTGATAGACATATCTGTGGGAAGAGAGTCAGCAAAACTGGCATTTTATGCAGTGAAAAGTCCTGCCGTATGTATACTAGTCCAGTGGGCGGTCCTACTAAGTGATTGACAGTTCCCTGTATGACCATGCAGGCAAAGATAGCTGTCAATCACTAGTAGGACCGCCCACTGGACTCATCTGTACAAACAGCAGGATTCCACTGAATAAATTGATACAGGAAAAACATCTATCTTTGTACCGTATTAGCCAGTAGATAGAAGAGTATTTAGATTTGAGAGTCCTCAGTGGTTGATACCATCTTTTCCGTTAGCCATTAAAAGGTAACAAATTGCAAGCTTTCCAGACTACTCAGGTCTCAGGTCTGCCTGATGAAGAAGCCTGAGTAGTCTGGAAAGCTTGCAATTTGTTACCTTTTAATGGCTAACGGAAAAGATGGTATCAACCACTGAGGACTCTCAAATCTAATGAATAAATTACAATTTATACTGAATCTTCTCCCACAAACCTATATATCGTTCTGCTCAGTTTCTCATGGATAAAACCTGTACATCTGAATGGAGCTTTAATGTTGTTATTACAATCATGTAACCGCAGATCACAAAATCTTTCATATGATCATTTTTTTAACACCTAAAACCCCAATGGGTCGTTCTTAGACCTATGTGGCTTACCAAGCCCAATTTCTAAAAGTTGCAAGAGTGCTGTAAAATAGGAAGCTGCACATTTTTGCGCAAAAATGATGCATCACAAAAGTTGTTTTTTTTTTTGTTTTTTTTTTAACACCAAAAATTGATGTCAATTCCTCGCTACATTGCCCCTTTTCCAGCCACATTTTGTAGAAAAAAATAAAAACACAAGGTACAGACAGCGGAGTTAAATTTGCCTACAGGAATGATTTTGATCTGGAGCGCATCGTACCCGGATACAGTCACTAGCGGGAACGTCAAACATCTTCTCAATTTGTTTCTCCACCCTTTCCGGATCTGCATTCTTCAAGTCTATCTAAAAGCAAAAGTATAAATACTAATTATTTATCAAAGCTGGACAACATCTAGAAACCATATAAGAAAACTGACTTAAAATATAGTGTGAACAAGAGTTTAGGGAGAGATGTACAACTGGCACTGGCCTATAAAAGGGATTGTGTAATCGTACAAAACTAGCAAAAATGTAAAGTGCCCGGAAAACAAGGAACGTGCAATTTACCTCTTAGTAAAATCCTATGCTTTCTCAAGAACAGAGGAATTTTAATTTCATATTTTTTTTAATCAAATCATTTTTATTGAAAAACTCCAACTACAAATATTCCATCTTTCAAATAACATACATGACATAGTAATTCCATAGTAAAAATATGAACAAAGTATCTGAACTTCAATTCCCATAACCCACCCTAAACCCAAATCCCAACACTCCAGAGAGAACCATTTTCAGAGCAGTTCTAGAATAACGGACTATAGCATTCGTAGAAGGGGAAGAAGATAAAAAAGTGACTAACAAAGGGGTAGCAGCGTTTTAATGTGATCATTTACTGCTTGATGCCTGAGCCGGGGAGTGCACGCTGAAAACTGTTGCAGGCTGCTGTAATCACAGGACACAAGCAAACAGCATGGCATTTCCTATCAGCAGGGAGGAAGTAAAGGGCGACAGCAATGAAAGTCTCCTCCTACTCCGCTCCATATTGAAATGAATAGTGTGCATCCTACAAATGAGATGCATACAGCAAACAATTGATTTTCCATACATAGGTTTTGAGTTGACCACTGGATATACACATGTGTATCACTAATTACCAGAACTGGAAATCGAAAAAAAAGACGAGCAAGTTTGGGGTGAATCCTGCCTTCATTACTGCACAGCCGCTCAGAGGGATCGGTACTAGGAACAGCAGGAGTGCCGGCGATGGTCACAGATTTACCTGCTGCGGGACTGAAGGAGTCTGATCGCGCTCGGCTCGAAGCTTTTTACCTGGTTTACGACAGGAATAATTGAACGCTGTGCTTCAAAGGCGAGGAAGAAGTTTGCCACCGTCTCTTAGAAAATAGACAAACTTAGGATAGAAACAATATGAACATATACCCTGCTATGAGTAAGTAAAAAGCAATAGGAAATATATATAATATAGGGTACTTAGTAAACATGGTTTTTGATTAAAAAAAAAAAGCCATCCCACCAGCACCAAGGTGTACCCAGTCAGTTATGTGAAGTATATAATAAAATACACTTTAGTACAATATTAGTATCTTGTCCCTTTAAATCTGCAGCTACTTCTGTCACCATGGTAACTGCATTCATACTCAGCCAATAGGATTGCTCGGTTTGAATTTGAAGAAAAAAAAAAAAAAGTTCTATATGGTCAGTTTGTTCCATCTCATCTGAGTGTGAAGACAGACACCTGCGATCAGCGAGATTATAGGTATAAGACGTGATATAATATAACGGACGGAGCCGCATCCCATCACACGCACTCAGCAACCACAACTGACAGGAATCAGCACATTTATCAGAGGAGAAGTCATTATTCCCCAACACATGATAAGTGACAACTTCTAGATCTGCTGGGAACACAACTAATCCCTGCTAGACCCTCCCCGGACCACCGCTCCATTCATTCTCTATGCAGGAGAAAGCTGAGTACAGCGCCCCCCATAGAGAATGAACGGACCGGCGGTTGAACATTTGCACTTCGCTCACTTCTATCTATAAGTGCTGTTCTGCTGATTGGGTCATAGCGGCCAAACCCACCGATCTAAGAGTCATCACCTATCCAGAGATCAGTGAGAACTTGTTCCAACTAGACATCCCCTTTAATTGAAGAGATCACATATCTAACAGCCAATCCTATTCATTCCCAATCTTCCCTGTGCCCAGTAATGCCCCTGGGTATATCGCCAATATGAGCCAATCACCAAACCCTCTGCTGACTGTTCCCCATGTTTTATAGATTTTGGATCCGTTTCTACAAGAGAAGATCTCAGCGGCCACCATGGGGATGGGTTACTCTGCCAGCGATGGAGCAGGTAGTATCCACCAGCCGGTGATATCTCACCTTCCTCCATATTCTGCTGTTACATGCGTTTCTTCAGCTTTACCCCTTCCCAACAGAACCAATTGATGGTTTTTTCTGTTTCTTCCTTCTCTTTTTCCAAGGACTATAACTTTTTCATGTCTGTCCACATAGTGTGAGGTCTTGTTATTTTGCAGGATGAGCGGTACTTATAAATCCCACCATTCATTTACCACATAGTACTAGAAAACGGGAAAACATTCCAAGTGCAGTAAAAGTGTGAAAAAAAAGCCTGAGACTGTTTTTCTGGGAAGGGTTTTAACGGCGTACATAGTGTGGTGAAAATGACCTGGTAATAGGATCCTACTCCTCAGTGTGATTACAGCAAGACCAAACTTCTCCAATAGTTTTGGCAAAAGAAAAAAACTTTTTTTTATGGTGTCACCATTTTTTCTGAGACCCGTAACATTTTCGTTTTTCGGGTTGATGGAGCTGTGTGGGGGCTTATTTTTTGAAGGGCAAGAGGACTTTATTGATAACATTTTGGGACACATATGACATGGTCATCGCTTCTTACAGGGTTTTCTGTAGTATTGTGACGAACGAAAAAAATGCAATTTTGGCTTTTTGAATTTTTTTCTGTGTTCACTGATCGTTTATTTTTTTTTATATTTGGATAGATTGTATTTCTCTGAAAGAGACCATACCACAAATGTGTATATTTTTATTATCTTTATTTTTAGTGGGAGGTGAGTTGAACGTGTGGGGTTTTAATATTTTACACTTTTTTTTAAATTTTCACTGCATTTGTATACATTATCTGATTGCTTGTGCTATATACAGCGATACCACAGTAATGCTCCATATAGCAAAATCACGGTCTTCTTTACAGCCCATATAAGAAATGCCACTCCACACCATTACTGACCCACTGCCAAACCGGTCGTGCTGAAGGATGTTGCAGGCAGCAGATCACTCTCCACGGTGTCTCCAGACTCCGTCACGTCTGTCACATGTGCTCAGTGTGAACCTGCTTTCATCTGTGAAGAGCACAGGGAGCCAGTGGCGACTTTGCCAATTCTGGTGTTCTGTGGCAAATGCCAAGCGTCCTGCACAGTGTTGGGCTGTGAGCACAACCCCCATTTGTGGATGTCGGGCCCTCATACCACCCTCATGGAGTCAATTCTAACCGTTTGTGCAGACACATGCACAGTTGTGGCCTGCTGGAGGTCATTATGCAGGGCTCTGGCAGTGCTCCTCCTGTTGCTTCTTGCACAAAAGCGGAGGTAGCGGTCCTGCTGCTGGGTTGTTGCCCTCCTACGGCCCCCTCCACATCTCCTGGTGTACTGGCCTGTCTCCTGGTAGCGTCTCCAGCCTCTGGACACTACGCTGACAGACACAGCAAACCTCCTTGCCACAGCTCTCACAGATGTGCCATCCTGGATGACCTGCACTACCTGAGCATCTTCTGTGGGTTGTAGAGTCCGTCTCATGCTACCAAGAGTGTGAAAGCACAACCAACATTGAAAAGTGACCAAAACATCAGCCAGAAAGCACTGGTACTGAGATGTGGTCTGTGATCCCCACCTGCAGAACCACTCCTTTATTGAGGATGTCTTGATAATTGCCAATAATTTCCATCTATTGTCTATTCCATTTGCACAACAGCATGTGAAATTGATTGTCAATCAGTGTTGTTTCCTAAGTGGACAGTTTGATTTCACAGAAGTTTGATTTACTTGGAGTTATATTCTGTTGTTTAAGTGTTCCCTTTATTTTTTTGAGCAGTGTATATAAAAAAAAAATTACTGCAGCTTTAATGCTATTTATTATGTCTCACCAGTAAGAACATGGCATAAGCGTAATTTAAAGGAAGAGGAGGGCATTATTCACTCCAGTTTCCTGCGGCCCCTCGGGAGTATAGGTTGCTGCACAGTAGTCCGCATTCTGCGTAAAACAGGAAAAAACACTTTTACTTAGTGGGATGAGGGCAGCACGGTGGTCAGTAGTGGCACTCTGTCAGTTGAGCATTGCTCCTAATATCTGGTTGTGTTTCCTGAGAAGAGGGGACCCACCAAAGAGGAGACCCACCAAAGAGGAGTTCCACCAAAGAGGAGTTCCACCAAAGAGGAGTCCCACCGAAGAGGAGTCCCACCGAAGAGGAGACCCACCGAAGAGGAGACCCACCGAAGAGGAGACCCACCAAAGAGGAGTCCCACCGAAGAGGAGACCCACCGAAGAGAGACGAAGAGGAGTCCCACCGAAGAGGAGACCCACCGAAGAGGAGTCCCACCGAAGAGGAGACCCACCGAAGAGGAGACCCACCGAAGAGGAGACCCACCGAAGAGGAGTCCCACCAAAGAGGAAACCCACCGAAGAGGAGACCCACCGAAGAGAAGACCCACCGAAGAGGAGTCCCACCGAAGAGGAGTCCCACCGAAGAGGAGACCCACCGAAGAGGAGACTGAAGAGGAGACCCACCGAAGAGGAGTCCCACCGAAGAGGAGTCCCACCGAAGAGGAGACCCACCGAAGAGGAGACCCACCGAAGAGGAGACCGAAGAGGAGGCCCACCGAAGAGGAGACCGAAGAGGAGTCCCACCGAAGAGGAGTCCCACCGAAGAGGAGTCCCACCGAAGAGGAGACCCACCGAAGAGGAGTCCCACCGAAGAGGAGTCCCACCGAAGAGGAGACCCACCGAAGAGGAGACCCACCGAAGAGGATTCCCACCGAAGAGGAGTCCCACCGAAGAGGAGACCCACCGAAGAGGAGACCCACCGAAGAGGAGACCGAAGAGGAGTCCCACCAAAGAGGAGACCCACCGAAGAGGAGTCCCACCGAAGAGGAGTCCCACCGAAGAGGAGACCCACCGAAGAGGAGTCCCACCGAAGAGGAGTCCCACCGAAGAGGAGACCCACCGAAGAGGAGACCCACTGAAGAGGAGACCGAAGAGAAGTCCCACCGAAGAGGAGACCCACCGAAGAGGAGTCCCACCGAAGAGGAGTCCCACCGAAGAGGAGACCCACCGAAGAGGAGACCCACCTAAGAGGAGTCCCACCGAAGAGGAGTCCCACCGAAGAGGAGACCGAAGAGGAGTCCCACCGAAGAGGAGTCCCACCGAAGAGGAGTCCCACCGAAGAGGAGACCCACCGAAGAGGAGTGCCACCGAAGAGGAGACCCACCGAAGAGGAGTCCCACCGAAGAGGAGTCCCACCGAAGAGGAGACCGAAGAGGAGTCCCAAAGAAGAGGAGACCCACCAAAGAGGAGACCGAAGAGGAGTCCCACCGAAGAGGAGTCCCACCGAAGAGGAGTCCCACCGAAGAGGAGACCCACCGAAGAGGAGACCCACCGAAGAGGAGACCCACCGAAGAGGAGTCCCACCGAAGAGGAGTCCCACCGAAGAGGAGACCCACCGAAGAGGAGACCCACCGAAGAGGAGACCCACCGAAGAGGAGTCCCACCGAAGAGGAGACCCACCGAAGAGGAGACCCACCGAAGAGGAGTCCCACCGAAGAGGAGTCCCACCGAAGAGGAGACTGAAGAGGAGACCCACCGAAGAGGAGTCCCACCGAAGAGGAGTCCCACCGAAGAGGAGTCCCACCGAAGAGGAGACCCACCGAAGAGGAGTCCCACCGAAGAGGAGACCGAAGAGGAGGCCCACCGAAGAGGAGACCGAAGAGGAGTCCCACCGAAGAGGAGTCCCACCGAAGAGGAGACCCACCGAAGAGGAGTCCCACCGAAGAGGAGTCCCACCGAAGAGGAGACCCACCGAAGAGGAGACCGAAGAGGAGTCCCACAGAAGAGGAGACCCACCGAAGAGGAGTCCCACCGAAGAGGAGTCCCACCGAAGAGGATACCCACCGAAGAGGAGACCCACCGAAGAGGAGTCCCACCGAAGAGGAGTCCCACCGAAGAGGAGACCCACCAAAGAGGAGACCCACCGAAGAGGAGTCCCACCGAAGAGGAGTCCCACCGAAGAGGAGACCCACCGAAGAGGAGTCCCACCGAAGAGGAGTCCCACCGAAGAGGAGACCCACCGAAGAGGAGTCCCACCGAAGAGGAGTCCCACCGAAGAGGAGACCCACCGAAGAGGAGACCCACTGAAGAGGAGACCGAAGAGAAGTCCCACCGAAGAGGAGACCCACCGAAGAGGAGTCCCACCGAAGAGGAGTCCCACCGAAGAGGAGACCCACCGAAGAGGAGACCCACCTAAGAGGAGTCCCACCGAAGAGGAGTCCCACCGAAGAGGAGACCGAAGAGGAGTCCCACCGAAGAGGAGTCCCACCGAAGAGGAGTCCCACCGAAGAGGAGACCCACCGAAGAGGAGTCCCACCGAAGAGGAGACCCACCGAAGAGGAGTCCCACCGAAGAGGAGTCCCACCGAAGAGGAGACCGAAGAGGAGTCCCACCGAAGAGGAGACCCACCGAAGAGGAGACCGAAGAGGAGTCCCACCGAAGAGGAGTTCCACCGAAGAGGAGTCCCACCGAAGAGGAGACCCACCGAAGAGGAGTCCCACCGAAGAGGAGACCCACCGAAGAGGAGACCCACCGAAGAGGAGTCCCACCGAAGAGGATACCCACCGAAGAGGAGACCCACTGAAGAGGAGTCCCACCGAAGAGGAGTCCCACCGAAGAGGAGACCCACCGAAGAGGAGACTGAAGAGGAGACCCACCGAAGAGGAGACCGAAGAGGAGTCCCACCGAAGAGGAGACCCACCGAAGAGGAGACCGAAGAGGAGGCCCACCGAAGAGGAGACCGAAGAGGAGTCCCACCGAAGAGGAGACCCACCGAAGAGGAGTCCCACCGAAGAGGAGTCCCACCGAAGAGGAGTCCCACCGAAGAGGAGACCCACCGAAGAGGAGACCGAAGAGGAGTCCCACAGAAGAGGAGACCCACCGAAGAGGAGTCCCACCGAAGAGGAGACCCACCGAAGAGGAGACCCACCGAAGAGGAGTCCCACCGAAGAGGAGTCCCACCGAAGAGGAGACCGAAGAGGAGTCCCACCGAAGAGGAGACCCACCGAAGAGGAGTCCCACCGAAGAGGAGTCCCACCGAAGAGGAGACCCACCGAAGAGGAGTCCCACCGAAGAGGAGACCGAAGAGGAGTCCCACCAAAGAGGAGACCCACCGAAGAGGAGTCCCACCGAAGAGGAGTCCCACCGAAGAGGAGACCCACCGAAGAGGAGACCCACTGAAGAGGAGACCGAAGAGAAGTCCCACCGAAGAGGAAACCCACCGAAGAGGAGTCCCACCGAAGAGGAGTCCCACCGAAGAGGAGACCCACCGAAGAGGAGACCCACCTAAGAGGATTCCCACCGAAGAGGAGTCCCACCGAAGAGGAGACCGAAGAGGAGTCCCACCGAAGAGGAGTCCCACCGAAGAGGAGTCCCACCGAAGAGGAGACCCACCGAAGAGGAGTCCCACCGAAGAGGAGACCCACCGAAGAGGAGTCCCACCGAAGAGGAGTCCCACCGAAGAGGAGACCGAAGAGGAGTCCCACCGAAGAGGAGACCCACCGAAGAGGAGACCGAAGAGGAGTCCCACCGAAGAGGAGTCCCACCGAAGAGGAGACCCACCGAAGAGGAGACCCACCGAAGAGGAGACCGAAGAGGAGTCCCACCGAAGAGGAGTCCCACCGAAGAGGAGACCCACCGAAGAGGAGACCCACCGAAGAGGAGACCCACCAAAGAGGAGTCCCACCGAAGAGGAGACCCACCGAAGAGAGACGAAGAGGAGTCCCACCGAAGAGGAGACCCACCGAAGAGGAGACCCACCGAAGAGGAGACCCACCAAAGAGGAGTCCCACCGAAGAGGAGACCCACCGAAGAGAGACGAAGAGGAGTCCCACCGAAGAGGAGACCCACCGAAGAGGAGACCCACCGAAGAGGAGTCCCACCGAAGAGGAGACCCACCGAAGAGGAGACCGAAGAGGAGTCCCACCGAAGAGGAGTCCCACCGAAGAGGAGACCCACCGAAGAGGAGTCCCACCGAAGAGGAGACCCACCGAAGAGGAGACCCACCGAAGAGGAGTCCCACCGAAGAGGAGTCCCACCGAAGAGGAGACCGAAGAGGAGTCCCACCGAAGAGGAGACCCACCGAAGAGGAGTCCCACCGAAGAGGAGTCCCACCGAAGAGGAGACCCACCGAAGAGGAGTCCCACCGAAGAGGAGACCGAAGAGGAGTCCCACCGAAGAGGAGACCCACCGAAGAGGAGACCCACCGAAGAGGAGACCGAAGAGGAGTCCCACCGAAGAGGAGTCCCACCGAAGAGGAGTCCCACCGAAGAAGAGACCCACCGAAGAGGAGTCCCACCGAAGAGGAGTCCCACCGAAGAGGAGACCCACCGAAGAGGAGTCCCACCGAAGAGGAGTCCCACCGAAGAGGAGACCGAAGAGGACAGAACTGCACCTTAAGATCCCTAGGGGGAAAGGGATGGCCAAAGGCCAGAAAAGACAACAATCGATCCTACAACAAAAAGGAAGAAGCAGAACCAGAACAACGTCCGCCATTACATCAACCGGTATTTGAGAGGAAAGAGGAACATCATGTGGACCATCCTACTGGGACCTCTCTGCCGATAACATCATACGGCAATACCGGCTGGTAAGTATAAATCCACCAAAGTAATAATAGCAGGATAGTAGTTATATAGTGGTAGTATATGAGTATTAGTGTAATTTGAGTAATAATACTAGTGATAATAGTAAGAAAGTAATAAAATAACAATAGTAATAGTAGTAGGTAGAATAGCAGTGTGATCCAGGGTTCTAGGACTGATCGCCTTTTCTCGGGGTCAAGAAGGAATTTTTCCGCTGTGACACAAATTGGCTGAAGGTGTCCTGAGGTTTTTGCCTTCTTTTGGATCAACACTCTAGGTATAGGGTAGTATTAGTAGCAATAGGAAAGAAGAATAATACCGTATTAAGACATCAGGTTATTATTATTAATAAATATAAACTAGTTATATCTATAGAAAGAACAAAGAGTAAATAAAAATAATTATAGACGTAGTTCAATCAATACTGTAATATTAAATAGTTATAGAAAAGTTAGAGTAGTATTTTAATAAGAAAGCAGGACATAAGACAAAATATATAAAAAACTATATTAAAAACAACTGTAGTAGTACATTTAGTACAGTAATAGTAATTACATAACTAGTAACATAATTAGGTTTGATCCGGGGTCCTAGGACTGATCGTCTTTTCTCAGGGTCAAGAAGGAAATTTTTCCCTGTGACACAAATTGGCTGAAGGTGTCCTGGGGTTTCTGCCTTCTTCTGGATCAACACTGTAGGTATAGGGCAGTATTAGTAGTGATAGGAAAGAAGAATAATACTGTAATAAGATAGCACAATGTTAATAATAACCATATCAAATAGTTAGATTTATAAAAACAAATTAAAATAACTCCAGTAGTACAATAATTAGTGTAATATATAACTTGTAATAACATTATTAGGTTTGATCCAGGGTCCTAGGACTGATCGCCTTTTCCCGGGGTCAAGAAGGAATTTTTCCCGTGACACAAATTGGCGGTAGGTGTCCTGGGGTTTTTGCCTTCTTCTGGATCAACAGCTTTAGGCATAGGGATTTTAGTAATACCATTATTAGAATCACAAGAATAATAAAAAAATTTGAATTAAATTTTTTAATTAGTTTTATAACAGTTACAATTAATTGGATTAATGCAATAATAATAAATAGTAAAAATGGTGGTAATAACAATAAAAAAAACTAGTCCCAATTACTAAGTTAGTGTAGTGTTAGTGTAGGGACCCATCTGAAGAGGTCGCCTTGACGTTGGCAGATGGGCTCGCACAATTTGCTCAAAATGTGTGCTAAGAACCTCATATTTCTATGTACAGGAGATCTAGCAGTAATTCCATTCAGGAGATAGATATCTGTGTACACACACACTTTGTGGCTGTATAACACATTCCTGCTCCTGCCTCAGCCTCCGACAGTGGAGCCAACCCTGACCCTGGCAGTTTAATCCACTGTATGACACAGTAGTAGGGGGCTTCCACAGCATTTAGGCACTTTAGACAGGAGAGGGAGGCGCGATCATGGTGCCGATGAGTTTCTATGGCAGCCGAGATCTAACAATAGACCCCATGACGGCCATCTTACTGCTCCTATTAGACCCCGGCTGAGCAAAGGTCTATGAGGATGCCGGTGAGACTTATGTCGCCTGCTCTGCACATATTAGAAATGCCTAGGGCTGATTAGTTTTCCATTTGTAAATCTGATCCAGCAGCGCTGGGCTACCACTGACGTGATCAGGGCTATTGAGCTCCTAGATTGGGCAGAGGAGCTCAGTCTTCAGCAGGAGCTGGCCGAGGAGAGCGGAGCAACTTGCATGGGGCAGCTGCACAAGAAGTAACTCAAAAGGTGGAGATTTACCCGGAGACGTGGTGCCCGGGCTGTGATCTGCTGTGCAGGCTGCATAGTCGATGCCTCCTAGGACCCGAACTTCTGACTCGCCCCCTGGGCCGTGGGGCACGCGGAACCGGGCAATAGGGAGACTCTGGGAGTAGTAGTGGCTGTCCGGTCCCGCGGCTCAGGGTGGTCAGACCAATGGTAGTCTGCTGCTGTACTTTAGATAATGTCCGACTACGCCACCCGTGGATTGCGGTTATTAGGAACCGCTGCTGCAAGGCAGTCCACTGGAGCTGATGTTACTCCCCACGGGAAGAGTGCGGCCCCAGGGCAGTGTAGTGGATGGTGGGAGTAATGGTAGTGAGAGTCCCAGTACCGGTAGTGCTGGAGGAGCGAAAGAGCACACAAACAACGTCCAATGTCTTTTACTCACAGTTCAGGTACTCCGGGTCACTTCTGTGCACGTAGTGACCGCCCGAGCCGTGCTGCGTCCACCAGGTGAGGGGTTCGGTCAACTCCCAGGCAGCTCAGGAATATGGCACAGGACCCCCTTCTTTCCTTTCTCTGGCCTGCCTCACCAGTGACCCACTTCTGTCCAGCTGCCGCGGACTTGTGCGGTTAAACGTGGGCCCCGTCCTCCACTGTCCTATATGGTGCCTTCCTAGCAGGTTTGATGAGGTGTCGCACCAATAAATGATCACGACGACCGGTCTTTGGCTGAGGGTTGTTTCTCCTCCACCAACTTGGGATCCGGTACCCTTAATCTGCCTGACCCTTCACCCTGGATTCTCATGGGTTCTTAGGGTCCCTTCCACCTTCTTGTTCCTGAGCCCTTCTGTTTCTCTGTCTCTCCTCCGTCTTTCCTGTTCCTTCTTCTCCTCCCTTCTCATGGAGCTGGGCTCAGGTGGCACCACAGCTCCCCTTCACTTCCTCCTCGGCCTCTCACTAGGCCCTCCTGGAGTAGAGCTCCTACAGAGCCTATACTCCCTGTCTTCTCCTCTCTGGACAGAACCTAGATCTAAGATGGTGCCCACCTTTTATACCTCCCTCTAACCATGAGCCCAGGTGACCAGCAACCAGTGGGCTCCTACCTACACTCAGGAACCAACCCCTATCTGCCCCTACAGCACTGGGTGTTCCACCGCCCTCCCCACTCCAGGCAGGGACATAATCGGTCGTGCCTGCACTACTGTCTAGTGGGAGCACCGTTGAGCTGTCCCTCGGAAATGGGGTGTGTGTGCTGCATGCAGCTAACTGAGCCCTGGTCCACACTCCATCCTTACCCGGGAGTGGAATATCACACCTCTGGCAGAGGTGCAATACCCCTGTAGCGGCCGAACCCTCGGGGCGCTACACTTCACCCCTAACAGGCACAGCAGAGCTCGGACGGCTGCAAGTGAACGGAGAACGGCTGATTAGTAACTGCTGCGTCTCCTGCAGCTCAGATAAGAGCCGTACAGAGCGGGGGCTCAGTAATGATGAATACGGGAAGTGTCCGCCCCTCACATATCCTATATGCGGCCTCCAGAGGTAAAGTCTCCCCTGTAACCAGCGCCTTCTCCCACCTTCTCTGCTGGCATGCTCCATTGCTTAAAGGGGATGTCTGAAGAAAACAAGTTATCACTTATCCACAGGCTCGGTGATCACTTACTAATCGTGGGGGTCTGACCGCTGCGAACCATCGTCTGATCGGGAAGGAGTGGAAAGTCAGGATTCAACTGCAGCTCCATTCATTCTCTATGGGGCTCCAGAAAAGCCGAGCTCAGGGCTTGAATGCCACATAGGGAAGGAATGGAGCGGATCCTGGAGTAATAACATGTCCTCCTCTCCTCAGCTTTCTGTCTGTGTAAGTGGCTCAGCCCTTGTCTCCCCTTCTGCACCGGCTTCTGTACTGGTCCCTGTAGACTTTCTCCTATGAGGAAGAGGAACCCCTCTACCCTTCTGCTCTCAGTCCTCTGCGGCTTTTCCCCATCGCTCAGTGCAGCCATTATATGTAATAAGGATCATTCTTGTCCGGCTTTCATCCCGCCCAGCTGACAAGATAATAAACATGTGAGGTGGAAGGTTCACAATTATTAGATGTGTTGTGAAAAGTCTCCACAGCAAATTCAGAGAAAACTGCAGGGTGACCGCTTGTGAAACCAGCACAAAATCCAGCGGACAGCGCCTCCCTGCCCCCCGCCGGTCTCTGTATCCTGGCATTCAGCTATTCCATTTGGTGCTTATTCAGGGAGGAAAATAAAAATGTGATGTTCTTACACAGACGCCTGAAGACGCGACGTTCGCTGCGGTGACACCCAGCTGCGCTTGGTATCACAGATCCTAGAAGTGTGCATTGATGGATTCCTCCACAAGAGGCCCTCATAAGCATTCACACACCTCCACCTTCCACCTCAGACCACCAGAGGGAGACCGTTAGGGATATATAAAGGGAAGGTGGAGCCAGGCAGCCCAGAAAGTGATTCAGCAGTTTCCTGCTCAGACACAGAAGGACTCAGTTCAGTCGAGCCAGAGCCTAGCAGTTCCTGCAGAAAGAGTTCAGTACAGTCTGTAGAGTGATTCCAGACTAGAACTCACAGAGCTCAGGATAGAGAGCTAGGAGTGTGCCGACGCTCTGAGAGCGGCGAAGAAGAGCAGTGTCCCGGCTGCAGTGTGTGTAGCCTAGTGAGGGCCCCGAGAGGGGCCGAAGGCGAGTGGAGAGTGAGTACATAGGGGGCAGAGGAGCTTAATTAGCTCACCCTGAAGCATTTACCGGACACTGGGTCCGAAGCTTACCGGGATCTCTACGACCCAGTAAAGCATAACCGGAATCCCTGGAGAACTACAGGTCCCAGGATCACTAGAGTGCTGATACGTAACAGAGCCAGGAGACACATAGGCCTCGCAAGCTGAGGAGCGTGTACTCCAAGAAAAGGCCCTACCACAAGGTCAGCCAGCGCAGGACAGAGACAAAGTTAGGCCTAGCTCCAGGCAGGTCAGAAACTTACTACGCAGAGGCAAGAAACAGGAGGCCCTACACCCGCTCATTGGGGAGGATCCTGATATGCACCCTTCACCCTACAGTGCTCCGGGATGTGCCTGACTTTCCATCAGTAAAAGGTACTGAAGTGACTACCGTGTCCGTACCCGTTCTTGCTCTGACCCGGCTGGGTCTCGCCTGTCCTGCATTCCCCTTGCATACGCTGCCCTGAGGCCTAGATCCACCTGTGGGGAGCTATACCATCGAGCTGCCTCATCACCGGCCTCAGTGGACTGCCGCAGCGCTGGTGATTATCATCAGAAACCACAGGTGGCGTCACGAACTTTCATAAAATGAACAAACAACCACCCTTTTAAAGAGTGACCCCAGGGTATGGGCCCAGGAGCCGACCACCGCGACATCCCCAAGGCCAGGCAAAGGCCCGGGTACCGAGTCATCCCCATCCCCTGGGCTGGTCACTACTTTTCATCATCCATGTTGGGCTGTTGTACGACGTGTGGACTACTCTGCTTGTTGGATTCTTGCATTACCACAAACACTGCCTTTATTTTGTGATTTCTGTGCCGCTTCCCATTTCTATTGGCAGCGTGATATACCAGCACGTGAGGGCTGCCACAATCATGTGTCAATAGGTTATTGATGGAGGCCGTGATACAGAGACCGTCCTGGACCAGGGAGGAGTTGGTACAGAAGCACCTAGAGAGGGGGGTACAGGGACTTCATTTCAATTTTAAAACTTAGCTGGATTGTGTTTAGCTACAAGACTGGAAAGAAAAATAGAAAAAAAAAATTAAGATTTTATTATTTGGCAAAATCGTCCATCAGAGGTTTGGCCACTACCAAAAAGTTTTTGATGAACTTACAGTAGCAGCTGGCGAAACCCAAAAAACTTTGTAATGCCTTTAAGTCCTGAATATAATACCAATCCAGTACCGTCCGGACTTTTGCCAGATCCATGCAAAAACAGTGAATGATAAGAAATAACCCCAAAAAGGGACCTCCTGAATGGAGAACATAAATTATTTGTCAAACCAGAGAAATGTATTATCTTTGAGTATCTGTAAGACCTGCCTGACATGTACCTGATGTGATACGAGGTGAATAAATTAGACTGTGGGGACCCCCAACGAAACCCCGACGCTCAGCCCCCCTACCGCCACCCCTTCCTTAACAATACAATAATGTAACTCTTACAACTGGATGGGTGAGGATCGGTCACAGCTTTATTAACTCTTTAACTCATTCCATTAGAAAGGCATTTTATTTCCAAAAATAATTCCGCTTGTTGCAGCATGCCCTGTGTCTCCACACCGGCAAGTTGGCCAACAAGAGTAACTTTCCAACATGTCCTTTCTATTTCAGGCCAAGGAGGATCCTGCGTACTCGTATGCAGGACTCAGACCCCCACCCATCATCATTAACGCTTGCTCCACTCCGTCCTGGAGTCCTGACAGGAATATGTCCAGTCCAATATCCGTTAAATGAACACCGTCGGGCCATATGAGGCCAGCTTTATCTCCTTCCAGTTCTCGGTGTCTTATCACTACACCACCTCTTTCCTTTAAAAATCTTGCCATCCGAATATTTATTAGCCGCCTTGTCCGTTCGATGGCTGCACTGTCTCGCGCACCTCGCCATACCGTTCTCGGCACAATCTCTGACCATATTATAGTTAGTTTACTAAAAAAATGCTCTGAAGCACTCAGTGTCTAGCTTCATTATTGCCATTAGTTCTGCGCTCTTGTAATGACCGAAGTCGTTTCCCCCAGCGTGTATAACTAAGATAACCGGACCTGTTGCTTCTCTCCCTATGTTGATTACCTCCATTAGTACCTGTGGCCATCGCAGGCCTCTAATACCTCTCCAGTTGAAATATGTGTCATGAAACCCCATATTCCTCCCGCCTGGGCGGACTGTCGCCCTTTTTTCTGCCCAGTATATGTACGAGTGGCCTATCACCCACACTGTTGGCTTATCGTCACCTATAAAAGAAACAAACCACGTTAGGATAACAAGTCCTGTCTTATGTATCTCGCAAAACACGCGGATCGCCATCTGCCTATCCTCTGCACTTCCGTTTCTGACAGTCCTGCTCTAGCTGCTTCCGTGGCCACGCCTATGCGGAATGAGTGTGTCCCGTAATCTTTGGGGTGGTTCCCTGCTGATGTTAGGCATTTATTAAATATAAATTGGAACTGGTATCTTGATAATGGCGTTCCATCAATGTGTGATAGGAAGAAATTACTTTGTGGCCTGATGGCTGCATATGTTTTTTCTATTGTTACCGGACACAGTGTACTGTTTGTGGGTTTTAGAAGCACCCAAGTGCCCTTGCCTGCTGGGTCTGTTTTGGATTTGCGTATGCGTAGGCGTATTGCATTATTGGCTATGACTACGTCCTGGTGTAATAAGCCTCCAATGGTGGTGATTTTGGATCGAGGAACTAATTCGCTTATGCGTAGCGCCCTGAAAAAGGCGATCACAAATGCAGTAGACAGTAGTGTTGCTTCAAATTGTGAGTGGCATGTTAATGGTGTTAGGGATATGATTTTTGAGAGCAGATTTAGTGACACAGGACGTCTGCACTCCTGACTTGGCTGACCTCTTTTCCACCCTTTTAAGGCTTGACTGATGATGAATCTTTTTGTCACATCTCCCCAATTCAGTAGTTGGAAATGAAATGCTACTCCGGTCCGCCACCGCTGCGCTGACGCCCCTGATATGCCCCTCATCATTAGCTGGTGGAGAAATTCTATGGTTACATCTAGTCTGGCTTGTTCACATTGGTTAACCCGTCTGCCTGCTACTAGTCGTATCCAGTCTTCCCATGCCTTACCGTATGCTTTCCATGTTGACGGGGCGACTGACGCTCTGATTAATGGCATCAGCTGTTCGCCACTAGATCCCATAGGGAGGGTGGGCAACTGGTGCCCGACGGGTGGGCGTTGGGGAGGAGCTCTCTGAAAACCTGCCAATTGAATTGTGATAAAGCGTTAGCAGCAGCGTTAGATCCCCCCTCCACATTGTGGCTAGCGCGGACCCATACATTGTGTTTTAGGCACAGGAATGCTAGCCGGCGTAGTAGGCCTAGCACTGGGAGAAACGATGATGCCATCTTATTAATGCAGTGCGCTAGGCTGGTGTTATTTGTTATGAAGCGTATATTTTTGTTCGCTAGGTACGTGCCCCATATTTCTATGGCTACCACTATTGGGAAGAGTTCCAGGAGTGTCTGTTTTTTTGTTAACCCTTGTTCAGACCAATACAGAGGCCATAAGCCTGTGCACCACTAGTTATCTAGTATCGCTGCATATCCGCCCGCCTCTGCTGCCCCGGTGAATAATTTTAGTTCAATGTTGGACTGTTCTGCTGACATAAATAACGTGTGACCATTGAATGATTGTAAGAAGGTTTTCCACACCTCTAAGTCCGCCCGAAGCTGCCTGCTGATTCTGATTCTATGACTCGGTTTTAATGCACGTTTTGTTGCAAGGGATAAACGACGAGAGAAAACCCTTCCGACTGGCATCACCCGGCTCGCGAACACGAGGAGACCTAGTGACACTTGCATCTGTTGTAGTGTTACTTTCCGTACTGTGCAAAATCCCTCGATGAGGTGTAGTGTTTTTTGTATTTTTTCTGTTGGGAGGTGGAATAACCTTGCTGTGGTGTCGATTTCGATGCCTAAGAACGATAGCTTTGTTGTGGGGCCTATGGTTTTTGTAGGGCACAATGGGACTCCAAACCATTGAAAGATGTTTGTGAATTCGTTAAGTAATGATTGGCATTGATTTGAGTCTTTGGGTCCGACGAATAGGAAGTCATCTAGGTAATGTGTGACGGACCTATTGCCGGTTTTGTACCTCAACACCCATTCTAGGAAGGAACTGAATAGTTCGAAGTAATAACAGATATTGAACAACCCATTGGGAGGCAAGTGTCGTAGAAGTATTCATTGTCCACTTGGCATCCCAGCAGGTGGTAGCAATTTGGGTGCACCGGTAGTAGGCGAAAGGCGGATTCTATGTCGGATTTAGCGAGCAGCACTCCGGGCCCCGCATAGCGTACTAACATTACTGCTCTGTCGAAAGACGCGTAGGAGACCGAGGCGTCTTCAGACGAAATTCCGTCATTTACAGACTCTCCTTTTGGGTAAGATAAATGATGGATAAGCCGGAATGAACCTGGCTCTTTTTTGGGGATTATTCCCAGAGGGGAAACTCTTATGTTACTGAATGGTGGGGTTGGGAAAGGGCCCGCCACTCTGCCTAGAGCTACTTCTTTTTGTATTTTTTGCCTAAGTATTTCAGGGTGCTCTTTTGCAGATTTAAGGTTATTTGCAAAGGTGGGTGATTTATTAAGTTTGAAAGGGAGGAAAAAACTGTATGTGAAACCAAAACGTAACTGCCCCGCTGCGTCTTTCTTAGGATATTGGTCTAGCCAGGGGCCCATCGCGTTTACGCTCACCGGGGTCCTTGGATTCTGACTGTGGGAGTTTAATTGATAATTTGCTTGCGGGATGAGAACATCTTGCCGCGGGGTGGGCTGCACCCCAGGCTGAGCATTCATGTTTGTATCTGCATAAGGCGTAGAAACGACAGCGTCCCTCATTGTACTGCCAGCAGGCCCCTGGTCTACGTACTACCACTGAATTTTGGCCTGCTGTTGCCTGTTGTCCAGTAGCCGTTGTTGGAAAGGGATGGTGTTTCTGTAACAGCATTAATCGCAACCATATGTCTGTAGCTTTTACCCCCCAGCCTAGCTGTGGTTGCAGGGCCAACCGCCTCCGGAACTCTTCATCGTAGCGCCACCATGCTGAACCGCCGTGGGCTTTGTACGAGTTATACACCGTATCCTGGTATATGAATAGTTCCGAGCAGCGTTCCGGATGCTTTTGGCCCATGATGCAACCCAGCACAGAAAACGCCTGTAACCAGTTACTCATTGTCTTCGCGACCTTTTGTCTATTTCTGTTGAATGGTCTGTCGACTATCCTTTTCTCTTTGTCTATAGTATGTTGGTCAGCGGTTACAAGTGACCAAATGTCGATGTAGTCATTATTCCATATTTTAATTCTGGTTTCCTCGTCTATGTGTGAGCCCATTGGGCTTATCCTGGAAAAGAATGCGTCCTTGTGTACGCTGGCTAATGGTGGAGTTGTTTTAGTAGAATTATGTATAGCGCCTGGTGGCACGGATAGTTGTTCGACTATGGCCTTAAGGGCCGCTATTAAGTTGGTGTTACTATTTCCCATTTCAGTTATACTTATATTGCACGCACCCATTCCTGCGGCTGGAGGAGGGACTCCGATGTGTGGAGGAACTCTGACACCAGTCTTGCTCGGGGTGAGCGGCGTGCCTCTGCTCTTAGACCTGCGTGAAATCGTTGTATCGTGCAGACTGTAAGCTCTGGAGGGTGCCATTGTATCGTTTCTGTCCCCCGGAGGACGGGATCGTTGGGGCTCGACATCTCTGATGCAGAGGATGGTGAGCGCCACCTTGAGTACCGCGACCTGTGACCCCTCCTGTGGGATGCCGATCTCCACTTTGCTTGTGACGACCGCTTCCTTCGCCGGTGACTTGTGTGCGATGGCGTAGATCTGTCGTCGGAGGAACTACAGCGAGTTCACCTAGAGTGAGTACGCCTGGAGTCTCTGTGTCCCTAAGGGTGTATGGGGGGTTCTGCGCAGTTTACATGTGTCCCGCCGGGACATGTCGGTGCTATTTGTGGCCAGGGCGATGCTATAACGGAGTCAAGCACGTGCTTCGCTGCGCTATTATAGGGGTATATGGGGGAGGCGAGGATGGTCGCTGAAGTGTTTAGGCTCCGCATCGTGTCCATCAGGGGGGTATTGATACTGTGACTGGGCGCTGGATGGGCTGCGGTGATTACAGGGGCCGCAATGTCCCCAGGATGTGTAGTGTCACGTGTTCTGTTTTGGGAACTTTTTCTTTTATTTTTAATAGGAGTTTTTCTGTGGGGGATTGTTTGGGGGGGAAGCAGAGCACAGCCCCCGGCAGAGGATTCCTGTCCGGAGCTCTGCTCTGCCACAGCCCCTGCTGTGTGTTGAGGGGGCGGGGAATGGTTACTAAGTGGCCCGCAGCTTCTTCTGTGAGGCTTCGGGGTGCTGTGCCTAAAGCGCTCTGGAGGACGGGAGTGCCTGCTGGACCTCCGCCCTCCAGGGCGCTCCTCGGCAGGATGCGGGACAGGAGTGTTAACGGGGGTGGGGAACAACAGGCTGTGTGCTGTCTCCAGTGCCGGTGGCAGGCAGGAGACCTGAATCCCCTCTGTGCCCGCCGCCGACATGGAAGACAGCCCGCACTCATTTATTAGTGCAGAGGAGCCCTGCGCCCGCAGTAAGTGAGGCGCAGGGTCCACCGCCGCACTAGCTTCAGCTTCCTGCTCCGCCCCGCAGCATTCTGAACTGGGGGGCGTGACCTGTGGGGTCACGTGGGGCGGACACGCGCCCTGTACATGCGCATCGAGCGCTTCCTGCCCTCCAGCTCCGCCTCCCCCAACATGCCTCTCCAGCCTAGTGGAGTCACGCGCCCGCTTCCCTGCTCCGGCGCGCGACCGCAGAGAGGAACCCCCCAACCCCACGCCGGCGCGCGCCGGCCGCCCTGCTGTCGCTGCGTGCCCTTCCCCACTGGCGTGCGGCCACCGGACCGCCACGGCTGCCCGCTTCCCCGAGTCAGCGAGCGCCCGCAGCACTACCGCAGCCGCCTACCGCCCCGGGTTGAGTGGCCCGATGAACACTGTAAAGTTGTGCGGATGCGGCGATCGGGTGAGGAAGGGGATCGGGACCAAGCCGCGGAAGTAATGCAGCCCCCTGTTCCAGATGACCCGACCGCCGTGGAGGGGACCATTGTACCGTGGGCAATTGGAGTGGGTGAGTAGGCCCAAGTGGTGAGGGGACTGGGACTGGGGAATATGATGTTCCCATAAGGGGTTGAGGGCCAGGGACAGGGTGATCTGGGGATTTAGAGCTGGGGCCAGGGGGATGAGCGCTGAGCCCCGACATGAGAGCCTGTAACCAGCGCTCGCCCCCATGTGCAAACCCAGCCTGGAGGGCCTCAGCAATCTGACCTGATCCTGAAATCTCCATGACGTTCGACTCCGGGACCAGCAAAGAAAGGAAGTAACGTGGGATGTCCCGGTGTTTATGTATCCATGGGACGGCTTGTAGCAGCCGTCCCTTTCGCTTCATTGGATCCTTCTGGGGGCTTCAGGATCACTGGTCAGTAAGGGGCAGCGAAGGGGGGGGTCACCAATCGCCATGGCCCGGGGAGGGGCCACCACAGTCAGTGACTCCCTCCTTATTTAGTATGGAGTCTACCATTATGTCATCAAGATGGGTTTGTTGTGATCTACATGCCAGATGAGTAAAAATGGGAGCATTAGTCAACCCAAATGCCATCACAAGGTTTTCATAGTGCCCCTCAGGAGTATTGAAGGCCGTCTTCCACTCATCTCCTCAATGTGAATGAGATTATAAGCCCCCCTGAGGTCTAGTTTAATCAAATTGTAGGAGTCAAATGGTTTTCTAAAGAGGTCTGGGATGAGAGGGAGAGGATATGCATCTCAGACCGTGATCTGATTAAACTCACAAAAATCAAGGCAGGGGCGCAACCCCTAGTCTTTTTTTTTTTTTGACAAAGAAAAACCCCACTGCAACGGGAGATGAAGAACGTCTTATATGGCCCTTTGGTAGACTTTCAGTGATCTAGTTTTTCATGGCCTGCCTCTCTGAACCAGAGATATTATATAACCTGCTTTTTTGGCAGCTTGGCCCCAGGAATAATATTACCGACGCAATCATAAGGATGATGGGGTGGAAGTTCTTGACACCCCTGTTCAGAAAACACATTCCTGAAATCAGACCCACCATGGCTATCCGAGTGACCAAGCAGTGTTCTTGGCAATACTCGCTCCATTTTACCACCTCCCGAGTCTGCCAGTCTACGGCTAAGTGCCCACGATGCAGAAATGCTCTGGATTTTTCCTGAGCGTTTCTGCATCTCCCTGGCAGAAAAAATGCATGCGGATTTTACATGTGTTTTTCCTGCCAGGGACAAGCGTAAGTGAAGCGTTTTTTCACATGCATTTCCGCATGCGGGTTGTCAAGCGGTTTCCAAGCGATTTTAGCATCACTTGGAAAGTGCTTGACAACTTGGTCACACTATATAAATCCATGCAACCGGCATGGATTTATATAGTGTGACCAAGTTAATAGTTGAAGAAAAAAGATTAAAAATGGTAAAAAAAAAACAAAAAACAAAAACATTTTACTTACCTTCTGATGGCCCCTGGTCTCTTGTATGGCTCACGGTGGTGTGAAAGGACCTTCCATGACGTCATTTAGTCATGTGACAGGTCACGCGACCGCCGACGAGCCGTTCAAGAGACTCAACTCAGCGGAGAAAAGACCGGGGGCCATCACAAGGTAAGTATAATGTATTTTTTTCTTGTCTTTTTTTTTTTTTTACAGGTACCATGGTACCCGGGTCTGGAGGAGAGTCTCCTCTTCTCCAGACCCGGGTACCATCCGCACGTTGAATCGCTTAATATCCGCATGTGCACATGTAGTCATGCGGATATTAAGCGATTCAATGCAAGTCAATGGAGGTAAAACGTTGCGATTACGCAAAATAACTGGTAGTGCTGCGGATTTTTACGCACTGATAATGCGCAGCGGAAATTTCCGCAGCATGTGCACAGCACATGCGGATTATCATTGGGGAACATTGCAGACCTTCTACCAAGCGTTTAAGCGTTTCTGCAATGGAATTGCCGCTGCGGAAACGCTTAAAAGATAAAGTGGGCACACAACCTACCACAGGATTGTGCAGCGTAAACCAAGGTAGTCTAAGGACCACAGGAGAGGGCAAGCCCTCTAGCACATAACAGTCAATAAATTTTGAGTGCAAGGCCCCTACCTGCAGATGTAGCACACGAGCGACAAGAGTAAAATACCCCTAGCTCAAGGGTGCAGAGTCAATGGCGATTATGGGTGTTGAGCCAGAAAATTTATGAGGTTTGAGGTCCTGATCGAACCTAGCGTCGATCAAAATAAACCCCGCCCCACTGTCCAGAAAGGCAGAAATTACCACCATACTTTTGCCAAGATGGATCTTGGACGGTAAAAAAAAAAAAATTGTGACCTACCCACAGAGGAAATAAGTACACCCCCGAGTTGCCAATTCACCCTGCAACTCGGGCGCCTTAGTTTTCTGGTGGGTGTTTAGGAATTTAGGAAAGACACACACACACACACACACACTCCCCCTTTCCGCCAAACTACAGTTGGACCAACAGAACAAGTCGCCACACCCAACAGCATGGGTTCCTCAGTTAACTCAAACCTAGGGGCCCTTGACCCCAGGCCCCCTGCAAATTGGAGTGTCTCCTTATGTCTCTGGCAATGACAGCGGTTAACACACAAACGCCTCTTCAAAACAACCAACACCTCTGACTCCAGAACTAGGCAGCATAAATCTAACACTGGCAATCCAAGATTGCCAGAGGCGAGTATATATAGGAGAGGCGAGAGGCCAACACTGAACAGCTGAGACCATCAATGCTGGAAAGCTCTAGCAGCTCTCAACTGAACAGATTAACCTTTGCACTGCTAGCAGAAACCTTCACGGTTTAATATGATAGTGAAGTGCTTCTAATCAGTGCAGGAGCTCAGACGTCGCAGTCTTCTGGCCCCTCTAGTTACGGTAAACCCGTGGTTCCTGGATTCCAGCGATGTGTCACTTACCGAGCTGCTTGATGCAGTGTTGATAAATTCCCTTTATTAGCTGCAGATGTTCTGCCTATGCACAGGGTACACAGAAAGCTGTCAATCAGTGGTGCGGGTGGGGCTATATATAGAGCTCATGAATGTGGAGGACTACATGGCAGCAGGTTTACTAGTCCTTGAGTGATAAAACTAAAACAAGCAGCCAGTTATTGACACATGGCTGGAATCAGAGTCTCTGTCTTTATATAATCAGAATCTAATAAGAGTATAGATGCAAGTGTACAATAAATCTGGAAGAATAAAGAAGTAATCAGTATATCATAAATTATATCTACCCTACAGGTAGCATATGCATTATAATTACATACAACGTCACTAAGGAAAAGTACCTCATTTGCGTCGACCACCAATAATACACCTTGGCAAGCAGAAAGGGACCTTGAAACTTCGTAGCTAAAATCAACATGACCCTACAAAAGTACAAAAACGTTAAAAGGGAAAACATGTTGGACAAATATGGATTGATGGATACAAGGCGCATTCTTAAATAACCATGTATAAATGTGAGGGGAGTCATTTCGTATGTAGATGGACAAAGAATGCTGAGCGTTGGAAACATGTTGCTATGTTGCATAAATTTTTCACTTGAACCTTGTGGATTAATGGACTTTTAAAGATGAAATAATAAAGATGGATTTTATGGAGCTGGAGTTCCTTTTCTTTTTCCTGTGATTTACACACGTGTGGCCACACGATCTCCAGGCTTCAGCACGCTGAGAGCCGCTGTGGGTGAGCTGGTGTTTTTTTTTCTATAGCATTCTTAAATAGGCTGTGCCAAGATCGCAACTTTTTGGCTATTCTGTGGGGGGGTGACAACCGGGACCTCCAATGATCAGAAGAACAGATGTCTCACATCCCCTTTTTTAATGGAGTGGTGCCATTGTCTACGGGACTGATGGAGATATCTGAGCTCTGAATTCAGCCATCTCCGGCAGTCCATTACACTTTGAGTGGAGCAGCAGTGCACGCGCTCATCGGCCAAACCATTGGCGTAATATGGCTCGTGCACCTGATTTCCTGTGATTGGGGTCCCAGAGATGGGTCCCCAGCTATTAGCAAGCAATCTGTTCTGTAGAAAAGCGATAAGTTGTAATCTGAGAGCAAACTCTTTCAATTTTAAAATATTGGATAGCTCTTATGGGCGTCTATAAAAAAAAAAAAAACAGTGTGAGATCTACAGGGTCGGCCATTTATATGGATACACCTAAATTAAATGGGAATGGTTGGTGATATCAACCTGAAACAACGGATACTGGAAGCCTGTGCTAGCATTTCTTCTGCGGTGTTGCTATCAGTGTGTCAAGAGTGGGAGAAGAGGGTTGCATTGACAATCCAACACAATGGGCAGCACTTTGAACACATTTTATAAGTGGTTATAAACTTGTACAAAACTCATGAAAGAATAAAGTTACGTTAAAACCAAGCACACCATTGTTTTTCTTATGAAATTCTCAATAAGTTTGATGTGTCACATGACCCTCTTTCCATTGAAAAAATAAAGTTGGATCCAAAATGGCCACCATGGTCACCACCCATCTGGAAAAGTTTTCCCCCTCCCATATACCAATGTGCCACAAACAGGAAGATGATATCACCAACCATTCCCATTTCATTTAGGTGTATCCATATAAATGGCCCACCCTGTAAAATAATAAATTATTATTATTATTATTGCAGCTGCTGCATTTTGTATAACTCATTCAGTATCTGAACATCTGCAACAAGAGCACAGAGAAACAAATCAAGAAGAAACGTCACACTCACCGGAGTGTGGATCAGGCTCAGGAGATACTTCTTTCCCTCCTAAGTGTAAACCAGAGACGCAGTCTGGGCCTTCACCGTAATCCCGGCTCCCTCTCCACCTGCAGCTTGGCCAGAACTTGCTTATTGGAGGCGGCTTTTGGAATACACCCTGAGGGAAGGAGCGAGACCCCAGAATCCACACTGTTAGCTCGTGGTGGCAGTGTCCCCCTCCATACTAGTCTGTCAAGGTTAGCTTGTTTCTGTGTTTTATATATGTATTTTATGTGTGTAAACCCTCTTCATGTGTACAGCAGCCTGGAATGAACGCTGCTTAAAAAATAAATAATAGAGTAAGGCCTCATTCAGACCACAGTGATTTCTCTTGTAGGTAAAAAAAAAAAAAAAAGACCGATTTTCATCAGCTTTGTTTTGCATCCGAGAAGTTCAAAACTTTGATTTGGATCAAAATCCGACAGGTCAACGAGTTTCGGTGAAAAATACGCGATCCGCAGAAATATGTGAACAGCCCTAGACTATAATAGATATGAGTTCTGTGAAAAACAAGGATCGAGCTCGTACGAGATCCAACATTTCATTCTATAAATCTACATAAATAATTAATAACGTGCCAAATTGCTTTTTTTTGTGTATGTTTTGCGTGTACGGAGGGAAAGTTCCCAGTGCTAGTGTCTATGGTGCTCCATTAGGCTAGGGCTACCTTGTGACTGTGTGTGGCGCTACTGATTGAGCAATAGCTCCAGTTCAAAGCAATACACTAATTTTAAAAGGAAATCTGTTTGACCTCAGATGTGGGCATGCAGGCCTTTGAAATGTAAATCTAAACCAATGGACACTTTTATATCTTCTACCTGTTGCTGCACTCCTAAGTAATTAGAATTTTGGTTCACATGCAAATGAGGAATTAAGTCTCTGTCTCCTGAGATTATCTCCCACAGCAAGCATCCGTTCTCTTTAGGCTACGTTCCCATCGCTTTTGATGAGTTTTCGATGTTGCAGATTTTCTACAGCATTCCTGCACCTATTAAGTAAAATAGGTTACTTGTTTTTTTTTCTTTAAATCTGTAACATCAAAAGCTCACTGAAAGCTCGTGGTGGGAACTTAGCCTCAGTGTCAATGATAGCTCACAGTTTTTTGGGATGTCAGGCACTAAGCAAGGAAAATCAGAAAGTAAGCTATAACTCAAGATAAAGAGGCTGGTGCTGGGCAGGGAAGCAACCTTGGAAGGCTGAGGCTCGGTAAGTGCTCCGTTACACCCAGAGCACTCAGAAATGCAGCAACAGATAAAAGATATAGAGGTGTCTATGGATTTAGCTTTCCAAATCCTGCATGGTCATGAAAGAGAATTGGAGGGAGGGGTATATCTGATGGATTCCCTTAAATTATTAAATGGCAATTGCAGTTCACATAGTTGCATAATAGCTAATCATTAGCGCTACAAAAATTTGCACTTCAAGCACCAGTAAAAAAGATTCCTTAGAGGTATCTGGTCACTATTAGTGATGATCGAGTGTGTTCTATCAACCCCTTCGGCGAGCACGCTCGGGTGCTCGCTGAGTATTTTGGCATGCTCGGCCTTTCTTTTAATGTCGCCGTGCCTGCAAGTGTCACGGCTGTTAGACAGCGTGCTCGCCGAAGGGGTTCATAGAACACGCTCGATCATCACTAGTCACTATACATGAGTATACCATAAAAAACAACATATTATATAGTGAATAACACAGACACTATTCAATACAGCAGGGTTGAGGTGTATTTTGTGGTACAAAATTACAGTATTTTTGAATGACACCATTCACTTTACTGTGCAAGATATAGAAAAAAGGGTAATGAACTCCAAATAAAGTGAAATGGTGCAGAAGAGAAAAAAACAAAAACATTTCACTGCTTTTAAAAAATTCTAAACTTTGCAAACAAATTGTTTGGCTCATGTTTCAATTTTCTAAGACCGTTTTTAATACTTACCATTTTGGGGTACAACTTTTTGATTGCTCCATCAAATGAATAGTCATAAGTTACTTACCGGTAACGGAATTTTTCAGAGCCCATGACAGCACCACGAGAGAGGGGATCCGCCCACCAAGGAGAGGAAACCTACAGGCATAAAAGGGCGCCACCTCTCTCCCGCCTCAGTTTGGATTACAGAGCACTGAGAGGACCGCCAGGTTAATGAACACAGCAAACAATCACAAAGTTGCCATACCACACGACACCTATTGAGTGTGAGATTATAATTTATAAAAGGGGAGTGCTCCCACAAAGGTGAAGGGAGGGAATGTAAGGGTGCTGTCATGGTCTCCGAAAAATCCCATTACCGGTAAGTAACTTAAGATTTTATCAGTCGACCATGACAGCACCACGAGAGAATTACAGGGATGAAGTAATCTATTGAAGGACCACAGCCTGGAACACTCTTCTCCCAAAGGTGAGGTCAGCCGATACTATATAGGTTAGATATGGGTGTGTCTATGGAATGTAGAGGGACAGGACCAGGTAGCAGCCTTACATATGTCTTCTAATCAAGACACCTGTCTTCTCAGCCCAGGAGGTCGCCACAGCCCGGGTGGACTGAGCCTTCAACCCTCCTGGCACTTCCTTGCCGCTAGATGTATATGCTAGAGAAATGGCCTCCCTATTCCATCTAGCTATGGTGGACTTTGTGACATTAGACCGTTTTGTAGCCCCTTGGTAGGATATAAACAACGAGTTATCTTTCCTAAAGCTTCTGGTAACTGAAAGGTACCTAACCACACATCTCCTCATGTCTAATGTATGTAACTCCGCCTCTTTCTGGTCTCTAGGATTTGGACAAAAGGAGGGTAGGAGGACTTCCTGAAGTCTGTGGAAACGAGTGGCTACCTTAGGGAGAGAGAGAGTGATTTTTAGACTAGATCCTGCCTATCATCCAGAATTTGAGTAAACGGCGAGGCCATAGACAGGGCCTGGATGTCACTAATGCTCCTGGCCGAGGTTAAAGCTATTAACAAAGCGGTCTTAAGGGAGAGGGATTTAAGGGTTGCTGACTATTAGCTCAAACGGCGAGCTAGTCAAGGCCTTTAGAACCAAATTTAAATCCCAGGGAACCAAGCTGCTTTTAATAATAGGTCTAGATCTAAAAGCTGCCTTAATGAACTGAGAAACCCAGTAGTTACCCGCTAGATCACAGCTATATAGGGAACCCAAGGCAGAAACCTGAACTTTAAGGGTGCTGGTGGATAACCCTAGTTCAAGACCTTTTTGTAAAAACGCCAAGATTTTTCCTATTGGCGCCTTCCCCTCCCCCATCAACCCCAGGTTTTCTGCTGTGCATCAGGATGGTTACTAGACCTTGGGAAAAACCTTTCCGATTTAGCAGTGTCTTTTCAAGTTCCACACCGTCAAGTGGAGGCCAGTTGCTTGAGGAGATACGGAATCTCTGGAAGAACCCAAGGATCGGAGATGGACATGCTCCTCAGGCATGATAACCAGGGCCTCCTGGGCCTCAAGGGTATCTGCTGGCTGGTATGGTCCTTCCTTCTGAGGTGACATGGGCCGCAGTCCCTGCTCCACTTCTCTATGGCCCTTCTCATACCGACCCAGTAGAACCGCTCTCTCAGTAGGAACTCCAGTTTCTTCCACCCGAAGTCCCCGCTCTGTCATGGTAGGCCTCCAGGACCATTGCTGCATCTCGTCTTGGGACCACCACCTGCCAGGTCAGCTCGTGCGTCCGGTGGTTGACAAGCCTTCTGCACAGCTTACCTTCATAGAGGAATAGCCTGCTTTTCTCCTTCCATAACTGCTTGGCTTCCTCTGGAGCGTCCGGGCCAGGGCTAGAGTCCTCCTGGGTTAACATGTCTTGCACCAGGCGAATTGCAGGGTCACTATCTTGCGTTTCAGCCCAGCCGTGGTGGGGTAAGGGATTGAACATGATGGTGGTTAGGTCTTTGTCTCTTACCCGGTGAGAATACTGAGTGGCCCCATACCGGTGGAATGCAGGGAGCTCTACTTCCTCCAGCTCTTCTGAGTCTTCTTCTCCTTCAGGCAAGTGGGGCATCCTTGATAGGGCATCTGCGTTGGCGTTGGTTCTGCCTGCCCGGTATTTGATTGTGAAGTCATAATTTGATAGCCGGGCCATCCACCGCTGTTCCAGGGCACCAAGTCTTGCATTGTCTAGGTGTGTCAACGGGTTGTTGTCCGTGTACATAGTGAACTTTGCGGAGGCCAGGTAATGCTTGAAGCGTTCCGTTACGGCCCACACCACTGCCAAGAATTCTAGCTTGAAGGAGCTGTAATTCTCCAGGTTTCTCTCGGTGGGCCTCAGCTTCCGGCTGGCGTACGCGATCACCCTTTCTCTGCCCTGTTGGTTTTGTGACAGTACGGCTCCCAGCCCCACATTACTGGCGTCTGTGTGGAGGATAAAAGGCTGGCCATAATCAGGGTAGGCCAGGATCTCATCCCCAGTGAGGGCCATCTTCAACTGGCGGAAGGACTCCTCTTCCGGCTTGTCCCACTTGAAGGGTGGCTTCTGGCTTCTGGACCTAGACTGTCCTATCAGGAGGTCCTGCATAGGGGCTGCCATCTTAGTGAACCCGGGGATGAACCTTCGGTAGTAGCCTACCAACCCGAGGAATTGCCTCACTTCTTTGATGTTAGAGGGGCTTGGCCAGCTCTTGATGGCTGTCACTTTGTCGGGGTCGGGGGCTACTCCCTCAGCACTCACCACGTGCCCTAGGTACTGTACCTTCGGTTTCAACAGGTGACACTTTGAGGGTTTCACCTTCAGGCCATAGCCTGCCAGGGCTTCGAACACCTCGGCCAGGTGCTTTAGATGGTCCTCGTAAGTCTTCGAATAGACAATCACGTCGTCCAGGTACAGTAGGACCGTCTCGAAGTTTCGGTGCCCTAGACAGCATTCCATCAGCCTCTGGAAGGTCCCTGGTGTGTTGAAGAGCCCGAATGGCATACAGTTGAATTCGCTCAATCCCATCGGGGTGGTGAAGGCGGTCTTCTCCTTGTCAGCCTCTGCCACAGGAACCTGCCAGTACCCGCTAGTAAGGTCCAAAGTAGGAAAGAAGTTAGCTGATTTTAGGGCTGCTAAAGACTCCTCTACCCTAGGTAACAGGTACGCGTCTTTATGGGTGATACGATTGACCTTTCTATAGTCCACGCACATTCTCATGGTACCGTCTTTCTTTTTTACCAAAACTAAGGGAGCTGCCCAGGGGCTACAGCTATCTCTAATGACCCCAGCTTCTTTCATTTCTCTCAGCATGCCCTTTGCGTTCTGATAATGTGCAGGAGGTACAGGTCTGTGTCTCTCTTTTATTGGTGGGTGGCTCCCCGTGGGGATGTGGTGTTCTAACCCTTTTACTCTGCTGAAGTCTAGCGGGTGCTTACTAAAGATTCTCTCGTACTCCTGTACCACCCGGTAGACTCCTTGTTTTTTGTGCAGGGGAGTGGAGTCAGCACCCACATGGAGTTTCTGGCACCAGTCCTCCTTGTGTTTCTGGGAGCCATTACCCTCCACCGGTTAAGATGGAGGCAAGGGTTCCACGACCCTGATAGCATTGTGTTGGACGGCAAACAATTTGGCTAGTGTAGCATACCGGGGCAAGTAGACTTCCCTTTCCCCGATGTTTAAGATCCAGACGGGCACCCTTCCATGGCGGACATCAACCACCCCCCTGGCTGTCAAAATGGTGGGCCTGCTGTCTGAGTACACGGGTTCTACCATGGCTTGGTAGTCTATCCCCCTTAACCCGATTGCAGTCCGACACCAGATCATCATTTCACTTTTGGGAGGCATGGCAATGGGGAACGGGTCGCTCATCCTCACGCTACCGATCTCACCACCAGACAGTTTTACCTGTTGACGTCTCACCAGGGCCCTTATCTCCTTCTGGAGGACTCTCTGCTGGCTGGAACTAGCATTCATCACCACCTTCTGCAAAATCACAATTACTTCTGCAAGACAATTTTCAATCACGTTAGTACCCACAGTTATTTTAGGGTGACTTTCACGGCGATCAATGTCCACAATGATCACTCCCTGTGCCGGCAGTTCAACCTTACCAATCTTGATGGTCATCTCTCTGAACCCCACTTGCGGCACAGGTTGGCCATTGCTGGCGATGATGCTTAAGTCATCGTCTGGATAACGGGTTATATCCGCGTCACTCCAGTACCGCTTGAAAAGTACGTAGGGGATGGTAGTCACTTGAGACCCGGTGTCCAGCAGTGCACTTATGGGGATACCGTCCAGCACTACGGGTAAGACCGGGCGTCCCCCCACGTACTTATCACGCCAATTAGACGGGCCTGATGACCTTATGCCTGGGGGTTGGCCCTCTGCCCCAGGTCGGACCCATTTAAAGTACAGTACCTTGCTATGTGTCCTGGCTGACTGCAACGGTGGCAAATCGGCTGTCCATCCTCAGTGTAACTGTCGGCGGGCCTCCCTCTGAACGACGGGATCCTCCTCTGTCGACGCCACGGGACATCCTCCGGACTGGAAGCCAGCTTGATGGGTCCTGACGGGTCCACCTGTAACGACTGTAAGGTCCTGGTCAATGCAGCAACACTCCTGGTTAGTTCCTGGACCTGATGGTGCAGGTCTGCAGGCGGGGATGGGTTTGAGGCCTGCGCATCAGCCCCCACAAGGTCTGCAGGGTAGGGCGCCGCCCCCTGGTGGTAAGTAATGGCAGGGCGCTGGGAAGCTACAGCGCTACTTGGTGCGGGTTCTCGGAGCACCCGGATGTCCCTATCCTTGAACTGCGCAAAAGTCAAATCGGGGTTCTGAAGGGCCATGAGGCACAGCTGGGTTCTGGGGGCGCTGGACAGCAGACCTTCTATGAACTGGTCAGTTTACAGCTTATCGGTGTCCTGCACGCTACCAGGGTCAGCTTGTTTGATAGCTCTCAGGGCTTCTTGCAGGTTCAAGGCATAATCTCTGATACTATCCTGGGCTCGCTGCTTACAGCCATAGAACCGCATTTTGATTTCTGCTGAGGTACGGGTATCAAAGGTACTCCGCAACCGGGTCAGAATGTCCTTTACAGTCCTTTTCTCCTCATCTGACCATGATTTCACTTCCCGCTGGGCTGCACCGGTGAGCTGCCCCGTCAGAATGCTCACTTTCTGTTCTTCTGTCAGGGGGTAAACTTTAAATAAACTGTGCAGTCTTTCCTTAAAGTCAGTCAATGTATGGGATTCCCCTGAGTATTGGGGCAGCCAGGCTGCTCCAGGGATGTAGGGCATGGAGAATGGCATCACCGCTGCTGCAGCCACGCTGGTGGTAGAGGGTCCGTCCGCGTCCGTCATCTTCCTCCCCCATAGTTAACCGTGGCCTACCTTCTGTTGATCCTCTTCCATAGGCCGCGGCTCCGCTGGTGCTGCTCCGGACGAGGACCTTGCGTCGCGTCCTGGTGACGTCAGCGTCGCTCTCTCTCCTTCCAGGACCTTACGCAGCGTCGGTGAGTAGGGCGGGGCTTCAGGTCTCGCGCGGTTTGGACGTCCACGCCCCTCTTCTTCCCGCGCGGCGTCCTGAAGATGGCGTCCGATGGCGGGAAAATGGCTGAAGATGGCGGGAAAATGGCTGAAGATGGCGGGAAACTGGCTGAAGATGGCGGGAAACGACTGAAGATGGCGGGAAACGGCTCTGGATAGCGGGAAACAAGGTACGCAAACAGCCCTTTCAAGCACGCAATACCCGTTTGTGGCGGGTTGGTCACAATCCTGCCGACTACGCCAAAAGCTGACTCGCCCCCTGGGCCGTGGGGCACTCGGGAACCGGGCTTCAGTGTGATGATGGGGGTAGTAGTGGCAACCCGATCCCGTGGCTAAGGGTGGTCAGACCATATGCTGTGGCAGCCTATTTGTAGGGTTTTGAATGTCCGACTACGCCACCCGTGGATTGCGGTCGGGGATGACCGCCGCTGCAAGGCAGACCGCTGAGGCTGATGTTGGTATGCAGCACTGGGATAGAATAGCTCCCCACGGGAAGAGTGTAGCCTCAGGGCAGATAATAGGATGCTGGGGGTGATGGTGCAGGCCGCAATAATAAAGGTCCAGAGTCTACTTCAAACAGTCCAGGGTCTTTATTGTAGGTAGTACTTATGACCCAACAGGAGTACAGGGTAGGAATGGGCCTGGGTGTCTGAGAACATTCGGGCGAGCCCCACTGGTCAGGGTGAGTGGGTAGGCCTACCGTTCTCTCTCTGCCCTTGCTGACTATCCCCCTTTTAGTGGTGTGATAGCCCACGTCCCTGAGCTGGCCGTGTACTACGCCTGTATGGCTTGCGACTCGGGCCTTAGGTACCTGTTGCTTCTCCGTGCTGTACCGGTCCCCCTGTGTGGCGGTGCCTCCAGGCTTCTCAGGCCAAGGGACCTAAAATCCCTCACAGGTAGGTTATCTGCTGCCGGGCTTGCAACCCTGACAGCCTCGGACCCCAGTGTCCGGTTGTGTAGTTCTCTCTCAGCCAGGACCGGCTCTCGTCGCCTCTGTCCCTGGCTTCCTGTTCCTCCTCAGCCTCCTTGACTCCTCAGCTGCTGCTGACCTGTCCCTCTCCTCTGGGAACCCTTCTGGATGCTTCAGAAGTGGGTCCTGGTCTCTCTAACCCTGTCCTCAGTTCCAGCTTTTATAGGGGCAGCCAGCTCTCCCTACTGGCCTGGGACAGGAGGTGCGGCATGCTAATTGTCCCTGACTAGGGAACCTCCCTCCTGCTCTCAGACACAGCCTTTAATACTTGTGGCATCCAGGCCTGGGGTGACACACATCCACAGCTAGGGGATTTAGGGAACACAAGATCTTTGTCTTCCGATTTAGTTTTGTGGCAAACAGATCTACCTGACCGGAGGGCCCCCCACCCCCCCATCTTCGGCTATTTGGGTAAAAATTCCTTGATTTAGTTCCCATTCCCCTTGCATCAGAAGATAGCAGCTTAGGAAATCTGCTCTGGTGTTTTCTTTTTCCCTTATATGGAGGGCCATCAGGGAAAGGAGGTGACTTTCTGTAATCTGGAAGAGATGATCTGTCACTCATCAGCAATCTTGACCATGTGTCCCCTGGTGGTTCACATATGCTACCGCAACTAGATTATCCAAGAGGATCTTTACATTCTGGCCCTGAAGGAAAGGTAAGAAATTATTCACCGCCTTGTCTACCGCCAGAAGTTCTTTTGCATTGGAGGAGAGACTCTTTTCGATATCTGACCAGGTCCCCTGGGCTCCCCACCCTCTGGGACTCGCATCTGTGGTAATTGTGCTAGTGACCCCAAGTACCCAGGGAACCCCTCGAGATTGGTGGCAGGATGAGCCTAACCTCTATAAAGATTTTACTGACCGGGGTGATAAGGACATCTTCCCTTCCAAGTGCCCCTTAAGAGAAACTTCATTATGTATCAGATCCCACTGTAAAACCCTGGAATGGTATTGTGCTCACAGAACCCCTGGGAAGCACGATATCAGGGTACCCAACAGGTACATTGCACCTCCAAGGGACATGACCGAATTTGCTATGGCTTTCTTCACCTGGCCCCTCATTTATTGTATTTTAGCTTCCGGGAGGTGGCATTCTTGAGATTCGCAATCCCCAAAAACGGCTGAACTGTCGAGTAATCTGGATCGTGTGCTCACGATTCCGGGCGAAATCCGTGACACAGTGATGGCAGGGTGAGATATGGAGTGTGTCAGCCTCATTTTGACTTGTTTTAAGGACATTACATCAAAGTTGGATCAGCCTGTAGTGTGTTTTTCAACTTAAATTTTGGGGGTGACTCAAAATCCAGGCCTCCATTGGTTAATAAATTTGATTTCCATTGATGATTTTGTATGAACATTTGCTAAAGAAGAACTGCGCCCAGCGGAGTCAAGCTGAAGGAAGAGAATGGACTTGATCTGACTTCAGACATTTTTTCAAGTTTCCCCTCAGGAGGGGGCCAGTTCACTTTTTAGCTGGGTTAAAATACACTGCTCAAAAAAATAAAGGGAACACTCAAATAACACATCCTAGATCTGAATGAATGAAATATTCTCATTGAATACTTTGTTCTGTACAAAGGTAAATGTGCTGACACCAAAATCACACAAAAATCATCAATGGAAATCAAATTTATTAACCAATGGAGGCCTGGATTTGGAGTCACCCCCAAAATTAAAGTGGAAAAACACACTACAGGCTGATCCAACTTTGATGTAATGTCCTTAAAACAAGTCAAAACGAGGCTCAGTGTTGTGTGTGGCCTCCACGTGCCTGTATGACCTCCCTACACCGCCTGGGCATGCTCCTGATGAGGTTGCGGATGGTCTCCTGTGGGATCTCCTCACAGACCTGGACTAAAGCATCCGCCAACTCCTGGACATTCTGTGGAGCACCGTGACGTTGATGGATGGAGCGAGACATGATGTCCCAGATGTGCTCAATTGAATTCAGGTCTGGGGAATGGGCGGGCCAGTCCATAGCTTCAATGCCTTCATCTTGCAGGAACTGCTGACACACTCCAGCCACATGAGGTCTGGCATTGTCCTGCATTAGGAGGAACCCAGGGCCAACCGCTCCAGCATATTGTCTCACAAGGGGCCTGAGGATCTCATCTCGGTACCTAATGGCAGTCAGGCTACCTCTGGCGAGCACATGGAGGGCTGTGCGGCCCTCCAAAGAAATGCCACCCCACACCATTACTGACCCACTGCCAAACCGGTCGTGCTGAAGGATGTTGCAGGCAGCAGATCGCTCTCCACGGTGTCTCCAGACTCTGTCACGTCTGTCACATGTGCTCAGTGTGAACCTGCTTTCATCTGTGAAGAGCAAAGGGAGCCAGTGGCGAGTTTGCCAATTCTGGTTTTCTGTGGCAAATGCACAGTGTTGGGCTGTGAGCACAACCCCCATCTGTGGACGTCGGGCCCTCATACCACCCTCATGGAGTCAGTTCTAACCGTTTGTGCAGACACATGCACATTTGTGGCCTGCTGGAGGTCATTATGCAGGGCTCTGGCAGTGCTCCTCCTGTTGCTCCTTGCACAAAGGCGGAGGTAGCAGTCCTGTTGCTGGGTTGTTGCCCTCCTACGGCCCCCTCCACGTCTCCTGGTGTACTGGCCTGTCTCCTGGTAGTGCCTCCAGCCTCTGGACACTACGCTGACAGACACAGCAAACCTCCTTGCCACAGCTCTCACTGATGTGCCATCCTGGATGACCTGCACTACCTGAGCATCTTCTGTGGGTTGTAGAGTCCGTCTCATGCTACCACAAGTGTGAAAGCACAACCAACATTGAAAAGTGACCAAAACATCAGCCAGAAAGCACTGGTACTGAGATGTGGTCTGTGATCCCCACCTGCAGAACCACTCCTTTATTGAGGGTGTCTTGATAATTGCCAATAATTTCCATCTATTGTCTATTCCATTTGGACAACAGCATGTGAAATTGATTGTCAATCAGTGTTGTTTCCTAAGTGGACAGTTTGATTTCACAGAAGTTTGATTTACTTGGAGTTATATTCTGTTGTTTAAGTGTTCCCTTTATTTTTTTGAGCAGTGTATATAAAAAAATTACTGCAGCTTTAATGCTATTTATTACGTCTCAGGTAATTTTGTGACTAATACAGCATCAAAACTACCAAAAAGCTTAAATCTCCAATGGAAGCCGATAGCACCAGTGAGAACACGGCATAAGCGTAAATTAAAGGAAGAGGAGGACATTATTCACTCCAGTTTCCTGCGGCCCCTCGGGAGTATAGGTTGCTGCACAGTAGTCTGCATTCTGTGTAAAACAGGAAAAACACTTTTACTTAGCGGGATGAGGGCAGCGCGGTGGTCAGTAGTGACACTCTGTCAGTTGAGGATTGCTCCTATTATCTGGTTGTGTATCCTGAGAAGAGGAGACCCACCGAAGAGGAGACCCACCGAAGAGGAGACCGAAGAGGGGACCCAGAGAAGAGGAGACCGAAGAGGGGACCCACCGAAGAGGAGACGCAAGAGGAGACCCACCGAAGAGGAGACCCAGGAGGAGACCCACCGAAGAGGAGACCCAAGAGGAGACCCATCAAAGAGGAGACCCAAGAGGAGACGCACCGAAGAGGAGACCCACCGAAGAGGAGACCCACCGAAGAGGAGACCCACCGTAGAGTAGACCCACCGAAGAGGAGACCCACCGAAGAGGAGACCCACCGTAGAGGAGACCCACCGTAGAGAAGACCCACCGAAGAGGAGACCCACCGAAGAGGAGGGGACCCAGCGAAGAGGAGACCGAAGAGGGGACCCACTGAAGAGGAGACGCAAGAGCAGACCCACCGAAGAGGAGACCCAGGAGGAGACCCACCGAAGAGGAGACCCAAGAGGAGACCCACCAAAGAGGAGACCCAAGAGGAGACGCACCGAAGAGGAGACAGAAGAGGAGACACACCGAAGAGGAGACCCACCATAGAGTAGACCCACCGAAGAGGAGACCCACCGTAGAGTAGACCCACCGAAGAAGAGACCCACCGAAGAGGAGACCCACCATAGAGGAGACCCACCGTAGAGAAGACCCACCGAAGAGGAGACCCACCGAAGAGGAGACCCAATAGGAGACCCACCGAAGAGGAGACCCAAGAGGAGACCCACCGAAGAGGAGACCCAAGAGGAGACCCACCAAAGAGGAGACCCAAGAGGAGACCCACCCAAGAGGAGACCCAAGAGGAGACCCACCGAAGAGGAGACCCACCAAAGAGGAGACCCTCCGAAGAGGAGACCGAAGAGGAGACCCACCGAAGAGGAGACCCACCGAAGAGGAGACCGAAGAGGGGACCCACCGAAGAGGAGACCGAAGAGGGGACCCAGCGAAGAGGAGACCGAAGAGGGGACCCAGTGAAGAGGAGACCGAAGAGGGGACCCAGCGAAGAGGAGAACGAAGAGGGAACCCAGCGATGAGGAGACCCAAGAGGAGACCCACCCAAGAGGAGACCCAAGAGGAGACCAAAGAGGAGACCCACTGAAGAGGAGACCCAACGAAGAGGAGACCCACCGAAGAGGAGACCGAAGAGGGGACCCAGCGAAGAGTAGACCGAAGAGGGGACCCAGCGAAGAGTAGACCGAAGAGGGGACCCAGCGAAGAGGAGACCGAAGAGGAGACCCAAGAGGAGACCCACCGAAGAGGAGACCCAAGAGGAGACCCACCCAAGAGGAGACCCACCGAAGAGGAGACCCAATAGGAGACCCACCGAAGAGGAGACCGAAAAGGAGACCCACCGAAGAGGATCACTCTGCAGCCTCCATTCTGTACAGTTTGGTGTTGAGCTGACTGGAATTCAGTTTTTCAAAAAGTGGCGGAGCCTCGCAGGGATAAACATAACAGAGCGCAGCCGACAGTCCTCATAATTTACCACATTGGATCGGAGTGGATTTTTTGAGGACCTCATTTTAGTAACTCCATTCTAGCTGATTCTCTAGTAAGCTGTCTAGATCGGAGTGGATTTTTTGAGGACCTCATTTTAGTAACTCCATTCTAGCTGATTCACCATTGAGCCATCTAGATCGGAGTGGATTTTTTGTGGACCTCTTTTAGCAACTCCATTCTGTACAGTTTCGTGCTGAAGTGACTGGAAATGAGTTTTTCGGAGAGTGGGCGGAGCCTCGCGGGGAGAAAAGTAACAGAGCGCAGCCGAGAGAGTCCTCATAATTTACCACACTGGATCGGAGTGGATTTTTTTGAGGACCTCATTTAGCAACTCCATTCTAGCTGATTCACTAGTGAGCCATCTAGATTGGAGTGGATTTTTAGATGATCTCCCTGTAGTCTCCATTCTGTACAGTTCATTGCTGACCTGACTAGAATGGAGTTGCTGGAGCGATGTCCTCATAGGATCAAATCCAATCTAGACGGCTCATGACTGAAACATCGAGAATTGAGTTAATTCCAGGAGCTCCTCATAGATTCCAATCTAGTGGCATAGGAATTATAAATGGATGGATGTATTGTTACTTTTTGTGACATACATAATTACACACAGCACTGATTGTTCAGTTTTGCCCGAATTTGACTCTTACTGTATTTCCACCAATCACAGCCACAGCACCGACATTTCTGAAGAGTGGGCGGAGCTAGAGAACATTTATGTAATCATTTTTGCCACTTTTGTGATGTAAATTATGATAATGTTGTCGGCTGCGCTCCGTCACGCTCACGACCTCCCTGCATATGTTCACCCGCTCTTCAAAATGCTGGTGCTGACCAGGACTGGTGGACAGACAAGAAAAGTAACATTTTGTCAAACATGAACAATCAGAGCTTTGTGTAAGTTTTTAAACTATGAAAACTGATAATATAAAAAAAACTAATTTTTTAATTTAACAAAAAAAAAAAAGTGGCCCAGCTTTCTACCTCTCACCTTTTATTAATACTGGCATGCGAAATTTGTTTCTTCAAGAATTGTGGCAGTAATGTTGTATAATGTCTGCCAAGAAATAATAAAACAACCTGTAGCAACTCCAATCTATATGTCTCAGTACAGAGATGACAAGATTGAGCAGCTGCACTGAGGTCCATGATTTGTGGGCACAATGTACTGTGTATAAGGACGTCCACTGTACAGAAACTCCATTCTACAACCCCTGGCAAAAATTATGGAATCACCGGGCTCGGAGGATGTTCATTCAGTTGTTTAATGTTGTTGAAAAAAAGCAGATCACAGACATGGCACAAAACTAAAGTCATTTCAAATAGCAACTTTAGGGCTTTAAGAAACACTAAAAGAAATCAAGATTAAAAATGTGGTACTCAGTAAGGGTAATTTTTTTCAGACCAAGCAGAGGGAAAAAATTATGGAATCACTCAATTCTGAGGAAAAAATTATGGAATCACCCTGTAAATTTTCATTTCCAAAACTAACACCTGCATCAAATTAGATGTGTTCGTTAGTCTGCATCTAAAAAGGAGTGATCACACCTTGGAGAGCTGTTGCACCAAGTGGACTGACATGAATCATGGCTCCAACACAACAGATGTCAATTGAAACAAAGGAGAGGATTATAAAACTCTTAAAAGAAGGTAAATCGTCACGCAATGTTGCAAAAGCTGTTGGTTGTTCACAGTCAGCTGTATCTAAAATCTGGACCAAATACAAACAACATGGGAAGGTTGTTAATGGCAAACATACTGGTAGACCAAGGAAGATATCAAAGAATCAAGACCGGAAACTTAAAGCAATATGTCTCCAAAACAGGAAATGCACAACAAAACAAATGAGGAACGAATGGGAGGAAACTGGAGTCAATGTCTGTGACCGAACTGTAAGAAACCGCCTAAAGGAAATGGGATTTACATACAGAAAAGCTAAACATTAGCCATCATTAACACCTAAACAGAAAAAAACAAGGTTACAATGAGCTAAGGAAAAGCAATCGTGGACTGTGAATGACTGGATGAAAGTCATATTCAGTGACAAATCGAGAATCTGCATTGGGCAAGGTGATGATGCTGGAACTTTTGTTTGGTGCCGTTCCAATGAGATTTATAAAGATGACTGCATGAAGAGAACATGCAAATTTCCACAGTCATTGATGATATGGGGCTGCATGTCAGGTAAAGGCACTGGGGAGATGGCTGTCATTACATCTTCAATAAATGCCCAAGTTTACATTGATATTGTGGTCAGTTTTCTTATCCCATCAATTGAAAGGTTGTTTGGGGATGATGACATCATTTTTCAAGATGATAATGCATCCTGCCATAGAGCAAAAACTGTGAAAACATTCCTTGAAAGAAGACACATAAGGTCAATGTCATGGCCTGCAAATAGTCCGGATCTCAATCCAATTGAAAATCTTTGGTGGAAGTTGAAGAAAATGGTCCATGTCAAGGCTCCAACCTGCAAAGCTGATCTGGCAACAGCAATCAGAGAAAGTTGGAGCCAGATTGATGAAGAGTCCTGTTTATCACTCATTAAGTCCATGCCTCAGAGACTGCAAGCTGTTATTAAAGCCAGAGGTGGTGCAACAAAATACTAGTGATGTATTGGAGTGTTCTTTTATGTGTTTGTTTTTCATGATTCCATATTTTTTTCCTCAGAATTGAGTGATTCCATAATTTTTTCCCTCTGATTGGTCTGAAAAAAATTACTCTTACTGAGTACCACATTTTTAATCTTGATTTCTTTTAGTGTTTCTTAAAGCCCTAAAGTTGCCATTTGAAATGACTTTAGTTTTGTGCCATGTCTGTGATCTGCTTTTTTTCAACATTAAACAACTGAATGAACATCCTCCGAGCCCGGTGACTCCATAATTTTTGCCAGGGGTTGTATACACCTTTTGATCACTTGTTTATAATATTTTTTGCAGATTTATTTATTTTCTGTTATGGGGTATAATAATTTTATAGGTTGGGTTATTACAGATGACCGATAACAAGTGTGCACTTTTTTGGCTTTATTTTAGTTTATTTATAAAAAAATAAACATTTTTATAGGCACTAAAACATTGAAGCCAATATTTAGAATTTTTTTTGTTTTCTTTTACATTTTAGCCCCTTTTTGTAATACGATCTTACTATTAGCGCCATATAGTAATTTTGGCCATTATCTTGTAGTAATGTCCCCATCATGGTCCCTATCTTGTGCTTATGTCCCCCATCATGGTCCTCATCTTGTTTTATTGTCCCCCATCATGGCCATCTTGTAGAAATATCCTCCAACCTGGTCCCCTTCTTGTAGCAATCTCACCATTCGGCTCCCTATCTCATAGTAACGTGTCCCTTCCTGGTCCCCTTTTAGTAGTAATGTCTCTTTGCAGTAATGTCAGGATCCTGATCGTCATCTTCTAGTACTGTTCCCATCCTGGTGCCCTGCGGACATTAGCTGCTGGCCTGTGATTGACCCACAGTTGGCATTGGTATAGCTGAGCAAAGAGCTTGTCTGTGCACGGCGCCTGCAATATGTTCCACTGAAAAAGTGCTGACGTGCCACAATCCTCCAGGTGTACGGTGCCTGCGGCCTGCATGAAGCAGCCCCTGTGGCCAAATGTTTGAGACCCCCGCTCGAGTCTATAAAGCTACAGCTGCCAATCAAAATACAGGGTGCCATGATATACTGAGGGGCTGCCATTGGTTTGATTAGTTAGTCTGTGATGACAGAGTCTCTTTACCCCCTGAGTGATTTCAGACCAATCACCTATTCTGTGGAGAAGTGATAAAGATTTACAAGACAGTGACTTGAAGGGTCAACGTGATATTTGACATTTTTTCTCAACATTTTATTTCAGTTCTATTTTCAAGCAGATCAGGGGGTGTTCATATCCTGAGACGACCATAAGCTGCCCCCAAAAAACTCACTGTCTTCACCGAGGGGTGCGCAGTTCAGGCATAAGAAAAGTATACACAGTCCATAATATGGATATCCATGGAAAACGGAGGGCTTGTAGTGATCGATGGGTTATTGTATTGTGGGGTGTCTAGGTTCTGATTGAAAGTATAAGGACATTCAGAAATGAAAAAGATATCATACAAGGTTTACTTAAATCTCACAAATGAGATAACAGGTGTACTGGTGTGATAATTCTAATAATACAAGTGCATCTCACTAAATTAGAATATCATCAAAAAGTTAATTTATTTCAGTTCTTCAATACAAAAACTGAAACTCATATATTATATAGAGTCATTACACACAGAGTGATCTATTTCAAGTGTTTATTTCTGTTAATGTTGATGATTATGGCTTACAGCCAATGAAAACACAAAAGTCATTATCTCAGTAAATAGAATAATTAACAAAAAAACACCTGCAAAGGCTTCCTAAGCATTTAACAAGGTCCCTTAGTCTGTTTCAGTAGGCTCCACAATCATGGGGAAGACTACTGACTTGACAGATGTCCAGAAGGCAGTCATTGACACACTCCACAAGGTCTCAGAGTCTGGAGGAAGAGTGGAGAGGCCACAATCCAAGCTGCTTGAGGTCTAGTGTGAAGTTTCCACCATCAGTGATGGTTTGGGGAGCCATGTCATCGGCTGGTGTAGGTCCACTGTGTTTTATCAAGACCAAAGTCAGCGCAGCCGTCTACCAGGACATTTTAAAGCACTTCATGCTTCCCTCTGCTGACAAGCTTTTTGGAGATGGAAATGTCATTCTCCAGCAGGACTTGGCCCCTGTCCACACGGCCAAAAGTACCAATACCTGGTTTACACACAACAGTATCACTGTGCTTGGTTGGCAGCAAACTCGCCTGACCTTAACCCCATAGAGAATCTATTATAGAGAATCTATGGGGTATTGTCAAGAGGAAGATGACAGACATCAGACCGAACAATGAAGACGAGCTGAAGGCTGCTATCAAAGCCACCTGGGCTTCCATAACACCTCAGCAGTGCCACAGGCTGATCGCCTCCATGCCACATTGCCGCATTGATGCAGTAATTGATGTAAAAGGAGCCCCGACCAAGTATTGAGTGCATTTACTGACCATACATTTCAGTAGGATAACATTTCGGATTTTAAAATAATTTTTCAAGCTGTTATAAAAGTATTCTAATTTACTGAGATAATGACTGTTGTGTTTTCATTGGCTGTAAGCCATAATCAACATTAACAAGAATAAACACTTGAAATAGATCACTGTGTGTAATGACTCTATATATGAGTTTCACTTTTTGTATTGAAGAACTGACAAATTAATTTTTTGATGATATTCTAATTTAGTGAGATGCAACTGTCCAATGAACTCAGCTCACCTCATGCACGTCACTGACAGCGTGGGAAAATTCTCAGCGCTCAGCGCTTGAGCAGGAGAATTCTCCCACGCTGGGATGGCATTGAGATGACAGGCTGGATCACAGCTGAGCGCTGCCATCCAGCATGCCATCCTTCATAGACACTGCAGAGCGCAGGCATGCTTGCGCTCTGCAGTGTCTCTGAAGTACAGTAATCAACACTATCACTGTACTTATTATATATGTGACTGACATGTTTCTATCTATCTAATCTATGTGTGATGCTCTATTCTTTCTGTTATAAATTGTCGGGTACCGCTGCTGAATTGCCGGCCGGCTTTTTTAAAGAGACGGTGCATGAAAACACTAATATTTTTTTTAATAAATCCTTTAACACTAAATGACAAGTACAGTAACGAACACTGTCACTGTACTTCTTATATATGTGACTGACATGTTTCTATCTAATCTAAGTGTGATGCTTTATTCTTTCGGTTCTAAATTGTCGGGTACCGGTGTATGCCGCTGCTGAATTGCCGGCTTTTCATGTTTCACTGTGAGCACTGTTCCCATCGATTTGGGCACCCACTGTAATGCTACAACCACCATGGCTGTGGCATTACAGTGAGTGGCAGACAATCCCTGCATGATTGGTGCTCTAAATAGCACCAGACATGCAGGACACGCTTTTGGTGCACGAACAGTTATCGAACATAACCTCGAACAGCCGAATTTTTTGCAAATCATTCGCGTTCTTCGAATGACTCGAACACCGCCCAAAACAGCTCGAATTTGAGATTGGCGAACAGTTCTAGTCGAACACCGCTCATCTCTAGTCTTTATCACCCCGGTCAGTAAAATCTTTATAGAGGTTAGGCTCATCCTGCCACCAATCTCGAGGGGTTCCCTGGGTACTTGGGGTCACTAGCACAATTACCACAGATGCGAGTCCCAGAGGGTGGGGAGCCCAGGGGACCTGGTCAGATATCGAAAAGGGTCTCTCCTCCAATGCAAAAGAACTTCTGGCGGTAGACAAGGCGGTGAATAATTTCTTACCTTTCCTTCAGGGCCAGAATGTAAAGATCCTCTTGGATAATCAAGTTGCGGTAGCATATGTGAACCACCAGGGGGACACATGGTCAAGATTGCTGATGAGTGACAGATCATCTCTTCCAGATTACAGAAAGTCACCTCCTTTCCTTGATGGCCCTCCATATAAGGGAAAAAGAAAACACCAGAGCAGATTTCCTAAGCTGCTATCCTCTGATGCAAGGGGAATGGGAACTAAATCAAGGAATTTTTACCCAAATAGTCAAAGATGGGGGGGTGGGGAGCCCTCCGGTCAGGTAGATCTGTTTGCCACAAAACTAAATCGGAAGACAAAGATCTTGTGTTCCCTAAATCCCCTAGCTGTGGATGCTCTCCTGATACGTTGGGATTTCAGCCTGGCGTATGCCTCCCCCTGGTTGGCTCTTCTTCTCATAGTCATAAGAAAGATCAGGGAGGACAAGGCCAGGGTTCTGCTGATCGCAGCCTTTTGGCCCAGGAGGCCCTGGTTCTCATGCCTGAGGAGCATGTTCATCTCCGATCCTTGGGTTCTTCCAGAGATTCCGTATCTCCTCAAGCAACTGGCCTCAACTTGACGGTGTGGAACTTGAAAAGACACTGCTAAATCGGAAAGGTTTTTCCCAAGGTCTAGTAACCATCCTGATGCACAGCAGAAAACCTGGGGTTGATGGGGGAGGGGAAGGCGCCAATAGGAAAAATCTTGGCGTTTTTACAAAAAGGTCTTGAACTAGGGTTATCCACCAGCACCCTTAAAGTTCAGGTTTCTGCCTTGGGTTCCCTATATAGCTGTGATCTAGCTGGTAACTACTGGGTTTCTCGGTTCATTAAGGCAGCTTTTAGATCTAGACCTATTATTAAAAGCAGCTTGGTTCCCTGGGATTTAAATTTGGTTCTAAAGGCCTTGGCTAGCTCGCCGTTTGAGCTAATAGTCAGCAACCCTTAAATTCCTCTCCCTTAAGACCGCTTTGTTAATAGCTTTAACCTCGGCCAGGAGCATTAGTGACATCCAGGGCCTGTCTATGGCCTCGCCGTTTACTCAAATTCTGGATGATAGGCAGGATCTAGTCTAAAAATCACTCTCTCTCTCCCTAAGGTAGCCACTCGTTGCCTCAGTCTCCAGGAAGTCCTCCTACCCTCCTTTTGTCCAAATCCTAGTGACCAGAAAGAGGCGGAGTTACATACGTTAGACGTGAGGAGATGTGTGGTTAGGTACCTTTCAGTTACCAGAAGCTTTAGGAAAGATAACTCGTTGTTTATATCCTACCAAGGGGCTAGAAAACGGTCTAATGTCACAAAGTCCACCATAGCTAGATGGAATAGGGAGGCCATTTCTCTAGCATATACATCTAGCGGCAAGGAAGTGCCAGGAGGGTTGAAGGCTCAGTCCACCCGGGCTGTGGCTACCTCCTGGGCTGAGAAGACAGGTGTCTTGATTAGAAGACATATGTAAGGCTGCTACCTCATCCTGTCCCTCTACATTCCATAGACACCCCCATATCTAACCTATATAGTATCGGCTGACCTCACCTTTGGGAGAAGAGTGTTCCAGGCTGTGGTCCTTCAATAGATTACTTCATCCCTGTAATTCTCTCGTGGTGCTGTCATGGTCGACGGATAAAATCATAAGTTACTTACCGGTAATGGGATTTTTTGGAGACCATGACAGCACCCTTACATTCCCTCCCTTCACCTTTGTGGGAGCACTCCCCTTTTATATATTATAATCTCACACTCAATAGGTGTCATGAGCTATGGCAACTTTGTGATTGTTTGCTGTGTTCATTAACCTGGCGGTCCTCTCAGTGCTCTGTAATCCAAACTGAGGCGGGAGAGAGGTGGCGCCCTTTTAAGCCTGTAAGTTTCCTCTCCTTGGTGGGCGGATCCCCTCTCTCGTGGTGCTGTCATGGTCTCTGAAAAATCCCGTTACCGGTAAGTAACTTATGACTATTCATTTGATGGAGCAATCAAAAAGTTGTACCCCAAAATGGTAAGTATTAAAAACGGTCTTAGAAAATTGAAACATGAGCCAAACAATTTGTTTGCAAAGTTTAGAATTTTTTAAAAGCAGTGAAATGTTTTTGTTTTTTTTTCTTCTGCACCATTTCACTTTATTTGGAGTTCATTACCCTTTTTTTCTATATCTTGCACAGTAAAGTGAATGGTGTCATTCAAAAATACTGTAATTTTGTACCACAAAATACACCTCAACCCTGCTGTATTGAATAGTGTCTGTGTTATTCACTATATAATATGTTGTTTTATATGGTATACTCATGTATAGTGACTAGTGATGATCGAGCGTGTTCTATGAACCCCTTCGGCGAGCACGCTGTCTAACAGCCGTGACACTTGCAGGCACGGCGACATTAAAAGAAATGCCGAGCATGCCAAAATACTCAGCGAGCACCCGAGCGTGCTCGCCGAAGGGGTTGATAGAACACACTCGATCATCACTAATAGTGACCAGATACCTCTAAGGAATCTTTTTTACTGGTGCTTGAAGTACAAATTTTTGTAGCGCTAATGATTAGCTAGTATGCAACTATGTGAACTGCAATTGCCATTTAATAATTTAAGGGAATCCTTCAGATATACCCCTCCCTCCAATTCCCATTCATGACCATGCAGGATTTGGAAAGCTAAATCCATAGACACCTCTATATCTTTTATCTGTTGCTGCATTTCTGAGTGCTCTGGGTGTAACGGAGCACTTACCGAGCTTCAGCCTTCCAAGGTTGCTTCCCTGCCCAGCACCAGCCTCTTTATCTTGATTGATAGCTTACTTTCTGATTTTCCTTGCTTGGTGCCTGACGTCCCCAAAAACTGTGAGCTATCATTGACACTGAGGCTAAGTTCCCACCACGAGCTTTCAGTGAGCTTTTGATGTTACAGATTTAAAGAAAAAAAAACAAGTAACCTATTTTACTTAATAGGTGCAGGAATGCTGTAGAAAATCTGCAACATCGAAAACTCATCAAAAGCGATGGGAACGTAGCCTAAAGAGAACGGATGCTTGCTGTGGGAGATAATCTCAGGAGACAGAGACTTAACTCCTCAATTACATGTGAACCAAAATTCTAATTACTTAGGAGTGCAGCAACAGGTAGAAGATATAAAAGTGTCCATTGGTTTAGATTTACATTCAAAGGCCTGCATGCCCACATCTGAGGTCAAACAGATTTCCTTTTAAAATTAGTGTATTGCTTTGAACTGGAGCTATTGCTCAATCAGTAGCGCCACACACAGTCACAAGGTAGCCCTAGCCTAATGGAGCACCATAGACACTAGCACTGGGAACTTTTCCTCCGTACACGCAAAACATACACAAAAAAAAGCAATTTGGCACGTTATTAATTATTTATGTAGATTTATAGAATGAAATGTTGGATCTCGTACGAGTTCGATCCTTGTTTTTCACAGAACTCATATCTATTATAGTCTAGGGCTGTTCACATATTTCTGCGGATCGCGTATTTTTCACCGAAACACGTTGACCTGTCGGATTTTGATCCAAATCAAAGTTTAGAACTTCTCGGATGCAAAACAAAGCTGATGAAAATCGGTCTTTTTTTTTTTTTTACCTACAAGAGAAATCACTGTGGTCTGAATGAGGCCTTACGCTATTATTTATTTTTTAAGCAGCGTTCATTCCAGGCTGCTGTACACATGAAGAAGGTTTACACACATAAAATACATATATAAAACACAGAAACAAGCTAACCTTGACAGACTAGTATGGAGGGGGACACTGCCACCACGAGCTAACAGTGTGGATTCTGGGGTCTCGCTCCTTCCCTCAGGGTGTATTCCAAAAGCCGCCTCCAATAAGCAAGTTCTGGACAAGCTGCAGGTGGAGAGGGAGCCGGGATTACGGTGAAGGCACAGACTGCGTCTCTGTTTTACACTTACGAGGGAAAGAAGTATCTCCTGAACCTGATCCACACTCCGATGAGTGTGACGTTTCTTCTTGATTTGTTTCTCTGTGCTCTTGTTGCAGATGTTCAGATACTGAATGAGTTATACAAAATGCAGCAGCTGCAATAATAATAATAATAATTTATTATTTTACAGGGTGGGCCATTTATATGGATACACCTAAATGAAATGGGAATGGTTGGTGATATCATCTTCCTGTTTGTGGCACATTGGTATATGGGAGGGGGAAAACTTTTCCAGATGGGTGGTGACCATGGCGGCCATTTTGGATCCAACTTTATTTTTTCAATGGGAAGAGGGTCATGTGACACATCAAACTTATTGAGAATTTCATAAGAAAAACAATGGTGTGCTTGGTTTTAACGTAACTTTATTCTTTCATGAGTTTTGTACAAGTTTATAACCACTTATAAAATGTGTTCAAAGTGCTGCCCATTGTGTTGGATTGTCAATGCAACCCTCTTCTCCCACTCTTGACACACTGATAGCAACACCGCAGAAGAAATGCTAGCACAGGCTTCCAGTATCCGTTGTTTCAGGTTGATATCACCAACCATTCCCATTTAATTTAGGTGTATCCATATAAATGGCCGACCCTGTAGATCTCACACTGTTTGGTTTTTTGTATAGACGCCCATAAGAGCTATCCAATATTTTAAAATTGAAAGAGTTTGCTCTCAGATTACAACTTATCACTTTTCTACAGAACAGATTGCTTGCTAATAGCTGGGGACCCATCTCTGGGACCCCAATCACAGGAAATCAGGTGCACGAGCCATATTACGCCAATGGATTGGCCGATGAGCGTGTGCACTGCTGCTCCACTCAAAGGCTAATGGGCTGCCGCAGATGGCCGAATTCAGAGCTCAGCTATCTCCATCAGTCCCGTAGACAATGGCACCACTCCATTAAAAAAGGGGATGTGAGACATCTGTTCTTCTGATCATTGGAGGTCCCGCTTGTCAACTCCCCCACAGAATAGCCAAAAAGTTGCAATCTTGGCACAGCCTATTTAAGAATGCTATAGAAAAAAAAACCACCAGCTCACCCACAGCGGCTCTCGGCGTGCTGAAGCCCGGAGATCGTGTGGCCACACGTGTGTAAATCACAGGAAAAAGAAAAGGAACTCCAGCTCCATAAAATCCATCTTTATTATTTCATCTTTAAAAGTCCATTAATCCACAAGGTTCAAGTGAAAAATTTATGCAACATAGCAACATGTTTCCAACGCTCAGCATTCTTTGTCCATCTACATACGAAATGACTCCCCTCACATTTATACATGGTTATTTAAGAATGCGCCTTGTATCCATCAATCCATATTTGTCCAACATGTTTTCCCTTTTAACGTTTTTGTACTTTTGTAGGGTCATGTTGATTTTAGCTACGAAGTTTCAAGGTCCCTTTCTGCTTGCCAAGGTGTATTATTGGTGGTCGACGCAAATGAGGTACTTTTCCTTAGTGACGTTGTATGTAATTATAATGCATATGCTACCTGTAGGGTAGATATAATTTATGATATACTGATTACTTCTTTATTCTTCCAGATTTATTGTACACTTGCATCTATACTCTTATTAGATTCTGATTATATAAAGACAGAGACTCTGATTCCAGCCATGTGTCAATAACTGGCTGCTTGTTTTAGTTTTATCACTCAAGGACTAGTAAACCTGCTACCATGTAGTCCTCCACATTCATGAGCTCTATATATAGCCCCACCCGCACCACTGATTGACAGCTTTCTGTGTACCCTGTGCATAGGCAGAACATCTGCAGCTAATAAAGGGAATTTATCAACACTGCATCAAGCAGCTCAGTAAGTGACACATCGCTGGAATCCAGGAACCACGGGTTTACCGTAACTAGAGGGGCCAGAAGACTGCGACGTCTGAGCTCCTGCACTGATTAGAAGCACTTCACTATCATATTAAACCTTGAAGGTTTCTGCTAGCAGTGCAAAGGTTAATCTGTTCAGTTGAGAGCTGCTAGAGCTTTCCAGCATTGATGGTCTCAGCTGTTCAGTGTTGGCCTCTCGCCTCTCCTATATATACTCGCCTCTGGCAATCTTGGATTGCCAGTGTTAGATTTATGCTGCCTAGTTCTGGAGTCAGAGGTGTTGGTTGTTTTGAAGAGGCGTTAGTGTGTTAACCGCTGTCATTGCCAGAGACATAAGGAGACACTCCAATTTGCAGGGGGCCTGGGGTCAAGGGCCCCTAGGTTTGAGTTAACTGAGGAACCCATGCTGTTGGGTGTGGCGACTTGTTCTGTTGGTCCAACTGTAGTTTGGCGGAAAGGGGGAGTGTGTGTGTGTGTGTGTGTGTCTTTCCTAAATTCCTAAACACCCACCAGAAAACTAAGGCGCCCGAGTTGCGGGGTGAATTGGCAACTCGGGGGTGTACTTATTTCCTCTGTGGGTAGGTCACAATTTTTTTTATTTTACCGTCCAAGATCCATCTTGGCAAAAGTATGGTGGTAATTTCTGCCTTTCTGGACAGTGGGGCGGGGTTTATTTTGATCGACGCTAGGTTCGATCAGGACCTCAAACCTCATAAATTTTCTGGCTCAACACCCATAATCGCCATTGACTCTGCACCCTTGAGCTAGGGGTATTTTACTCTTGTCGCTCGTGTGCTACATCTGCAGGTAGGGGCCTTGCACTCAAAATTTATTGACTGTTATGTGCTAGAGGGCTTGCCCTCTCCTGTGGTCCTTGGACTACCTTGGTTTACGCTGCACAATCCTGTGGTAGGTTGTGTGCCCACTTTATCTTTTAAGCGTTTTCGCAGCGGCAATTCCATTGCAGAAACGCTTAAACGCTTGGTAGAAGGTCTGCAATGTTCCCCAATGATAATCCGCATGTGCTGTGCACATGCTGCAAAAATTTCCGCTGCGCATTATCAGTGCGGAAAAATCCGCAGCACTACCAGTTATTTTGCGTAATCGCGACGTTTTACCTCCATTGACTTGCATTGAATCGCTTAATATCCGCATGACTACATGTGCACATGCGGATATTAAGCGATTCAATGTGTGGATGGTACCCGGGTCTGGAGAAGAGGAGACTCTCCTCCAGACCCGGGTACCATGGTACCTGTAAAAAAAAAAAAAAAGACAAGAAAAAAATACATTATACTTACCTTGTGATGGCCCCCGGTCTTTTCTCCGCTGAGTCGAGTCTCTTGTACGGCTCGTCGGCGGTCGCGTGACCTGTCACATGACTAAATGACGTCATGGAAGGTCCTTTCGCACCACCGTGAGCCATACAAGAGACCAGGGGCCATCAGAAGGTAAGTAAAATGTTTGTTTTTTTTGTTTTTTTTTTTTACCATTTTTAATCTTTTTTCTTCAACTATTAACTTGGTCACACTATATAAATCCATGCCGGTTGCATGGATTTATATAGTGTGACCAAGTTGTCAAGCACTTTCCAAGTGATGCTAAAATCGCTTGGAAACCGCTTGACAACCTGCATGCGGAAATGCATGTGAAAAAACGCTTCACTTACGCTTGTCCCTGGCAGGAAAAACACATGTAAAATCCGCATGCATTTTTTCTGCCAGGGAGATGCAGAAACGCTCAGGAAAAATCCAGAGCATTTCTGCATCGTGGGCACTTAGCCGTAGACTGGCAGACTCGGGAGGTGGTAAAATGGAGCGAGTATTGCCAAGAACACTGCTTGGTCACTCGGATAGCCATGGTGGGTCTGATTTCAGGAATGTGTTTTCTGAACAGGGGTGTCAAGAACTTCCACCCCATCATCCTTATGATTGCGTCGGTAATATTATTCCTGGGGCCAAGCTGCCAAAAAAGCAGGTTATATAATATCTCTGGTTCAGAGAGGCAGGCCATGAAAAACTAGATCACTGAAAGTCTACCAAAGGGCCATATAAGACGTTCTTCATCTCCCGTTGCAGTGGGGTTTTTCTTTGTCAAAAAAAAAAAAAGACTAGGGGTTGCGCCCCTGCCTTGATTTTTGTGAGTTTAATCAGATCACGGTCTGGGATGCATATCCTCTCCCTCTCATCCCAGACCTCTTTAGAAAACCATTTGGCTCCTACAATTTGATTAAACTAGACCTCAGGGGGGCTTATAATCTCATTCACATTGAGGAGATGAGTGGAAGATGGCCTTCAATACTCCTGAGGGGCACTATGAAAACCTTGTGATGGCATTTGGATTGACTAATGCTCCCATTTTTACTCATCTGGCATGTAGATCACAACAAACCCATCTTGATGACATAATGGTAGACTCCATACTAAATAAGGAGGGAGTCACTGACTGTGGTGGCCCCTCCCCGGGCCATGGCGATTGGTGACCCCCCCCTTCGCTGCCCCTTACTGACCAGTGATCCTGAAGCCCCCAGAAGGATCCAATGAAGCGAAAGGGACGGCTGCTACAAGCCGTCCCATGGATACATAAACACCGGGACATCCCACGTTACTTCCTTTCTTTGCTGGTCCCGGAGTCGAACGTCATGGAGATTTCAGGATCAGGTCAGATTGCTGAGGCCCTCCAGGCTGGGTTTGCACAGGGGGGCGAGCGCTGGTTACAGGCTCTCATGTCGGGGCTCAGCTCTAAATCCCCAGATCACCCTGCCCCTAGCCCTCAACCCCTTATGGGAACATCATATTCCCCAGTCCCAGTCCCCTCACCACTTGGGCCTACTCACCCACTCCAATTGCCCACGGTACAACGGTCCCCTCCACGGCGGTCGGGTCATCTGGAACGGGGGGCTGCATTACTTCCGCGGTTTGGTCCCGATCCCCTTCCTCACCCGATCGCCGCATCCGCACAACTTTACAGTGTTCATCGGGCCACTCAACCCGGGGCGGTAGGCGGCTGCGGTAGTGCTGCGGGCGCTCGCTGACTCGGGGAAGCGGGCAGCCGTGGCGGTCCGGTGGCCGCACGCCAGTGGGGAAGGGCGCGCAGTGACAGCAGGGCGGCGGGCGCGCGCCGGCGTGGGGTTGGGGGGTTCCTCTCTGCGGTCGCGCGCCGGAGCAGGGAAGCGGGCGCGTGACTCCACTAGGCTGGAGAGGCATGTTGGGGTAGGCGGAGCTGGAGGGCAGGAAGCGCTCGATGCGCATGTACAGGGCGCGTGTCCGCCCCACGTGACCCCACAGGTCACGCCCCCCAGTTCAGAATGCTGCGGGGCGGAGCAGGAAGCTGAAGCTAGTGCGGCGGTGGACCCTGCGCCTCACTTACTGCGGGCGCAGGGCTCCTCTGCACTAATAAATGAGTGCGGGCTGTCTTCCATGTCGGCGGCGGGCACAGAGGGGATTCAGGTCTCCTGCCTGCCACCGGCGCTGGAGACAGCACACAGCCTGTTGTTCCCCACCCCCGTTAACACTCCTGTCCCGCATCCTGCCGAGGAGCGCCCTGGAGGGGGGAGGTCCAGCAGGCACTCCCGTCCTCCAGAGCGCTTTAGGCACAGCACCCCGAAGCCTCACAGAAGAAGCTGCGGGCCACTTAGTAACCATTCCCCGCCCCCTCAACACACAGCAGGGCTGTGGCAGAGCAGAGCTCCGGACAGGAATCCTCTGCCGGGGGCTGTGCTCTGCTTCCCCCCCAAACAATCCCCCACAGAAAAACTCCTATTAAAAATAAAAGAAAAAGTTCCCAAAACAGAACACGTGACACTACACATCCTGGGGACATTGCGGCCCCTGTAATCACCGCAGCCCATCCAGCGCCCAGTCACAGTATCAATACCCCCCTGATGGACACGATGCGGAGCCTAAACACTTCAGCGACCATCCTCGCCTCCCCCATCCCCCATATACCCCTATAATAGCGCAGCGACGCACGTGCTTGACTCCGTTATAGCATCGCCCTGGCCACAAATAGCACCGACATGTCCCGGCGGGACACATGTAAACTGCGCAGAACCCCCCATACACCCTTAGGGACACAGAGACTCCAGGCGTACTCACTCTAGGTGAACTCGCTGTAGTTCCTCCGACGACAGATCTACGCCATCGCACACAAGTCACCGGCGAAGGAAGCGGTCGTCACAAGCAAAGTGGAGATCGGCATCCCACAGGAGGGGTCACAGGTCGCGTTCCTCAAGGTGGCGCTCACCATCCTCTGCATCAGAGATGTCGAGCCCCAACGATCCCGTCCTCCGGGGGACAGAAACGATACAATGGCACCCTCCAGAGCTTACAGTCTGCACGATACAACGATTTCACGCAGGTCTAAGAGCAGAGGCATGCCGCTCACCCCGAGCGAGACTGGTGTCAGAGTCCCTCCACACATCGGAGTCCCTCCTCCAGCCGCAGGAATGGGTGCGTGCAATATAAGTATAACTGAAATGGGAAATAGTAACACCAACTTAATAGCGGCCCTTAAGGCCATAGTCGAACAACTATCCGTGCCACCAGGCGCTATACATAATTCTACTAAAACAACTCCACCATTAGCCAGCGTACACAAGGACGCATTCTTTTGCAGGATAAGCCCATTGGGCTCACACATAGACAAGGAAACCAGAATTAAAATATGGAATAATGACTACATCGACATATGGGCACTTGTAACCGCTGACCAACATACTATAGACAAAGAGAAAAGGATAGTCGACAGACCATTCAACAGAAATAGACAAAAGGTCGCGAAGACAATGAGTAACTGGTTACAGGCGTTTTCAGTGCTGGGTTGCATCATGGGCCAAAAGCATCCGGAACGCTGCTCGGAACTATTCATATACCAGGATACGGTGTATAACTCGTACAAAGCCCACGGCGGTTCAGCATGGTGGCGCTACGATGAAGAGTTCCAGAGGCGGTTGGCCCTGCAACCACAGCTAGGCTGGGGGGTAAAAGCTACAGACATATGGTTGCGATTAATGCTGTTACAGAAACACCATCCCTTTCCAACAACGGCTACTGGACAACAGGCAACAGCAGGCCAAAATTCAGTGGTAGTATGTAGACCAGGGGCCTGCTGGCAGTACAATGAGGGACGCTGTCGTTTTTACGCCTTATGCAGATACAAACATGAATGCTCAGCCTGGGGTGCAGCCCACCCCGCGGCAAGATGTTCTCATCCCGCAAGCAAATTATCAATTAAACTCCCACAGTCAGAATCCAAGGACCCCGGTGAGCGTAAACGCGATGGGCCCCTGGCTAGACCAATATCCTAAGAAAGACGCAGCGGGGCAGTTACGTTTTGGTTTCACATACAGTTTTTTCCTCCCTTTCAAACTTAATAAATCACCCACCTTTGCAAATAACCTTAAATCTGCAAAAGAGCACCCTGAAATACTTAGGCAAAAAATAAAAAAAGAAGTAGCTCTAGGCAGAGTGGCGGGCCCTTTCCCAACCCCACCATTCAGTAACATAAGAGTTTCCCCTCTGGGAATAATCCCCAAAAAAGAGCCAGGCTCATTCCGGCTTATCCATCATTTATCTTACCCAAAAGGAGAGTCTGTAAATGACGGTATTTCGTCTGAAGACGCCTCGGTCTCCTACGCGTCGTTCGACAGAGCAGTAATGTTAGTACGCGATGCGCGGCCCGGAGTGCTGCTCGCTAAATCCGACATAGAATCCGCCTTTCGCCTACTACCGGTGCACCCAAATTGCTACCACCTGCTGGGATGCCAAGTGGACAATGAATACTTCTACGACACTTGCCTCCCAATGGGTTGTTCAATATCTGTTATTACTTCGAACTATTCAGTTCCTTCCTAGAATGGGTGTTGAGGTACAAAACCGGCAATAGGTCCGTCACACATTACCTAGATGACTTCCTATTCGCCGCACCCAAAGACTCATATCAATGCCAATCATTTCTTAACGAATTCACAAACATCTCTCGACGGTTCGGAGTCCCATTATGCCCTACAAAAACCATAGGCCCCACAACAAAGCTATCGTTCTTAGGCATCGAAATCGACACCACAGCAAGGTTATTCCACCTCCCAACAGAAAAAATACAAAAAACACTACACCTCGAGTGATTTTGCACAGTACGGAAAGTAACACTACAACAGATGCAAGTGTTACTAGGCCTCCTCGTGTTCGCGAGCCAGGTGATGCCAGTCGGAAGGGTTTTTTCTCGTCGTTTATACCTTGCAACAAAACGTGCATTAAAACCGAGTCATAGAATCAGAATCAGCAGGCAGCTTCGGGCGGACTTAGAGGTGTGGAAAACCTTCTTACAATCATTCAATGGTCACACGTTATTTATGTCAGCAGAACAGTCCAACATTGAACTAACATTATTCACCGGGGCAGCAGAAGTGGGCGGATATGCAGCGATACTAGATAACCAGTGTTGCACAGGCTTATGGCCTCCGTATTGGTCTGAACAAGGGTTAACAAAAAAACAGACACTCCTGGAACTCTTCCCAATAGTGGTAGCCATAGAAATATGGGGCACGTACCTAGCGAACAAAAATATACGCTTCATAACAAATAACACCAGCCTAGCGCACTGCATTAATAAGATGGCATCATCGTTTCTCCCAGTGCTAGGCCTACTACGCCGGCTAGCATTCCTGTGCCTAAAACACAATGTATGGGTCCGCGCTAGCCACAATGTGGAGGGGGGGATCTAACGCTGCTGCTAACGCTTTATCACAATTCAATTGGCAGGTTTTCAGAGAGCGCCTCCCCAAAGCCCACCCGTCGGGCACCAGTTGCCCACCCTCCCTATGGGATCTAGTGGCGAACAGCTGATGCCATTAATCAGAGCGTCAGTCGCCCCGTCAATGTGGAAAGCATACGGTAAGGCATGGGAAGACTGGACACGACTAGTAGCAGGCAGACTGGTTGACCAATGTGAACAAGCCAGACTAGATGTAACCATAGAATTTCTCCACCAGCTAATAATGAGGGGAATATCAGGGGCGTCAGCGCAGCGGTGGCGGACCGGAGTAGCATTTCATTTCCAACTACTGAATTGGGGAGATGTGACAAAAAGATTCATCATCAGTCAAGCCTTAAAAGGGTGGAAAAGAGGTCAGACAAGTCAGGAGTGCAGACATCCCGTGTCACTAAATCTGCTCTCAAAAATCATATCCCTAACACCATTAACATGCCACTCACAATTTGAAGCAACACTACTGTCTGCTGCATTTGTGATCGCCTTTTTCGGGGCACTACGCATAAGCGAATTAGTCCCTCGATCCAAAATCACCACCAGTGGAGGCTTATTACACCAGGACGTAGTCATAGCCAATAATGCAATACGCCTACGCATACGCAAATCCAAAACAGACCCAGCGGGCAAGGGCACTTGGGTGCTTCTAAAACTCACAAACAGTACACTGTGTCCGGTAACAATAGTAAAAACATATGCAGCCATCAGGCCACAAAGTAATTTCTTCCTATCACACATTGATGGAACGCCATTATCAAGATACCAGTTCCAATTTATATTTAATAAATGCCTAACATCAGCAGGGAACCACCCCAAAGATTACGGGACACACTCATTCCGCATAGGCTCGGCCACGGAAGCAGCTAGAGCAGGACTGTCTGGAAGTGCAGAGGATAGTCAGATGGCGATCCGCGTGTTTTGCGAGATACATAAGACCGGACTTGTTATCCTAACGTGGTTTGTTTCTTTTACAGGTGACGATAAGCCAACAGTGTGGGTCATAGGACACTCGTACATATACTGGGCAGAAAAAAGGGCGACAGTCCGCCCAGGCGGGAGGAATATGGGGTTTCATGACACATATTTCAACTGGAGAGGTATTAGAGGCCTGCGATGGCCACAGGTACTAATGGAGGTAATCAACATAGAGAGAGAAGCAACAGGTCCGGTTATCTTAGCTATACACGCTGGGGGAAACGACTTCGGTCATTACAAGAGCGCAGAATTAATGGCAATAATGAAGCTAGACACTGAGCGCTTCAGAGCATTTTTTAGTAAACTAACTATAATAAGGTTAGAGATTGTGCCGAGAACGGTATGGCGAGGTGCGCGAGACAGTGCAGCCATCGAACGGACAAGGCGGCTAATAAATATTCGGATGGCAAGATTTTTAAAGGAAAGAGGTGGTGTAGTGATAAGACACGAGAACTGGAAGGAGATAAAGCTGGCCTCATACGGCCCGACGGTGTTCATTTAACGGATATTGGACTGGACATATTCCTGTCAGGACTCCAGGACGGAGTGGAGCAAGCATTAATGATGATGGGTGGGGGTCGGAGTCCTGTATACGAGTACGCAGGATCCTCCTTGGCCTGAAATAGAAAGGACATGTTGGAAAGTTACTCTTGTTGGCCAACTTGCCGGTGTGGAGATACAGGGCATGCTGCAACAAGCGGAATTATTTTTAGAAATAAAATGCCTTTCTAGTGGAATGAGTTAAAGAGTTAATAAAGCTGTGACCGATCCTCACCCATCCAGTTGTAAGAGTTACATTATTGTATTGTTAAGGAAGGGGTGGTGGTAGGGGGCCTGAGCGTCGGGGTTTGGTTGGGGGTCCCCACAGTCTAATTTATTCACCTCGTATCACATCAGGTACATGTCAGGCAGGTCTTACAGATACTCAAAGATAATACATTTCTCTGGTTTGACAAATAATTTATGTTCTCCATCAGGAGGTCCCTTTTTTGGGTTATTTCCTATCATTCACTGTTTTTTGCATGGATCTGGCAAAAGTCCGGACGGTACTGGATTGGTATTATATTCAGGACTTAAAGGCATTACAAAGTTTTTTGGGTTTCGCCAGCTGCTACTGTAAGTTCATCAAAAACTTTTTGGTAGTGGGCAAACCTCTGATGGACGATTTTGCCAAATAATAAAATCTTAATTTTTTTTTTCTATTTTTTTTTCCATTCTTGTAGCTAAACACAATCCAGCTAAGTTTTAAAATTGAAATGAAGCCCCTGTACCCCCCTCTCTAGGTGCTTCTGTACCAACTCCTCCCTGGTCCAGGACAGTCTCTGTATCACGGCCTCCATCAATAACCTATTGACACATGATTGTGGCAGCCCTCACGTGCTGGTATATCACGCTGCCAATAGAAATGGGAAGCGGCACAGAAATCACAAAATAAAGGAAGTGTTTGTGGTAATGCAAGAATCCAACAAGCAGAGTAGTCCACACGTCGTACAACAGTCCAACATGGATGATGAAAAGCAGTGACCAGCCCAGGGGATGGAGATGACTCTGTACCCGGGCCTTTGCCTGGCCTTGGTGATGTCGCGGTGGTCGGCTCCCGGGCCCGTACCCTGCGGTCACTCTTTAAAAGGGTGGTTGTTTGTTAATTTTATGAAAGTTCGTGACGCCACCTGTGGTTTCTGATGATAATCACCAGCGCTGCGGCAGTCCACTGAGGCCGGTGATAAGGCAGCTCGATGGTATAGCTCCCCACAGGTGGAGCTAGGCCTCAGGGCAGCGTATGCAAGGGGAATGCAGGACAGGCGAGACCCAGCCGGGTCAGAGCAAGAACGGGGACACGGTAGTCACTTCAGTACCTTTTACTGATGGAAAGTCAGGCACATCCCGGAGCACTGTAGGGTGAAGGGTGCATATCAGGATCCTCCCCAATGAGCGGGTGTAGGGCCTCCTGTCTCTTGCCTCTGCGTAGTAAGTTTCTGACCTGCCTGGAGCTAGGCCTAACTTTGTCTCTGTCCTGCGCTGGCTGACCTTGTGGTAGGGCCTTTTCTTGGAGTACACGCTCCTCAGCTTGCGGGCCTATGTGTCTCCCGGCTCTGTTACGTATCAGCACTCTAGAGATCCTGGGACCTGTAGTTCTCCAGGGATTCCGGTTATGCCTTACTGGGTCGTAGAGATCCCGGTAAGCTTCGGACCCGGTGTCCGGTAAATGATTCAGGGTGAGCTAATTAAACTCTTCTGCCCCCTATGTACTCACTCTCCACTCGCCTTCGGCCCCTCTCGGGGCCCTCACTAGGCAACACACACTGCAGCCGGGACACTGCTCTTCTTCGCCGCTCTCAGAGCGTCGGCACACTCCTAGCTCTCTATCCTGAGCTGAGTTCTAGTCTGGAATCACTCTACAGACCAGGGGCGGACACAGACTGTAGTGGGCCCCTGTGCAAGAAATTTTTGGGGCCCCCCCCTGCCCTTCATAAGGCAACAAAGTTATGTAAACATAACCCCCCCATGTGCATCTCTCACCCCCCCCATGTGCATCTTTCATCGCCCCCCATGTGCATCTTTCATCGCCCCCCATGTGCATCTCTCATCCCCCCCATGTGCATCTCTCACCCCCCCATGTGCATCTCTCACCCCCCCCCCATGTGCATCTCTCACCCCCCCCCCCATGTGCATCTCTCATCCCCCCCGTGCATCTCATCCCCCCCGTTCCTAGTTAATTAATTGTATTTAAAAAAAATAAAACTTGTTATACTTACCCCCATGCGATCCCTGCAGAATCCTGGCGCTCGTCCACGTCGCTGCCACCAGGTTCTCCTGACGTTCGGCCATGTGACGGCGGCACATACATAGCCAGCAGCTTTTGTTTTGGCCAAAAGATTTTTAAAGCCGCCACCACGATAAGGTAGACTCTTCTGGCCGGGCCCTACTCTAACCTATTAAAATTTTCTTAAAACATCCAATACTCTTTTTAGATATATTTTTATTTCGTTTTCTTTAAGGGAATGTGTCATATACATTTTTTTTTAAATGACCAATAATACCACATACAGGGAATACCGCCACACCATGACCAGACCACATATTACCACAACATAGTGACCGAATAATACCACACAGAAGGAAGAAAAACTGCCACACCATGACCAGACCACATATTACCACCACATTACTAATATTACCATAAGTGTCATTATACACGGGAGCTCTATACATGGTATGTATAATTTAAGTGTCCAGGTAATCTAGTGATCACCAGTGACATTATACACAGGAGCTCTGTATATAGTGTCAGTGTACAGGTAATACAGTGATCACCAGTGACATTATACACAGGAGCTCTGTATATAGTGTCAGTGTACAGGTAATACAGTGATCACCAGTGACATTATACACAGGAGCCCGGTACATAGTATATAGTGTAAGTGTACATGTAATACACTGACTCACTGGTGACGTCTCTAGGTGAAGTCCTTCAGCTACGCTTTTCTCCTTCATCCAGCACAGACCGCCATCACGTCTTCCAGCCAGGACTCGTCTCTGCATAAAATAACACAGTTATCTAGAGCACATTCCCCAACTTCTACATTACGCAGCTGAATACAGACGTGCACCCACCATTAATATATAGTTATTATGCCACCCACCATTCCAAATATAAATTGTAATCCACCACGGTGCCCCCATTAACTGTAAATAGGCACTTAATATATAATTTAATTAGAACCTCTACTCTTTCCACCAATTTGTTACCAGTTACACTCCTGCATCCGCAACGCCCCCTACTCTATACTTCCTGCTCCCCGCATTCATTATTTACATGCACCCCCTGCCCCAATTCATTATATCATGTCCGTGCTCTCCCCACCCCATCATCATTTACTCTCCCCCACCCCACATTCATTATGTGCAGCTCATTATCCCCCTACTCCCAATTCCCCCATGTGCAGCTCATTTTCTCCCAATTCCCCCATGTGCAGCTCTCATCCCCCCCATGTGCACATCTCTCATCCCCCTCCCCATGTGCATCTCTCATCCCCCCACATGTGCAGCTCTCACCACCCCCCCCATGTGCAGCTCTCTCATCCCCCACATGTGCACCTCTCTCATCCCCCTCCCCCACATGTGCACCTCTCTCATCCCCCTCCCCCACATGTGCACCTCTCATCCCCCTCCCCCCATGTGCATCTCCCATTCCCCCCCCATGTGCACCTCTCTCATCCCCCTACCCCCATGTGCATCTCCCATTCCCCCCCCATGTTCATCTCCCATTCCCCCCCCATATGTGCATCTCCCATTTCCCCCCCCCCTCCATATGTGCATCTCCCATTTCACCCCCCCATATGTGCATCTCCCATTTCCCCCCCCATATGTGCATCTCCCATTTCCCCCCCCATATGTGCATCTCCCATTTCCCCCCCCCATATGTGCATCTCCCATTCCCCTTCCCCCCCATGTGCATCTCCCATCCCCCCCCCCCATATGTGCATCTCCCATTCCCCTTCCCCCCCATGTGCATCTCCCATTTCCCCCCACTCCTAGTTAATTGTATTTAAAAAAAAAAAAAATAAAACTTGTTATACTTACCCCCATGCGATCCCTGCAGAATCCTGGCGCTCGTCCAAATCGCTGACACCAGGTTCTCCTGACTTCCGGTCATGTGACGGCGCGGTCACATGACCGGAAGTCAGGGGAATCATAAAGCCGCTGCCGCAGCAGAGCAGCGCAGCGCTGATGTCCCGGACCCGGCGCTTAGCATGGGGCCGGGGGCCCCATGAGGAGAGAGACGCACAAGAGGGGGGGCTCCGAGGGGGCCCCTACCGGCCGGGCCCCATACTGGAGTCAGGGCAGTCATGCCCTGATGGCGGCCCTGCTGGAGGCTGGAGGGGCCCCCTCTCCCTCGGGGCCCCCGTTCAATGAACCGGCTGCACGGTCGGTAGTTCCGCCCCTGCTACAGACTGTACTGAACTCTTTCTGCAGGAACTGCTAGGCTCTGGCTCGACTGCACTGAGTCCTTCTGTGTCTGAGCAGGAAACTGCTGAATCACTTTCTGGGCTGCCTGGCTCCACCTTCCCTTTATATATCCCTAAGGCTAAGTGCCCACGTTGCGGAACTAAAGCATATTTTTAACTCTTCTCCCTGGCGGGAAAATCGCATGCGGATTTTACATGCGGTTTTCCCGCCAGGTAGAAGCCTTTGTGAGGCGTCTTTGCAGCGTCTTTGCATGCATTTCCGCATGCGGGTTATCAAGCACTTCTCCAAGTGATTTAAGCATCACTTGGAAAAGTGCTTGACAACTTGTTCACACTATATAAATCCATGCAACCGGCATGGATTTATATAGTGTGACCAAGTAATAGTTAAAAAAAAAGAATCAGAATGGTAAAAAATAAAGTTTATACTCACCTTCCGATGCATTCTCTGCCCCGTCCGGAGTCTTGAGCGTCTCATGCTGTTGTGTGCAGGACCTGCGGTGAAGTCATTGAGTCATGTGATGGGTCACATGACTCAATGACGTGGCAGGTCCTTCACACAACAGCGCGACGGAGGGAAAACATCAGAAGATAAGTATAAACTTTATTTTTTTCTTTTTTTTACAGGTTCTTTGGTACCCAGGTCTGGATGAGAGTCTCCTCTCATCCAGACTTGGGTACCATCCGCACATTGATTCCGCTGCGCTTCCGCAAAATTAATGAACATGCTGCGGATTTTTGACCGCAGCATATACGCTGCGGAAAAATCCGCAGCATGGGCATTGACATTGCGGAATGCCATTGGGGACCATGGGGTGCGGATATACATGCGTTTTACCTGCAGCATATACACTTGTAATACGCAACGTGGGCACGCAGCCTAACGGGCTCCCTCTGGTGGTCTGAGATGGAAGGTGGAGGGGTGTGAATGCTTATGAGGGCGTCTTGTGGAGGAATCCATCAATGCACACTTCTAGGATCTGTGATACCAAGCGCAGCTGGGTGTCACCGCAGCGAACGTCACGTCTTCAGGCGTCTGTGTAAGAACATCACATTTTTGTTTTCCTCCCTGAATAAGCACCAAATGGAATAGCTGAATGCCAGGATACAGAGACCGGCGGGGGGCAGGGAGGCGCTGTCCGCTGGATTTTGTGCTGGTTTCACAAGCGGTCACCCTGCAGTTTTCTCTGAATTTGCTGTGGAGACTTTTCACAACACATCTAATAATTGTGAACCTTCCACCTCACATGTTTATTATCTTGTCAGCTGGGCGGGATGAAAGCCGGACAAGAATGATCCTTATTACATATAATGGCTGCACTGAGCGATGGGGAAAAGCCGCAGAGGACTGAGAGCAGAAGGGCAGAGGGGTTTCCTCTTCCTCATAGGAGAAAGTCTACAGGGACCAGTACAGAAGCCGGTGCAGAAGGGGAGACAAGGGCTGAGCCACTTACACAGACAGAAAGCTGAGGAGAGGAGGACATGTTATTACTCCAGGATCCGCTCCATTCCTTCCCTATGTGGCATTCAAGCCCTGAGCTCGGCTTTTCTGGAGCCCCATAGAGAATGAATGGAGCTGCAGTTGAATCCTGACTTTCCACTCCTTCCCGATCAGACGATGGTTCGCAGCGGTCAGACCCCCACGATCAGTAAGTGATCACCGAGCCTGTGGATAAGTGATAACTTGTTTTCTTCAGACATCCCCTTTAAGCAATGGAGCATGCCAGCAGAGAAGGTGGGAGAAGGCGCTGGTTACAGGGGAGACTTTACCTCTGGAGGCCGCATATAGGATATGTGAGGGGCGGACACTTCCCGTATTCATCATTACTGAGCCCCCGCTCTGTACGGCTTTTATCTGAGCTGCAGGAGACGCAGCAGTTACTAATCAGCCGTTCTCCGTTCACTTGCAGCCGTCCGAGCTCTGCTGTGCCTGTTAGGGGTGAAGTTCGGGTCCTAGGAGGCATCGACTATGCAGCCTGCACAGCAGATCACAGCCCGGGCACCACGTCTCCGGGTAAATCTCCACCTTTTGAGTTACTTCTTGTGCAGCTGCCCCATGCAAGTTGCTCCGCTCTCCTCGGCCAGCTCCTGCTGAAGACTGAGCTCCTCTGCCCAATCTAGGAGCTCAATAGCCCTGATCACGTCAGTGGTAGCCCAGCGCTGCTGGATCAGATTTACAAATGGCAAACTTATCAGCCCTAGGCATTTCTAATATGTGCAGAGCAGGCGACATAAGTCTCACCGGCATCCTCATAGACCTTTGCTCAGCCGGGGTCTAATAGGAGCAGTAAGATGGCCATCATGGGGTCCATTGTTAGATCTCGGCTGCCATAGAAACTCATCGGCACCATGATCGCGCCTCCCTCTCCTGTCTAAAGTGCCTAAATGCTGTGGAAGCCCCCTACTGTGTCATACAGTGGATTAAACTGCCAGAGTCAGGGTTGGCTCCACTGTCGGTGGCTGAGGCAGGAGCAGGAATGTGTTATACAGCCACACTTCTGCCGCAGATCTTGTAAGAGCCCTGACAGGACCTGCCTGATGATAATGTGTCCTATAGAGCGGGTCCTGGTACCGGACTGCCCTGTACATATTCACCACTAGCTGGGAACCAGTTACTTACAAGGTCTAGTTTCGGATGTGTTTCCAGGATCTGTAGTTGTCAGCATTTTATCCTTAAGGCCGAGTTATAATATCACTGTTACACTCTCGCCCTGTACCTGTATACCTGCCCTGTGTGCTGCACAAAAGTATATAACAAATTGTGTGTGTACACAGATATCTATCTCCTGAATGGAATTACTGCTAGATCTCCTGTACATAGAAATATGAGGTTCTTAGCGCACATTTTGAGCAAATTGTGCGAGCCCATCTGCCAACGTCAAGGCGACCTCTTCAGATGGGTCCCTACACTAACACTACACTAACTTAGTAACTGGGACTATTTTTTTTTATTATTATTACCACCATTTTTACTATTTATTATTATTGCATTAATCCAATTAATTGTAACTGTTATAAAACTAATTAAAAAAATTAAATTCTAATTTTTTTATTATTCTTGTGATTCTAATAATGGTATTACTAAAATCCCTATGCCTAAAGCTGTTGATCCAGAAGAAGGCAAAAACCCCAGGACACCTAACGCCAATTTGTGTCACGGGAAAAATTCCTTCTTGACCCTGGGAAAAGGCGATCAATCCTAGGACCCTGGATCAAACCTAATAATGTTATTACAAGTTATATATTACACTAATTATTGTACTACGGGAGTTATTTTAATTTGTTTTTATAAATCTAACTATTTGATATGGTTATACTTAACATTGTGCTATCTTATTACAGTATTATTCTTCTTTCCTATCACTACTAATACTGCCCTATACCTACAGTGTTGATCCAGAAGAAGGCAAAAACCCCAGGACACCTTCAGCCAATTTGTGTCACAGGGAAAAAGTTCCTTCTTGACCCCGAGAAAAGGCGATCAGTCCTAGAACCCTGGATCAAACCTAATTATGTTACTAGTTATGTAATTACTATTACTGTACTAAATGTACTACTACAGTTGTTTTTAATATAGTTTTTTTTATATATTTTGTCTTATGTCCTGCTTTCTTATTAAAGTACTACTCTAACTTTTCTATAACTATTTAATATTACAGTATTGATTGAACTACGTCTATAATTATTTTTATTTACTCTTTGTTCTTTCTATAGATATAGCTAGTTTATATTTATTAATAACAATAACCTGATATCTTATTACGGTATTATTCTTCTTTTCTATTGCTACTAATACTACCCTATACCTAGAGTGTTGATCCAAAAGAAGGCAAAAACCTCAAGACACCTTCAGCCAATTTGTGTCACAGCGGAAAAATTCCTTCTTGACCCCGAAAAAAGGCGATCAGTCCTAGAACCCTGGATCACACTGCTATTCTACCTACTACTATTACTACTGTTATTTTATTACTTTCTTACTATTATCACTAGTATTATTACTCAAATTACACTAATACTGATATACTACCACTATATTACTACTATCCTGCTATTATTACTTTGGTGGATTTATACTTACCAGCCGGTATTGCCATATGATGTTATCGGCAGAGAGGTCCCAGCAGGATGGTCCACATGATGTTCCTCTTTCCTCTCAAATACCGGTAGATGTAATGGCAGACGTTGTTCTGGCTCTGCTTCTTCCTTTTTGTTGTAGGATCGATTGTTGTCTTTTCTGGCCTTTGGCCATCCCTTTCCCCCTAGGGATCTTAAGGTGCAGTTCTGTCCTCTTTGGTCTCCTCTTCGGTGGGTCTCCCCTTCGGTCTCCTCTTCGGTGGGTCTCCTCTTCGGTGGGTCTACTCTTCGGTGGGACTCCTCTTCGGTGGGACTCCTCTTCGGTGGGTCTCCTCTTCGGTGGGACTCCTCTTCGGTGGGACTCCTCTTCGGTGGGTCTCCTCTTCGGTGGGTCTCCTCTTCGGCGGGACTCCAATTCGGTCTCCTCTTCGGTGGGACTCCTCTTCGGTCTCCGCTTCGGTGGGTCTCCTCTTCGGTGGGACTCCTCTTCGGTGGGACTCCTCTTTGTTGGAACTCCTCTTCGGTGGCACTACTCTTCGGTGGGTCTCCTCTTCGGTCTCCTCTTCGGTGGGTCTCCTCTTCGGTGGGTCTCCTCTTCGGTGGGACTCCTCTTCGGCGGGTCTCCTCTTCGGTGGGTCTCCTCTTCGGTGGGTCTCCTCTTCGGTGGGTCTCCTCTTCGGTGGGACTCCTCTTCAGTGGGACTCCTCTTCGGTGGGACTCCTCTTCAGTGGGACTCCTCTTCGGTGGGTCTCCTCTTCGGTGGGACTCCTCTTCGGTGGGACTCCTCTTCGGCGGGTCTCCTCTTCGGCGGGTCTCCTCTTCGGTGGGTCTCCTCTTCGGTGGGACTCCTCTTCGGTGGGACTCCTCTTCGGTGGGACTCCTCTTCGGCGGGTCTCCTCTTCGGTGGGTCTCCTCTTTGGTGGGTCTCCTCTTCGGTGGGACTCCTCTTCGGTGGGACTCCTCTTCGGTGGGTCTCCTCTTCGGTGGGACTCCACTTCGGACTCCTCTTCGGTGGGTCTACTCTTCGGTGGGACTCCTCTTCGGTGGGACTCCTCTTCAGTGGGACTCCTCTTCGGTGGGTCTCCTCTTCGGTGGGACTCCTCTTCAGTGGGACTCCTCTTCGGTGGGTCTCCTCTTCGGTGGGACTCCACTTCGGACTCCTCTTCGGTGGGTCTCCTCTTCAGTGGGACTCCTCTTCAGTGGGACTCCTCTTCCGTGGGTCTCCTCTTCGGTGGGACTCCTCTTCGGTGGGTCTCCTCTTCGGTGGGACTCCTCTTCGGTGGGTCTCCTCTTCGGTGTGACTCCACTTCGGACTCCTCTTCGGTGGGTCTCCTCTTCGGTGGGACTCCTCTTCAGTGGGACTCCTCTTCGGTGGGTCTCCTCTTCGGTGGGACTCCTCTTCGATGGGTCTCCTCTTCGGTGGGACTCCTCTTCGGTGGGACTCCTCTTCAGTGGGACTCCTCTTCGGTGGGTCTCCTCTTCGGTGGGACTCCTCTTCAGTGGGTCTCCTCTTCGGTGGGTCTCCTCTTCGGTGGGACTACACTTCGGTGGGACTACTCTTCGGTCTACTCTTCAGTGGGACTCCTCTTCGGTGGGTCTCCTCTTCGGTGGGACTCCTCTTCGGTGGGTCTCCTCTTCGGTGGGTCTCCTCTTCGGTGGGACTCCTCTTCTGTCTCCTCTTCGGTGGGTCTCCTCTTCGGTGGGACTCCTCTTCGGTGGGACTCCTCTTCGGTGGGTCTCCTCTTCGGTGGGACTCCTCTTCGGTGGGTCTCCTCTTCGGTGGGACTCCTCTTCGGTGGGTCTCCTCTTCGGTGGGACTCCTCTTCGGTGGGACTCCACTTCGGTGGGACTACTCTTCGGTGGGACTCCTCTTCAGTGGGTCACCTCTTCGGTGGGACTCCTCTTCGGTGGGTCTCCTCTTCGGTGGGACTACTCTTCGGTGGGACTACTCTTCGGTCTACTCTTCGGTGGGACTCCTCTTCGGTGGGTCTCCTCTTCCGTGGGACTCCTCTTCGGTGGGTCTCCTCTTCGGTGGGTCTCCTCTTCGGTGGGACTCCTCTTCGGTGGGTCTCCTCTTTGGTGGGACTCCCCTTCGGTGGGACTCCTCTTCGGTGGGACTCCTCTTCGGTCTCCTCTTCGGTGGGTCTCCTCTTCGGTGGGTCTCCTCTTCGGTGGGACTCCTCTTCGGTGGAACTCCTCTTCAGTGGGTCTCCTATTCGGTGGGTCTCCTCTTCGGTGGGACTCCTCTTCGGTGGGTCTCCTCTTCGGTGTGACTCCACTTCGGACTCCTCTTCGGTGGGTCTCCTCTTCGGTGGGACTCCTCTTCAGTGGGACTCCTCTTCGGTGGGTCTCCTCTTCGGTGGGACTCCTCTTCGATGGGTCTCCTCTTCGGTGGGACTCCTCTTCGGTGGGACTCCTCTTCAGTGGGACTCCTCTTCGGTGGGTCTCCTCTTCGGTGGGACTCCTCTTCAGTGGGTCTCCTCTTCGGTGGGTCTCCTCTTCGGTGGGACTACACTTTGGTGGGACTACTCTTCGGTCTACTCTTCAGTGGGACTCCTCTTCGGTGGGTCTCCTCTTCGGTGGGACTCCTCTTCGGTGGGTCTCCTCTTCGGTGGGTCTCCTCTTCGGTGGGACTCCTCTTCTGTCTACTCTTCGGTGGGACTACTCTTCGGTCTACTCTTCGGTGGGACTCCTCTTCGGTGGGTCTCCTCTTCCGTGGGACTCCTCTTCGGTGGGTCTCCTCTTCAGTCGGTCTCCTCTTCGGTGGGACTCCTCTTCGGTGGGTCTCCTCTTTGGTGGGACTCCCCTTCGGTGGGACTCCTCTTCGGTGGGACTCCTCTTCGGTCTCCTCTTCGGCGGGTCTCCTCTTCGGTGGGACTCCTCTTCGGTGGGTCTCCTCTTCGGTGGGTCTCCTCTTCGGTGGGACTCCTCTTCGGTGGGACTCCTCTTCTGTGGGTCTCCTCTTCGGTGGGACTCCTCTTCGGTGGGTCTCCTCTTCGGTGGGACTCCTCTTCAGTGGGACTCCTCTTCGGTGGGTCTCCTCTTCGGTGGGACTCCTCTTCAGTGGGACTCCTCTTCGGTGGGACTTCTCTTCGGTGGGACTCCTCTTCGGCTGGTCTCCTCTTCGGTGGGACTCCTCTTCGGTGGGTCTCCTCTTCGGTGGGTCTCCTCTTCGGTGGGTCTCCTCTTCGGTCTCCTCTTCGGTGGGACTCCTCTTCGGTGGGACTCCTCTTCGGTGGGTCTCCTCTTCGGTGGGACTCCTCTTCGGTCTCCTCTTCGGTGGGACTCCTCTTCGGTGGGACTCTTCTTCGGTCTCCTCTTCGGTGGGACTCCTCTTCGGTGGGACTCCTCTTCGGTGGGTCTCCTCTTCGGTGGGTCTCCTCATTGGTGGGACTCCTCTTCGGTGGGACTCCTCTTCGGTTGGTCTCCTCTTCGGTGGGTCTCCTCTTCTACGGGTCTCCTCTTCGGCGGGTCTCCTCTTCGGCGGGTCTCCTCTTCGGTGAGTCTCCTCTTCGGTCTACTCTTCGGTGGGTCTCCTCTTCGGTGGGTCTCCTCTTTGGTCTCCTCTTCGGTGGGTCTCCTCTTCGGTGGGACTCCTCTTCGGTGGGACTCCTCTTCGGTGGGTCTCCTCTTCGGTGGGTCTCCTCTTCGGTGGGTGTCCTCTTCGGTGGGACTCCTCTTCGGTGAGACTCCTCTTCGGTGGGTCTCCTCTTCGGTGGGTCTCCTCTTCGGTGGGACTCCGCTTCGGTGGGTCTCCTCTTCGGTGGGACTCCTCTTCGGTGGGACTCCTCTTCGGTCTCCTCTTCGGTGGGTCTCCTCTTTGGTGGGTCTCCTCTTCGGTGGGACTCCTCTTCGGTGGGTCTCCTCTTCGGTGGGTCTCCTCTTCGGTGGGACTCCTCTTCGGTGGGTCTCCTCTTCGGTGGGTCTCCTCTTCGGTGGGACTCCTCTTCGGTGGGACTCCTCTTCTGTGGGTCTCCTCTTCGGTGGGACTCCTCTTCGGTGGGTCTCCTCTTCGGTGGGACTCCTCTTTGGTGGGACTCCTCTTCGGTGGGTCTCCTCTTCGGTGGGACTCCTCTTCAGTGGGACTCCTCTTCGGTGGGACTTCTCTTCGGTGGGACTCCTCTTCGGCTGGTCTCCTCTTCGGTGGGACTCCTCTTCGGTGGGTCTCCTCTTCGGTGGGTCTCCTCTTCGGTGGGTCTCCTCTTCGGTCTCCTCTTCGGTGGGACTCCTCTTCGGTGGGACTCCTCTTCGGTGTTTCTCCTCTTCGGTGGGACTCCTCTTCGGTCTCCTCTTCGGTGGGACTCCTCTTAGGTGGGACTCTTCTTCGGTCTCCTCTTCGGTGGGACTCCTCTTCGGTGGGTCTCCTCTTCGGTGGGTCTCCTCTTCGGTGGGACTCCTCTTCGGTGGTTCTCCTCTTCTACGGGTCTCCTCTTCTACGGGTCTCCTCTTCGGCGGGTCTCCTCTTCGGCGGGTCTCCTCTTCGGTGAGTCTCCTCTTCAGTCTACTCTTCGGTGGGTCTCCTCTTCGGTGGGTCTCCTCTTTGGTCTCCTCTTCGGTGGGTCTCCTCTTCGGTGGGTCTCCTCTTCGGTGGGACTCCTCTTCGGTGGGACTCCTCTTCGGTGGGACTCCTCTTCGGTGGGTCTCCTCTTCGGTGGGTGTCCTCTTCGGTGGGACTCCTCTTCGGTGGGACTCCTCTTCGGTCTCCTCTTCGGTGAGACTCCTCTTCGGTGGGTCTCCTCTTCGGTGGGTCTCCTCTTCGGTGGGACTCCGCTTCGGTGGGACTCCTCTTCGGTGGGACTCCTCTTCGGTCTCCTCTTCGGTGGGTCTCCTCTTTGGTGGGTCTCCTCTTTGGTGGGTCTCCTCTTCGGTGGGACTCCTCTTCGGTCTCTTCTTCCGTGAGACTCCTCTTCGGTGGGTGTCCTCTTCGGTGGGTCTCCTCTTCGGTGGGACTCCGCTTCGGTGGGACTCCTCTTCAGTGGGACTCTTCTTCGGTCTCCTCTTCGGTGGGTCTCCTCTTTGGTGGGTCTCCTCTTTGGTGGGTCTCCTCTTCGGTGGGTCTCCTCTTTGGTGGGTCCCCTCTTCTCAGGAAACACAACCAGATATTAGGAGCAATCCTCAACTGACAGAGTGCCACTACTGACCACCGCGCTCCCCTCATCCCGCTAAGTAAAAGTGTTTTTTCCTGTTTTACACAGAATGCAGAGTACTGTGCAGCAACCTATACTCCCGAGGGGCCGCAGGAAACTGGAGTGAATAATGCCCTCCTCTTCCTTTAAATTACGCTTATGCCATGTTCTTACTAGTGAGACGTAATAAATAGCATTAAAGCTGCAGTAATTTTTTTTTTATATACACTGCACAAAAAAATAAAGGGAACACTTAAACAACAGAATATAACTCCAAGTAAATCAAACTTCTGTGAAATCAAACTGTCCACTTAGGAAACAACACTGATTGACAATCAATTTCACATGCTGATGTGCAAATGGAATTAGACAATAGATGGAAATTATTGGCAATTATCAAGACATCCTCAATAAAGGACTGGTTCTGCAGGTGGGGATCACAGACAACATCTCAGTACCAGTGCTTTCTGGCTGATGTTTTGGTCACTTTTGAATGTTGGTTGTGCTTTCACACTCGTGGTAGCATGAGACGGACTCTACAACCCACAGAAGATGCTCAGGTAGTGCAGGTCATCCAGGATGGCACATCTGTGAGAGCTGTGGTAAGAAGGTTTGCTGTGTCTGTCAGCGTAGTGTCCAGAGGCTGGAGACGCTACCAGGAGACAGGCCAGTACACCAGGAGATGTGGAGGGGGCCATAGGAGGGCAACAACCCAGGAGCAGGACCGCTACCTCCGCTTTTGTGCAAGAAGCAACAGGAGGAGCACTGCCAGAGCCCTGCAAAATGACCTCCAGCAGGCCACAAATGTGTATGTGTCTGCACAAACGGTTAGAACTGACTCCATGAGGGTAGTATGAGGGCCCGACATCCACATATGGGAGTTGTGCTCACAGCCCAACACTGTGCAGGATGCTTGGCATTTGCCACAGAACACCAGAATTGGCAAACTCGCCACTGGCTCCCTGTGCTCTTCACAGATGAAAGCAGGTTCACACTGAGCACATGTGACCGACGTGACGGAGTCTGGAGACACAGTGGAGAGTGATCTACTGCCTGCAACATCCTTCAGCACGACCGGTTTGGCAGTGGGTCAGTAATGGTGTGGAGTGGCATTTCTTTGGAGGGCTGCACAGCCCTCCATGTGCTCGCCAGAGGTAGCCTGACTGCCATTAAGTACCGAGATGAGATCCTCAGGCCCCTTGTGAGACAATATGCTGGTGCAGTGGGCCCTGGGTTCCTCCTAATGCAGGACAATGCCAGACCTCATGTGGCTGGAGTGTGTCAGCAGTTCCTCCAAGATGAAGGCTTTGAAGCTATGGACTGGCCCGCCTGTTCCCCAGAGCTGAATCCGATTGAGCACATCTGGGACATCATGTCTCGCTCCATCCACCAACATCACATTGCACCACAGACTGTCCAGGAGTTGGCGGATGCTTTAGTCCAGGTCTGGGAGGAGATCCCACAGGAGACCATCCGCAACCTCATCAGGAGCATGCCCAGGCATTGTAGGGAGGTCATACAGGCACGTGGAGGCCACACAATACTGAGCCTAATTTTGACTTGTTCTAAGGACATTACATCAAAGTTGGATCAGCCTGTAGTGTGTTTTTCCACTTAAATTTTGGGGGTGACTCCAAATCCAGGCCTCCATTGGTTAATAAATTTGATTTCCATTGATGATTTTTGTGTGATTTTGTTGTCAGCACATTCAACTTTGTACAGAACAAAGTATTCAATGAGAATATTTCATTCATTCAGATCTAGGATGTGTTATTTGAGTGTTCCCTTTATTTTTTTGAGCAGTGTATTTTAACCCAGCTAAAAAGTGAACTGGCCCCCTCCTGAGGGGAAACTTGAAAAAATGTCTGCAGTCAGATCAAGTCCATTCTCTTCCTTCAGCTTGGCTCCGCTGGGCGCAGTTCTTCTTTAGCAAATGTTCATACAAAATCATCAATGGAAATCAAATTTATTAACCAATGGAGGCCTGGATTTGGAGTCACCCCCAAAATTTAAGCGGAAAAACACACTACAGGCTGATCCAACTTTGATGTAATGTCCTTAAAGCAAATCAAAACGAGACTGACACACTCCAGCCACATGAGGTCTGGCATTGTTCTACATTAGGATGAACCCAGTGCCAACCGCACCAGCATATGGTCTCACAAGGGGTCTGAGGATCTCATCTCTTAACCTAATGGCAGTCAGGCTACCTCTGGCGAGCACATGGAGGGCTGTGCGGCCCTCCAAAGAAATGCCACCCCACACTATTACTGACCCACTGCCAAACCGGTCATGCTGAAGGATGTTGCAGGCAGCAGATCGCTCTCCATGGCGTCTCCAGACTCTGTCACGTCTGTCACATGTGCTCAGTGTGACCCTGCTTTCATCTGTGAAGAGCACAGGGAGCCAGTGGCGACTTTGCCAATCCTGGTGTTCTGTGGCAAATGCCAAGCGTCCTGCACGGTGTTGGGTTGTGAGCACAACCCCCATGTGTGGACGTCGGGCCCTCATACCACCCTCATGGAGTCGGTTTCTAACCGTTTGTGCAGACATATGCTCATTTGTGGCCTGCTGGAGGTCATTTTGCAGGGCTCTGGCAGTGCTCCTCCTTTTCCTCCTTGCACAAAGGCGGGGGTAGCGTTCCTGCTGCTGGGTTGTTGCCCTCCTATGGCCCCCTCCACGTCTCCTGGTGTACTGGCCTGTCTCCTGGTAGCGCCTCCAGCCTGTGAACACTACGCTGACAGACACAGCAAACCTCCTTGCCACAGCTCGCATTGATGTGCCATCCTGGATGAGCTGCACTACCTGAGCAACTTCTGTGGGTTGTAGAGTCCGTCTCATGCTACCACGAGTGTGAAAGCACAACAAACGTTCAAAAGTGACCAAAACATCAGCCAGAAACCATTGGTACTGAGATGCGGTCTGTGGACCCCACCTGCAGAACCACTCCTTTATTGAGGGTGTCTTGATAATTGCCAATAATTTCCATCTATTATCTATTCCATTTGCACAACAGCATGTGAAATTGATTGTCAATCAGTGTTGTTTCCTAAGTGGACAGTTTGATTTCAGAGAAGTTTGATTTACTTGGAGTTATATTCTGTTGTTTAGGTGTTCCCTTTATTTTTTTGAGCAGTGTGTATTTTCTTATGTCCATGTATTTATTACTAAAAGTAATTTTTTACATTTAGATTTCATTTTTCACTGGTTATTACAGACTTATTGCTTCCCTGCACATTCAAGTTTCATGTTTTCTTTGGGCATAGATCAGCTAAAAGGCACTCAGGAAAAAAAAACAGATGAAAGATCTACAACCTCTCCGTTAAGACTGTCAGAAGGAGCTCACTGATAGATTCTCAGTTAGCTAATTTTGCAGCCCGGAATAGACAGTGCAGCACAGATGCTACAGAACGCAACATTTTTCATGAAACTCAATGACAGAAATCAATTTTAGCCCCAAATACTTGCATTAAAGTAAAAAAAACAAATGGCCGCAAAGCAGGACAACCGCTTTAACTCCTTACCAACATCTGCCGTACATGTCTGGTATAAGTCAGTAGCGGGTGTATGGAGCAGAGTCAGCTCGCCCCGTACATGGCAGATAATGGCTGTGACAAACAACCAGGACCTGCCTCTAAGAGCTGCGAGTGGAGCGAAGATCTGCCCACCACTGTTAACCTGTTCAGTGCTGCTGTCAATCACTAACAGCAGCATTAACAGCGCGCCGGCATTGGGACGCATCGTTCCATGCGCCCACCGGCGCTCCTGTGACGCGATCACAGGGCGCAGATAGACTGCTATGACATCCGGGGGTCTGCTGAAGCCTCCGTGCCTGTCATCATAAAGCTTCATTTGGGCTGTAAAGAAGACCGTGGTTTTGCTATATGGAGCATTACTGTGGTATCGCTGTATATAGCACAAGCAATCAGATAATGTATACAAATGCAGTGAAAATTAAAAAAAAAAAAAAAAGTGTAAAATATTAAAACTCCACACGTTCAACTCACCTCCCACTAAAAATAAAGATAATAAAAATATACACATTTGTGGTATGGTCTCTTTCAGAGAAATACAATCTATCCAAATATAAAAAAAAACAAACGATCAGAGAACACAGAAAAAAATTCAAAAAGCCAAAATTGCATTTTTTTCATTCGCCACAATACTACAGAAAACCCTGTAAGAAGCGATGACCGTGTCATATGTGTCCCAAAATGTTATCAATAAAGTCCTCCTGCCCTTCAAAAAATAAGCCCCCACACAGCTCCATCAACCCGAAAAATGAAAATGTTACGGGTCTCAGAAAAAATGGTGACGCCATAAAAAAAAGTTTTTTTCTTTTGCCAAAACTATTGGAGAAGTTTGGTCTTGCTGTAATCACACTGAGGAGTAGGATCCTATTACCAGGTCATTTTTACCACACTATGTGCGCCGTTAAAACCCTTCCCAGATAAACAGGGTCAGGCTTTTTTTTTCCTCGCACTTTTACTGCACTTGGAATGTTTTTCCCGTTTTCTAGTACTATGTGGTAAATGAATGGTGGGATTTATAAGTACCGCTCGTCCTGCAAAATAACAAGACCTCACACTATGTGGACAGACAAGAAAAAGTTATAGCGCTTGGAAAAAGCGAAGGAAAAAAACAGAAAAAAACATCAATTGATTCTGTTGGGAAGGGGTAAAGCTGAAGAAACGCATGTAACAGCAGAATATGGAGGAAGGTGAGATATCACAGGCTGGTGGATACTACCTGCTCCATCGCTGGCAGAGTAACCCATCCCCATGGTGGCCGCTGAGATCTTCTCTTGTAGAAACGGATCCAAAATCTATAAAACATGGGGAACAGTCAGCAGAGGGTTTGGTGATTGGCTCATATTGGCGATATACCCAGGGGCATTACTGGGCACAGGGAAGATTGGGAATGAATAGGATTGGCTGCTAGATATGTGATCTCTTCAATTAAAGGGGATGTCTAGTTGGAACAAGTTCTCACTGATCTCTGGATAGGTGATGACTCTTAGATCGGTGGGTTTGGCCGCTATGACCCAATCAGCAGAACAGCACTTATAGATAGAAGTGAGCGAAGTGCAAATGTTCAACCGCCGGTCCGTTCATTCTCTATGGGGGGCGCTGTACTCAGCTTTCTCCTGCATAGAGAATGAATGGAGCGGTGGTCCGGGGAGGGTCTAGCAGGGATTAGTTGGGTTCCCAGCAGATCTAGAAGTTGTCACTTATCATGTGTTGGGGAATAATGACTTCTCCTCTGATAAATGTGCTGATTCCTGGCAGTTGTGGTCGCTGAGTGCGTGTGATGGGATGTGGCTCCGTCCGTTATATTATATCACGTCTTATACCTATAATCTCGCTGATCGCAGGTGTCTGTCTTCACACTCAGATGAGATGGAACAAACTGACCATATAGAACTTTTTTTTTTTTTCTTCTAATTCAAACCGAGCAATCCTATTGGCTGAGTATGAATGCAGTTACCATGGTGACAGAAGTAGCTGCAGATTTAAAGGGACAAGATACTAATATTGTACTAAAGTGTATTTTATTATATACTTCACATAACTGACTGGGTACACCTTGGTGCTGGTGGGATGGCTTTTTTTTTAATCAAACAACATGTTTACTAAGTACCCTATATTATATACAGTGCCTACAAGTAGTATTCAACCCCCTGCAGATTTTTTTTTTTTTTTAAACATTAAAAGTTAATTCAGAGTGTCATTTATTATTCAACCCCTCAAACCACAAGAATTCTGTTTGGTCCCCCTAAAGTATTAAGAAGTAGTTCAGGCACCAAGAATAATGAGCTTCACATGTGTGGATTAAAGATCTCTTTTGCCAGCCTTTTCTGACTATTTAAGACCCTCCCCAAACTTGTGAACAGCACTCAGACATGGTCAACATGGAAAAGACAAAGGAGCATTCCAAGGCCATCAGAGACAAGATCGTGTAGGGTCACAAGGCTGGCAAGGGGTACAAAACCCTTTCCAAGGAGTTGGGCCTACCTGTCTCCACTGTTGGGAGCATCATCCGTAAGTGGAAGGCTTATGGAACTACTGTTAGCCTTCCACGGCCTGGACAGCCTTTGAAAGTGTCCTCCCGTGCTGAGGCCAGGCTTGTCCGAAGAGTCAAGGCTAACCCAAGGACAACAAGGAAGGAGCTCCGGGAAGATCTCATGGCAGTGGGGACATTGGTTTCAGTCAATACCATAAGTAACGTACTCCACCGCAATGGTCTCCGTTCCAGACGAGCCCGTAAGGTACCTTTACTTTCAAAGCGTCATGTCAAGGCTCGTCTACAGTTTGCTCATGATCACTTGGAGGACTCTGAGACAGACTGGTTCAAGATTCTATGGTCTGATGAGACCAAGATCGAGATCTTTGGTGCCAACCACACACGTGACGTTTGGAGACTAGATGGCACTGCATACGACCCCAAGAATACCATCCCTACAGTCAAGCATGGTGGTGGCAGCATCATGCTGTGGGGCTGTTTCTCAGCCAAGGGGCCTGGCCATCTGGTCCGCATCCATGGGAAGATGGATAGCACGGCCTACCTGGAGATTTTGGCCAAGAACCTCCGCTCCTCCATCAAGGATCTTAAGATGGGTCGTAATTTCATCTTCCAACAAGACAACGACCCAAAGCACACAGCCAAGAAAACCAAGGCCTGGTTCAAGAGGGAAAAAGTCAAGGTGTTGGAGTGGCCTAGTCAGTCTCCTGACCTTAACCCAATTGAAAACTTGTGGAAGGAGCTCAAGAATAAAGTCCACATGAGACACCCAAAGAACCTAGATAACTTGGAGAAGATCTGCATGGAGGAGTGGGCCAAGATAACTCCACAGACCTGTGCCGGCCTGATCAGGTCTTATAAAAGACGATTATTAGCTGTAATTGCAAACAAGGGTTATTCCACAAAATATTAAACATAGGGGTTGTATAATAATTGACCCACACTTTTATGTTTAAAATTTAATAAAATTCAACTGAGCAACATAACTTTTTGGTTTGTAAGATTTATGCTTCTGTTCATAAAACCTACTCTCGTTTGCAGTTTGAAGGCTCTAACTTATTTGCATCTTATCAAACCAGCTAAATCTGCAGGGGGTTGAATACTACTTGTAGGCACTGTATATTTCCTATTGCTTTTTACTTACTTATAGCAGGGTATATGTTCATATTGTTTCTATCCTAAGTGTGTCTATTTTCTAATAGAGACATGACCAGTCCTCTTTAGAATTTTATAGTGACCCCATTGAGGTCATGGACTGATATTGGGGATTGCAGAGTTGGGGCAAGGTGTTGGTGCTAAGTAAGTGACATCAAATGAAGGCTATGGTGCATACATAGTAAATCAGTATTGTTGTGCCACAGAAATCCTGTTCTATAACACAAAATATCTTCATATGGTGAGGAGTTGTGTTGTGTTTTTCTCCATTTACATTCTAGTGTGGTGATCACATAAAATGTAAAATTCCTATTCAATAATAACTGAATGACAGTAGCCTGTATCCCTGGAGGACAAGTCATTTACCGATGCACCGGGTTTGATGTTCTAATGCATTTAGATGTTTCAGTATTTGTATATATGTATATATATTTTTTCCCCCCCTTAAGGGTATTCAAGCACAAACGGTGGCAAACTTCTTCCTGGCCTTTGAAGCACAGCTTTCAATTATTCCTGTCGTAAACGAGGTAAAAAGCTTCGAGCCGAGCACGATCAGACTCCTTCAGTCCCGCAGCAGGTAAATCTGTGAACATCGCCGGCACTCCTGCTGTTCCTAGTACCGATCCCTCTGAGCGGCTGTGCAGTAATGAAGGCTGGATTCACCCCAAACTTGCTCGTCTTTTTTTTCGATTTCCAGTTCTGGTAATTAGTGATACACATGTGTATATCCAGTGGTCAACTCAAAACCTGTGTATGGAAAATCAATTGTTTGCTGTATGTGACGCGCCCCTGGGCCTGTGTCGCGCTGCGTTGCGCACGCGGGAGCTTACCCGGAGCCGGATCTGTTGAGGGTTGTAGTCTCGTGGCGGTGACCCAGTCCGTGCCCAGGGAGTCAAACTGAGCGGCGATGTATCAGCGGTAGATGTTGGACGACTACGCCACCCGTTGAGTACAGCTAAGGAGCTGCTGCTGCAGGGCAGACCGCTGAGGCCGGTGGTAGGATTGTGCAGCGTGATAGTATAACCCCCAACGGGAGGGGTATGGCCTCAGGGCAGCCGACGTGGATGATGGGGGTAGCAGGAACCACTCGGAGACGATACGGTGTAGTTCAGGGTCTTTACTGGTGACAAAGATAGACCCTCCCGGAGTACTGGCTAGCGATTGGGGCCTGGTCAGTCCTTGAGCAGATGGGATCTCCCCTGGCCAGGCAGAGTTGTAGGCCTCCCAAACTAACTGTACTCTTCTGGCTACCTTGCTAGAGGCGGGTATAAGTAGCCCACGTTCCTGAGTGTACCGTGTGGTGCTCACCCGTATGGCCGGTGACTCGGGGCCTTCTAGTAGCTTCCGCTCCACGACGGCGGTGCTGGTCCCATGCGTGTGACCGTGCCTTCAGGTTTCTTGGCCAGAGGACCTGGAATCCCCTGCCTGACGGATTCTGCTGCTGGGTAGGAATTAGTCCCCACAGCCTCGGACTCCGGGTCCGGTAAGAAATCTTCTCAGTCAGGGCGAGCTCTGCAGCTGCCAGCCCCTGACTCCTTGTAACACTGCTCCCACAGAGCTCCTGATGTTCTGTTCCTATATTTGCTTCTTTTCTCTGTCTCTACTTCTTCTCTACTCACTAACCCTGCCTCAGCCCTAGGTTTATATAGGGGAAGTTCTTCCCCTCCCAGGACTGGGCAGGAGGTGTGGCATGCACAGGATCCCTGACCAAGAGACCTCCCACCTGCTCTCAGACGTAATATCTCTATCACTGTGGCAACCAGACCCCTGGGGTGTCACATATGCATCTCATTTGTAGGATGCACACTATTCATTTCAATATGGAGCGGAGTAGGAGGAGACTTTCATTACTGTTCCCTTTACTTCCTCCCTGCTGATAGGAAATGCCATGCTGTTTGCTTGTGTCCTGTGATTACAGCAGCCTGCAACAGTTTTCAGCGTGCACTCCCCGGCTCAGGCATCAAGCAGTAAATGATAACATTAAAACGCTGCTACCCCTTTGTTAGTCACTTTTTATCTTCTTCCCCTTCTACGAATGCTATAGTCCGTTATTCTAGAACTGCTCTGAAAATGGTTCTCTCTGGAGTGTTGGGATTTGGGTTTAGGGTGGGTTATGGGAATTGAAGTTCAGATACTTTGTTCATATTTTTACTATGGAATTACTATGTCATGTATGTTATTTGAAAGATGGAATATTTGTAGTTGGAGTTTTTCAATAAAAATGATTTGATTACAAAAAATATGAAATTAAAATTCCTCTGTTCTTGAGAAAGCATAGGATTTTACTAAGAGGTAAATTGCACGTTCCTTGTTTTCCAGGCGCTTTACATTTTTGCTAGTTTTGTACGATTACACAATCCCTTTTATAGGCCAGTGCCAGTTGTACATCTCTCCCTAAACTCTTGTTCACACTATATTTTAAGCCAGTTTTCTTATATGGTTTCTAGATGTTGTCCAGCTTTGATAAATAATTAGTATTTATACTTTTGCTTTTAGATAGACTTGAAGAATGCAGATCCGGAAAGGGTGGAGAAACAAATTGAGAAGATGTTTGACGTTCCCGCTAGTGACTGTATCCGGGTACGATGCGCTCCAGATCAAAATCATTCCTGTAGGCAAATTTAACTCCGCTGTCTGTACCTTGTCTTTTTATTTTTTTCTACAAAATGTGGCTGGAAAAGGGGCAATGTAGCGAGGAATTCACATCAATTTTTGGTGTTGAAAAAAAAAACAAAACTTTTGTGACGCATCATTTTTTGCGTAAAAATGTGCAGCTTCCTATTTTACAGCACTCTTGCAACTTTTAGAAATTGGGCTTGGTAAGCTACACAGGTCTAAGAACGACGGGTGACGTTAAAAGTGGATAAAGATACACGGTGGCTCAGTGGTTAGCATTGATGTTTTGCAGCGCTGGGATCCTGGGTTCAAATCCCACCAAGGACGACATCTGCAAGAAGTTTGTATGTTCTCCCTGTGTTTGCGTGGGTTTCCTCCGGGTTCTCTGGTTTTCTCCCACACTCCAAACACATACTGATAGGGAATGTAGATTGTGAGCCCCGATGGGGACAGTGATGATAATGTCTGTAAAGTGCTGTGAAATTAATGGCGCCATATAAGTGAGTAAAATAAATAAAGATAGATGGAAGTGCTACATAAACATTTATCAAACATCGTGCAACACTTTGATACATTTGGCACAAATAATGGTAACACAACCACAAGCAAAACTGACCTGAGAAAGTCCCTTTATGATACATTTTTCAGAAAGAATTTGAAAGATTTAAAGCGTTAGAAATGAAGAAGATTATCCAATATCACCGAAAAAGGAAAAGTCTCCAGATGTCTTTATGCCGGATGCCGGTCTGTGTCCATACCTAAAGAAGAGCTGCCAAAAGAATGGGAAAGGAATCCTTTAGTAAACATAAATATCCATTGGGGTTTTAGGTGTTAAAAAAATGATCATATGAAAGATTTTGTGATCTGCGGTTACATGATTGTAATAACAACATTAAAGCCCCATTCAGATGTACAGGTTTTATCCATGAGAAACTGAGCAGAACGATATATAGGTTTGTGGGAGAAGATTCAGTATAAATTGTAATTTATTCATTAGATTTGAGAGTCCTCAGTGGTTGATACCTTTAATGGCTAACTGAAAAGATGGTAACAAATTGCAAGCTTTCCAGACGACTCAGGCTTCTTCATCAGGCAGACCTGAGACCTGAGTAGTCTGGAAAGCCTGAAATGTGTTACCTTTTAATGGCTAACGGAAAAGATGGTATCAACCACTGAGGACTCTCAAATCTAAATACTCTTCTATCTACTGGCTAATACGGTACAAAGATAGATGTTTTTCCTGTATCAATTTATTCAGTGGAATCCTGCTGTTTGTACAGATGAGTCCAGTGGGCGGTCCTACTAGTGATTGACAGCTATCTTTGCCTGCATGGTCATACAGGGAACTGTCAATCACTTAGTAGGACCGCCCACTGGACTAGTGTACATACGGCAGGACTTTTCACTGCATATAATGCCAGTTTTGCTGACTCTCTTCCCACAGATATGTCTATCAGTCTGATCAACTTCTCTGCTCTACAACACCCCCTACAGATCTTATACCATTTCAGCATGACAGGTTCCTTTAATCACCTGCAGATGACATAAGTAGCCATGTTCTGTGTGGCTTACGGAGGGGCTTGATTGCTTGTCAGCTTCAAACAGGTTTCATTTCTTCTGATTCGTTGGAGCCGAGGTCTAAACTGTATTAAGAAATTCATTTCTCTGTTTATTTCTATTAGATGTCGGGGAAGCTTGGAACAAATGTGGAAAGTGTTCTTCAAGAAGTTGTCAGGAGGCTTCCACCGTGAGTACGGACTAATGCGGCTCTATCCATCTTCTCTTTATTAAAGGGAACCTGTCACCTTGGAAAATGCTATGTACCTGCAGGTATAGGGTTAATCTGCAGATAAATATTGTTACAGTGCTGCCGGGCCGCCTTATTGATAGTGACTCACCCCCTGGGCCGTGGGGCACTCGGATCCGGGCAATAGGGAGCGATGGGAGTAGTAGTGGCTGCCCGGTTCCGTGGCTCAGGGTGGTCAGGCCAGTGGTAGTCCGTTATATTGATTATGTCCGACTACGCCACCCGTGGATTTGCGGTTATTAGGAACCGCCACTGCATGCAGACCGCTGGGGCTGATGAAGTGTGCAGCTATGGTAGTGTGACTCCCCACGGGAAGAGTGCGGCCCCAGGGCAGTATAGTGGATGGTGGGAGTGATGGTAGTGAGAATCCCAGTGCTGATAGTGCTGGAGGAGCAAGGAGCACACAGACAACAAGTTGCAGTCCAGGGTCTTTACTACAACAGGTAAACTGACCCATAAACAGTCCCAGCTAGGAGGGGACCTGGATGTCTGAGAGCAACGGGGAAATTGGCCCTGGTCAGGGTGAGGGTGTAGGCCTACCGTGCTTTCTGCGCTCCTTCTGGCTATCTCCTCCTGATAGGGTAACACCCCACGTTTCCGAGTTTTCCGTGTTTTCTCGCCTGTATGGCCTGCGACGTGGGTTCCTTTCTGCTCCCAGCCTTGTACGGCTTTACTGGTCCCTTCGGTTGTGGCAGGGCCTCCAGGCTTCTTAGGCCAAGGAATATACAGTCCCTTGCGGACTGGTTCTCTGCTGGGGGATGTGGAATCCTTCCAGCCTCAGACACCAAAGTCTGGTAGATTAAGTCTGTTATCTGCTAAGACAGGCTCTCTTCGCCTCTTGTCTCTGGCTTGTGGCTCTCTCCTACTGCCACACTTCCTCTTAGGTGCAATCAACTTTCTGTCCCTGCTCCACTCTGGGACACGTCTCAAAGCTGAGACAGGCTTTCCAGTTCTCCCTAACCCTGTCCCCAGTACCAGCTTTTATAGGGGCAGCCTGCTCCCCCTACTGGCCTGAGACAGGAGGCATTGCATGCTAATGTTCCCCTAACCAGAGAACCTCCCCCTTGCTCTCAGACACAGCTTTATTACATTTCGTGGCATCCAGGCCAGGGTGACACATTCCCCCCTAGTGAAATTTAGTACTCCGGGACTAAACAATACACAAAGACAATATTCATAACAATAAAACATTAACAGACAGACGACGCACAAATTGAGTTCTTAAGGTCACAGTGTGGTCTGTGACCGGGTGTCCATATCACCAATACAACGGGAGCCTTAACCAGGTGGGGGTCTGTCCTACCCCAAGTCCTTCACAGTCTTAGTTCATTCCTGGGTTAGGCTCAGAACGCAGTCCACACAAGGTTCCGGTTATAAAAAGTCCATAACCTGTGAGTCCTTACGGTTGCTGCAAGAGACTGAAACACAGAATTACCGAACATGCATGTAACTTGGCAAACAATTCAACATTTGGCAACAGGGTTATTTACAATTTTGTGCATCCTATATTCTCCAGCGAGCGGGTATCTGTCCCTTTGTGCTCCTGGTTGACCTCCTTAACCCACTGTCTGGTGGTGGACCAACCTGGCTTTCCCCACTAGCGTTAGGGGTACAGCTACCAGCTGGGTGTACAGGTAGGGCTGTCTGCGTGTTCTTTGGCTTACCGCAGGCATGGCAGGCTCACTGTCAGCAGAGGGTTGACTCTCCTGGGCTGCTGGTACAGGCTCTTCTGCCTCTGGAACCGCTTGCTCCTCTTCACCTTCCGGCTCTGGTGTTGGTTGTTGCTGTGCCGGTTGCAGGAAATGCAGGACAGGTACCACTATGGCATCATTTATGCGAGTCCAGGACTGAGGGAACTCTCCGAGAACGGTGCTGATCATTTCTTCCTTGTCCTCTGCGAGTCCAAGGTCACTCTGATCCTCTTCTGCACTACTGAGTTGCTCAGGGCACCTTTTGCGGTGGTCTCTGGAGACGACACTAGTGGTTTCTCCTCCGTCCTTGGTGATTACGCACACCTTTGGGTTGTCGTGGTCAGACTGCAGTACGGTGTAGGGTTCCCTCTCCCACTGGTCGTCCAGCTTGTGTAGCCTTCTTTTTCGCTTTAGGACTTGCTCACCAGGTTCTAGGGGACCAGCAGGGGCGTGTTGATTGAAGAGTCTTTCTTGCTTCTCTTTCACCTGGGCCAGGCTCTTCTCCACACTCTCCTGTACCTTCTTGTACTGCAGTTGCCTTTCCGTATCCCAGTCCGCATCCGGGGAGGTGTCCTCAGGTATTAGGACTCCCATCTCCAGGTCTACGGGCAGCTTACCTGGTCTAGCTCGCATCAGGTAAGCCGGGGTGCAGTTTGTAGCATTCACCGGGATATTGTTGTACATGTCTATCAGGTCCGGCAGTTTTTCTGGCCACAGGCTGCGTTCCTCCAGGGGCAACGTCTTCAGGAGATCAATGACTATATTGTTCATCTTCTCACACATCCCGTTGGTTTGTGGATGGTAAGGCGTTGTCCGAATTTTCTTACAGCCATAGAGGTTGCAGAACTCCTGGAGGATTTCAGCTTCGAACGCTGGACCCTGGTCTGTCAGGACCTGTTCCGGATACCCGTGTGGACGGCAGAAGTATTGCTGGAAGGCTCTGGCTGCTGTTTGGGCTGTCAAGTCCTTTACCGGGACCACCACTAGAAAACGGGAATAGTGGTCCACGATTGTCAGGGCATAGATGTATCCTGACCGGCTGGGAGCCAATTTGACATGGTCCAGAGCTACCAGCTCAAGAGGCTGCGTGGTGACGATGGGCCTCAAGGGTGTCTTCTGGCTGGTACGGTCCTTCCTCCTTAGGTGACAAGGGCCACAGTCTCTGCACCACTTTTCTACTGCTCATCTCATGCCGACCCAAAAGAACCTTCCTCTTAGTAGGAACTCCAGTTTCTTCCAACCGAAGTGTCCCGCTCTGTCATGGTAAGCCCCCAGGACCATAGCTGCATCCCGCCTTGGGACCACGACTTGCCAGGTCAGCTCGTGCGTCCGGTGGTTGACAATCCTTCGGCACAACTTGCCTTCGTAGAGGAACAGCTTGCTCTTCTCCTTCCATAGCTGCTTGGCTTCCTCTGGGGCATCTGGATCTAGGCGGGCGTCTTCCCGGGTCAGCAGATCTTTCACCAGGCGGACTGCAGGGTCACTATCTTGGGTCTCGGCCCAGTTGTGGTGAGGTAGGGGATTCATCATCACAGTTGTTAGATCCTCCTCCTTCACGCGGTGAGAGTGTTGAGCGGCTCCATACCGGTGAAACGCGGGGAGTTCTACCTCTTCCAGCTCTTCTGGGTCTTCGTCACCTTCAGGTAAGTGAGGCATTCTTGATAGGGCGTCCGCGTTGGCGTTGGTTTTGCCTGCCCGGTACTTGATCACGAAGTCATAGTTGGAGAGACGGGCCATCCACCGCTGTTCCAGGGCACCCAGTCTTGCATTGTCCAGGTGTGTCAACGGGTTGTTGTCCGTGTACACGGTGAACTTTGCGGAGGCCAGGTAATGCTTGAAGCGTTCTGTCACGGCCCACACCACCGCCAAGAATTCTAGCTTGAAGGAGCTGTAATTCTCCGGGTTCCTCTCGGTGGGCCTCAGCTTCCGGCTGGCGTATGCGATCACCCGTTCTCTGCCCTGTTGGTTTTGGGACAGTACGGCTCCCAGTCCCACATTACTGGCGTCAGTGTGGAGAATGAAAGGCTGGCCGTAATCAGGGTAGGCCAGGATCTCATCCCCTGTGAGGGCCATCTTTAGCTGGCGGAAGGACTCCTCTTCCGGTTTATCCCACTTGAAGGGTGGCTTTTGACTTCTGGACTTGGACTGTCCGATCAGGAGGTCCTGCATAGGAGCTGCCATCTTGGTGAACCCGGGGATGAACCTTCGGTAGTAACCTACCAACCCGAGAAACTGTCTCACCTCTTTGATGTTCGAGGGGCTTGGCCAGCTCTTGAATGCCGTGACCTTGTCAGGGTCGGGGGCCACTCCTTCTGCGCTTACCACGTGCCCTAGGTACTGGACCTTTGGTTTCAGCAGGTGGCACTTCGATGGTTTCACCTTCAGGCCATAGCCTGCCAGGGCTTCGAACACCTCAGCCAGGTGCTTTAGGTGGTCCTCGTAGGTCTTCGAATAGACGATCACGTCGTCCAGGTAAAGGAGGACCGTCTCGAAGTTTCGGTGCCCTAGACAGCATTCCATCAGCCGCTGGAAGGTCCCTGGTGCGTTGCAGAGCCCGAAAGGCATACAGTTGAATTCGCTCAGTCCCATCGGGGTGGTGAAGGCGGTCTTCTTCTTGTCAGCCTCTGCCACAGGAACCTGCCAGTACCCGCTAGTAAGGTCCAAAGTAGAAAAAAAGTTAGCAGATTTTAGTGCGGCTAAAGACTCTTCTATTCTAGGCAGCGGATATGCGTCTTTGTGGGTGATACGGTTGATTTGTCTATAGTCCACGCACATTCTCATGGTGCCGTCTTTCTTTTTGACCAGAACCAAGGGGGCTGCCCAGGGGCTACAGCTGTCTCTAATGACCCCAGCTTCTTTCATCTCCCTTAGCATACCCTTGGCGTTCTGATAATGTGCAGGGGGTACAGGTCTGTGCCTCTCTTTTATTGGTGGGTGGCTCCCTGTGGGGATGTGGTGTTCTATCCCTTTTACTCTGCCGAAGTCTAGCGGGTGCTTACTAAAGACTCTCTCGTACTCCCGTACCACCCGGTAGACTCCTTGTTTTTGGTGCAGGGGAGTGGAGTCAGCACCCACGTGGAGTTTCTGGCACCAGTCCTCCTTTTGTTTCTGGGAGCCATTACCCTCCGCCTGTGGAGATGGAGGCAAGGGTTCCACGGCCCTGATAGCTTGGTGTTCGACGACAAACAGTTTGGCGAGTGTAGCATACCTGGGTAAGTGTACTTCCCTCTCCCCAATGTTGAGGATGCGGACGGGCACCCTCCCATGACGGACATCAACCACCCCCCGGGCTGTCAAAATGGTGGGCCTGCTGTCTGAGTACACGGGTTCTACCATGGCTTGGTAGTCTCTACCTCTCAACCCGATTGCAGTCCGACACCAGATCATCATTTCACTTTTGGGAGGCATGGAAATGGGGAATGGATCACTGAGTCTTACGCTACCGATCTCACCACCAGACAGTTCTACCTGCTGCCGTCTCATCAGGGCCTTTATCTCCTTGTTGAGGACTCTCTGTTGGCTGGAACTAGCATTCACCGCCACCTGTTGTAGAATTACAATTACCTCTGAAAGACAATTTTCAATTATGTTAGTACCCACAGTTATTTTAGGGTGACTTTCATGACGGTCAATGTCCACAATAATCACTCCCTGTGCCGGCAGTTCAACTTTACCAATTTTAATGGTCATCTCCTTGAACCCCATCTGCGGCACGGGTAAGCCATTACTGGCGATGATGCTCAAGTTACTGTCTGGATACCGTGTGATATCAGCATCAGTCCAATACTGCTTAAAAAGTACATAAGGGATTGTGGTTACTTGCGACCCAGTATCCAGCAAGGCGCTCATGGGGATACCGTCCAGCACCACGGGTAAAACCGGGCGCCCCCCAACGTACTTATCACGCCAATTATAAGGGCCTGGTGATCTTATGCCTGGGGGTCGGCCCTCTGCCCCAGGTTGGACCCGTTTAAATTACAGTACCTGGAAATGTGTCCGGGCTGGTTGCATCGACGGCAAATGGGCTGTCCATCCTCTGCGTAGCGGTCTGTGGGCCTCCCTCGGAACGACGGGATCCTCCTCTGTCGACGCCACGGGACATCCTCCGGACTTGAAGCCAGCTTGATGGGTCTTGACGGGTCCACTTGCAACGCCTGGACGGTCCTGGTCAACGCCGCGACGCTCCTGGTCAGCTCCTGGACTTGGTGGTGCAGGCCTTTCGACGGGGCTTGGTTCAGGGCCTGTGCATCAGCCTCCACGGAGTCCATAGAGGAGGGCGCCGCCTCCTGGTGGTAGGTGATAGCAGGGCGCCGGGGGTTTATAGCGCCACTGGTTGCAGATTCACGGAGCACCCTTATGGCCCTGTCCTTAAATTGGGCAAAGGTCAGGTCGGGGTTCTGGAAGAACATGAGGCGCAGCTGGGCCCTGTGGGCGCTGGACAGCAGACCCTCTATGAATTGTTCTGTTAGCAGCTTATCGGTTTCCTGCACACTGCCAGGGTCAGTTTGTTGAATAGCCCTCAAGGCTTCCTGCAGATTTAGGGCATAGTCTCTGATGCTGTCCTGTGCCCGCTGCTTACATCCATAGAACCTCATTTTAATTTCAGCGGAGGTACGTGTATCAAAGGTACCCCGCAGCCGGGCCAGAATACCCTTCACAGTCCCTTTCTCCTCAATGGGCCATGATTTTACCTCCCTTTGGGCTGCGCCAGTTAACTGCCCTGTCAATATGCTGACCTTCTGTTCCTCTGTCAGGGGGTAAACTTGGAACAAACTATACAGTCTTTCCTTGAAGTCAGTTAGGGCATGGGGCTCCCCTGAGTATTTGGGCAGCCAGGCCGCTCCAGGGATGTAGGGCAAGGAAAAGGGCATCACCGCTGCTGCAGCTGCGTTGGTGGTAGTGGGCGCCTCTGTGTCCGACATCTTCCTCCCCCCCTAGTGAAGTGTGGCCTACCTTCCGACGATCCTCTTCTGTAGGCCGCGGCTCCGCTGCTGCTCTGGACGAGGACCTGGCGTCGCACTCCGATGACGTCAGCGTCGCTCTCTCTCCCTTCCAGGACCTTGCGCAGCGTCGGTGCGTGGGGCGGAGCTTCGGATCTCGCGCGGTTTTGACGTCCACGCCCCTCTTCTTCCCGCGCGGCGTCCTGGAGATGGCGTCCGATGGCGGGAAACAGCTGCAGATGGCGGGAAGACGGCAGAAGACGGCGGGAAAAGGTCCAAGATGGCGTCTGATGGCGGGAATCCGCTCCGGATGGCGGGAAACGACTCCAGACGGCGGGAAACTTCGCCACAGATAAGTTACAAAAGTCTTTTTCAGGCACGCAGTACCCGGTGGTTGCGGGCACGAAATCCTGCCGACTACGCCAAAGCTGACTCGCCCCCTGGGCCGTGGGGCACTCGGATCCGGGCAATTAGGGAAACGATGGGAGTAGTAGTGGCAACCCGGTTCCGTGGCTCAGGGTGGTCAGGCCAGTGGTAGTCCGTTATATTGATTATGTCCGACTACGCCACCCGTGGATTTGCGGTTATTAGGAACCGCCACTGCATGCAGACCGCTGGGGCTGATGAAGTGTGCAGCTATGGTAGTGTGACTCCCCACGGGAAGAGTGCGGCCCCAGGGCAGTATAGTGGATGGTGGGAGTGATGGTAGTGAGAATCCCAGTGCTGATAGTGCTGGAGGAGCAAGGAGCACACAGACAACAAGTTGCAGTCCAGGGTCTTTACTACAACAGGTAAACTGACCCATAAACAGTCCCAGCTAGGAGGGGACCTGGATGTCTGAGAGCAACGGGGAAATTGGCCCTGGTCAGGGTGAGGGTGTAGGCCTACCGTGCTTTCTGCGCTCCTTCTGGCTATCTCCTCCTGATAGGGTAACAGCCCACGTTTCCGAGTTTTCCGTGTTTTCTCGCCTGTATGGCCTGCGACGTGGGTTCCTTTCTGTTCCCAGCCTTGTATGGCTTTACTGGTCCCTTTGGTTGTGGCAGGGCCTCCAGGCTTCTTAGGCCAAGGAATATACAGTCCCTTGCGGACTGGTTCTCTGCTGGGGGATGTGGAATCCTTCCAGCCTCAGACACCAAAGTCTGGTAGATTAAGTCTGTTATCTGCCAAGACAGGCTCTCTTCGCCTCTTGTCTCTGGCTTGTGGCTCTCTCCTACTGCCACACTTCCTCTTAGGTGCAATCAACTTTCTGTCCCTGCTCCACTCTGGGACACGTCTCAAAGCTGAGACAGGCCATCCAGTTCTCCCTAACCCTGTCCCCAGTACCAGCTTTTATAGGGGCAGCCTGCTCCCCCTACTGGCCTGAGACAGGAGGCATTGCATGCTAATGTTCCCCTAACCAGAGAACCTCCCCCTTGCTCTCAGACACAGCTTTAATTACACTTGTGGCATCCAGGTAGGGTGACACAATAGTGTAGGTACCGGGAGAAAATTAACTTCTTTCCTCCCTGCAGCTGCTGGCCTTCACTCATCGTTGTGCACGGAGCGGCTACAGTCTTGGATCACAGCACCGCTCGCTATATCAGGGGCGACAGCTGTAAACCCGGCCTGGATTTTGATTGACAGCTTGCTCTGCACAGATGCGCTGCAGAACCACTTAGAATCTGAGTGAAGGAGTAGTATGTTCACAGATAGAGAATATGGCTCATCCACGTGCAGATCTGCTCCATGTCCGATTACATATTTGTGGGAGAAACCCTAGTGGCAGCCTCATATTTCTGACATGGATCCTCTAGCACTATTTGTGAAACTGCGGCTCCCAGCATAACTTGATGAGAGACCGTCAGTCTGCTGGGACCTGTAGTTTCACTACAGCAGGAGTGTCACAAGCTGCGGACCTCTGCTCACTCCAGCACTGGTCGGCATTTTCAGCACGTGAACGTCCGCTATGCTTTCTGGAGACACAAGGGTGTAGATAATTTTATCAAACCCTTGACTGTAAGTTTACTGAACCCTAAGTGGATTATATTGTTCCCACAGTTTCAGTTTTGGACCATTTAAGGGGAATTTAAAGGGTTCTGGCCACTGATTTTCCTTAAAGGGGATCAGTATCCCTGTATGTCTTTGTATATACTTGATAAAGACCTATAACAGGTCGAAACGTTATGTGATGGCAAAATAAACTTTGTCTTTTGGAATTCATCACTCTGGACTGAACTCTGTTACTTACCTTTATCCCCCTTAACAGGATGTCTTATTTTTGTGTTTTAGTCCCAAGATTGAAAAGGGCAGCCCTCTTAAAGCCCTGCTGTTTGACTCAACGTTTGATCACTACAGAGGCGTCGTAGCAGCATCGCCCTGTGTGGAGGTGACGTGTGTAAAGGCAATAAAATCGTGTCTGCCCACTCTGGCAAGTGCTATGAAGTCAATGAGGTTGGCATACTGACCCCAGAGGAAGTGCCAGCCAAAAAACTAAGTTGTTTTTTTTTAATAATTTTATTAGCCTTTCCCTCTGTCTTCACCAATCAGCCCTCTGTATTGATGATCAGATCAAAGATCTAGACAGGGATTGTCTCACGCTGCATCTCCTTCCTGATTGTATCAGTGAGAAGACAGAAGCTGCCCCATCCCATTCTCCAAGAAATGCAGAACCCAATGCATCTGCTGTCCGTGATCCGCTTATTGTCAGAGGACATCATTAGGGACTGCATTTTCTCATTGCTTAAGAAATTGTTGGGGGATCCTGCTAATTGCTGAATAATAAAACTGCAGCACCGCTCCATTTAAGGCAGTGTTTCCCAAACTCCAGTCCTCATGGCCCCCAACAGGTCAGGTTTTCAGGATTTCCTCAGTATTACACATGTGATGAAAGTATCATCAAGGAATCAGGAATTCTCTCACCTGTGCAATACTATGGAAATCCTGAAGACATGACCTGTGGGGGGCCGTGAGGACTGGAGTTTGGGAAACACTGATTTTAAAGGGACTGTCAGCACAGAATGACTGTTGAAACCAAGTACAAGCGCTCCGTGGATCACGGCGTGGGCCAATCCTTTATATACACCTTCCCACCTGCTTGTTTTACCTCTGTCTCCTTCCTTCTCTGGTTCTATGAAGCCAGAGCTGTCAATCAAAGAAGAGGAGGGTGTGGATAGAGGGCAAACAAGCAGGTGGGAAGGTGTATATAAATGACTGGCCCCGTCATGAAGCACCGAGAGTTGGGACTTAGTTTGAACAGTCATTCTGTGCTGACAGTCCCTTTAGGTGAACGAGATCCAGATGCAGCTCATTTCACCGCGTAAGGCTGTGTGCCCACTATGCATTTTTTAAGCGTTTCCGCAGCGGCAATTCCGCCACAGGAACGCTTAAACACTTGGTAGAAGGTCTGCAATGTTCGCCAATGATAATCAGCATGTGCTGTGCACACGCTGCGGAAATTTCCGCTGTGGATTATCATTGCGGAAAAATCCGCAGCACTACCAATTATTTTGCGTAAGCGTGGCGTTTTTGCCGCCATTGACTTGCATTGAATCGCTTAATATCCGCATGACTACATGTGCACATGCGGATATTAAGCGATTCAATGTGCGGATGGTACCTGGGTCTGGAGAAGAGGAGACTCTCCTCCAGACCCGGATACCATAGAATTTAAAATAAAAAATAAACCTTATACTCACCTTCTGATGGCCCCCGGTCTCCTTAGTGATGCGTCCTGGCTCCCCTGTCTAAAAGGACCTTTCATGACGTCATTTAGTCATGTGATGGGTCGCATCGGATAAGGAGACCGGGGGCCATTGGAAGGTGAGTATAATGTGTTTTTTTATTTTTTTTACCATTTTTATTCTTTTTTTTAACTAACTTGGTCACACTATATAAAATCCATGCCGATTGCATGGATTTATATAGTGTGACCAAGTTGTCAAGCACTTTTCCAAGTGATGCTAAAATCGCTTGGAAAACAATTGACAACCCGCATGCGGAATCGTATGTGCAAAACGCGGGAGAAGAAGTAACACAAAAAGAGAGAGGTCAGGCTAGGGGGTACAAAAGTAGACATATTATAAATTACAAGTGTGCCACAAAAATGCTGTCACATAGTGAATAGTCTACACTGGATTAGCAGTATAAAAAATCTATAAATAAATAGTAAGGTATGTAGAGGCAGAATATCCTGGCGCTCGAGTCCGGCACATCGCTGATCGGGTTGACAGATTACTTGGAGGGGCTGGTGAGGACCCAGCGGTCATGGTGCACATTGGCACAAATGACAAAGTTAAAGGTAGGTGGAAGGTCCTTAAAGATGATTTCAGGGAATTAGGCTGCAAGCTGAAAGCAAGGACCTCCAAGGTGGTATTCTCTGAAATACTACCGGTACCACGTGCCACGCCACGCCAGAGAGGCAACGGGAGATTAGGGAGATAAATAAGTGGCTCAAGAACTGGTGTAGGAAGGAGGGATTTGAGTTCCTGGAAAACTGGGCCGACTTCTCAGTTGGCTACAGATTCTACGCTAGGGACCGGCTGCACCTTAATGGGGAGGGTGCAGCTGTGCTGGGGGTGAAAATGGCTAGAAGGTTGGAGGAGTGTTTAAACTAGGGATTGGGGGGGAGGGTATTCATTTTATAGGTGGGGAAGATAGTGCAGATAGTGACCTGGGCACAAATTCAAGAAATTGGGGGTGGGGTTAGAACAGTCAATAAAGTAAGAAGGAATAGAGGTACAGACAGATACATGTACATGCATGTACACTAATGCCAGAAGCCTCACCAACAAAATGGAGGAATTAGAATTAATTTTGTTGGAAAATAATTATGACATGGTAGGGGTATCTGAGACGTGGCTGGACGAGAACCATGACTGGGCAGTTAATTTACAGGGCTATAGTCTGTTCAGAAATGACCGTACAAACAAGTGAGGGGGGGGTGTTTATATGTAAAATCATCCTTAAAACCTGTGTTGCGGGAGGATATAGGTGAATCTAATGAAAATGTAGAGTCCCTGTGGGTGGAGATAAGGGGAGGGGGAAAAAATAATAAATTACTGATAGGGGTTTGTTATACGTCTCCAAAAATAATGGAAGTAGCGGAGAATATCCTCATAAAGCAAATAGATGAAGCAACGACTCAAGGAGAAGTCATTATTATGGGAGACTTCAACTACCCTGAAATACATTGGGGGACAGAAACATGTAGTTCAAGCAAAGGTAATAGGTTTTTGACAACTAAGAGAGACCATTACCTTTCACAACTGGTTCAGGACCCAACAAGAAGGGGGGCACTGCTAGACTTAATATTAACCAATAGGCCAGACCGCATATCAAATATACGAGTTGGGGGTCACTTGGGTAATAGTGATCACAAAATAAAACGTTTTCATGTAACCTTTAATAAGATGTGTAGTAGAGGGGTTACAAGGACACTAAACTTCAGGAAGGAAAATTTCCAATGGTTGCGAGATGATCTTAGTGCAATAAACTGGGACGATATCCTGAGACATAAAGCTACACAAAGCAAATGGGAGACATTTATTAACATCCTGAATAGTACCTGTGCACAATATATACCCTATGGGAATAAACATGCTAGAAATAGGAGGAAACCACTATGGCTAAATAGAGCTGTAAGGGGCGCAATAAGTGACAAAAAGAAAACATTTAGAGAACTAAAGCAAGTAGGTATTGATGAGGCATTAAATAAATATAGAAAATTAACTAAATTATGTAAAAAGCAAATCAAGGCAGCAAAGATTGAGGCAGAGAGAATCATTGCCAGAGAAAGTAAAAATAACCCCAAAATATTCTTTAACTACATAAATAGTAAAAAACTAAAAAATGATAGTGTTGGCCCCCTTAAAAATAGTCTGGGTGAAATGGTGGATGAGGATGAGGAAAAAGCCAATATGCTAAATGATTTTTTTTCAACCGTATTTACACAAGAAAATTGCATGACAGAAAACATGATTAGTGATAACAAAAATTCTCCAGTAAATGTCACTTGCTTAACCCAGCAGGAAGTACGGCGGCGTTTAAAAATCACTAAAGTTGACAAATCCTCGGGCCGGATGGGATACACCCGCGAGTACTGCAGGAATTAAGTAACGTCATAGATAGACCATTATTTTTAATCTTTAAAGATTCCATAATAACAGGGTCTGTACCACAGGACTGGCGTATAGCAAATGTGGTGCCAATATTCAAAAAGGGGACAAAAACCGAACTTGGAAATTATAGGCCGGTGAGCTATTTATTAATGACCTTGTAGGGGGCATACAGAGTAATATTTCAATATTTGCAGATGACACTAAACTCTGCAGGGTAATCAATACAGAGGAGGACAATTTTATATTACAGGAGGATCTATGTAAACTAGAAGCTTGGGCTGATAAATGGCAAATGAGCTTTAATGGGGATAAATGTAAGGTAATGCACTTGGGCAGAGGAAATAAAATGTATAATTATATGCTTAATTGTAAAACACTGGGCAAAACTGTAACTGAAAAAGACCTGGGTGTATTGGTGGATGACAAGCTCCCGTTTAGTGGCCAGTGTCAGGCTGCTGCTGCAAAGGCAAATAAAATAATGGGATGCATTAAAAGAGGCCTAGATGCTCATGAGGAGAACATAATTTTACCTCTATTCAAGTCATTAGTGCAACCACACTTAGAATACTGTGTACAGTTCTGGTCTCCGGTGTATAAGAAAGACATAGCTGAACTAGAGAGGGTGCAGAGAAGAGCGACCAAGGCTATTAGAGGACTGGGGGGTCTGCAATACCAAGACTGGTTATTACACTTGGGGTTATTTACTGTGGAAAAAAGAAGGCTTAGGGATGATCGTATTACTATGTACAAGTATATGAGGGGACAGTACAAAGACCTTTCTACTGATCTTTTTACTCTGAGGCCTGAGACGGGGACAAGGGGGCATCTTCTACGTCTGGAGGAAAGAAGGTTTAATCATAATCACAGATGCGGATTCTTTACTGTAAGAGCAGTGAGACTATGGAGCTCTCTGCCGCATGATGTTGTAATGAGGGATTCACTGTTAAAATTTAAGAAGGGCATGGATGCCTTTCTTGAAAAGTATAATATTACAGGTTATAAATACTAGATTCCTTGATAGGGCGTTGATCCAGGGAACTAGTCTGATTGTCGTATGGAGTCGGGAAGGAATTTTTTTCCCCAATGTGGAGCTTAGTGTTTGCCACATGGGTTTTTTGCCTTCCTCTGGATCAACATGTTAGGCTATGGGTTGAACTAGATGGACTTAGTCTTCCTTCAACCTTAAAAACTATGTAATATAAAGTGCTCAGTGCAAAGTAAACTGCTCCATACTACCCTAGATGTAAATAAAAATCTGGTTTACAGTGCTGTGGACATTAGCAGTAATGTCTCTATCAACCAGAAAATAGTCAGAATAAATAATTACATGGCAAATGATGTGACATACATGACAACAGGTAAAAAGGTAGCACACAATATGAAATGATAACTATTACTGACCCCCTGAGAACTTCCCGGATCCAACGCGCGTTTTGCCACTGGCTTTGACGAGGATGTAATGTTGAAATGTGAATGTAAAGTATTTAAAGGGAATTTGGCCAATCAAAAATGTCCATACTGGGCAGTCAATTTCGAACATCTATGAATGTATATATTTGCATGGCGCCATGCTGCAGTGAGCCGATCGTGACCTCCTCGGGCGAGCCGCGTCTCCATGGAGCGCAGCACCTCCGTGGAAGGCGGCGTCGGCGTGTGTCTCACGGTGGACCGCATATAGCGGAAGTGATGTAATAGGCATGTCCGGGGAAAGAGAGATCAGTGTGCGTTCCACTGTGGAACACGAAGGAAAAAAGGAGCGTGTCTAGGAAAGGAGAAGTCAGTGTGTGTTCCACTGTGGAACGCATGAAGAAAACCATGGGCAAAGATAAAAGGTGTGTGAGTGCTAGCTAACAAGAGAACTGCCCTGGAAATTAATAACAGGATAGCAGGGAAAGTATATGAGATAATAACGTGAAAATGTTATAGGAGAATATATATCATATGAAAAAATTATATATCTATGATATATGATAGATAGTGTGACACCTATCATATAATATGACCCATACAGTGCAATTGTGCTAGTGAATATGTAGTGAAAAATATGATGAGATGAAAAATATATTTATATAACAAAAAGGCATGGGGCACATAAATGCATGACATTATACATATATTACTAGAAGATATTTAAATTCTTTAAAATATAAAAAGAGGTTCAAATGCACTGGTGATGATGACGCTCAAGAAGATGACCAACTCTGAAAAATAGCAAACGTCAGGCGAAAGAACTAAGAAGAGAAGGAAAGAAGAAAACGTAAGTATAAACGAATAAAAACAATTAAAATAAAATTAAAAGTAAAATGACCATAATACAATGCACTCCACTAGGAACCACCCAACAATATTAAAGAAATGAAACAAAACAATTTGTCTCATTGAGACCATGGGGGGTTAAGGTGTTCAACACAGTGATCCACCTTGCCTCCTTCTGTGCCAGGATTTTTTTCCAGTTACCTCCTCTAGTGCCTGGGTAGACCTTATCAAAACCACTCACCTGGAGACCAGAAGGGTCACTGTTATGAAACTTCTTAAAGTGACGCGGTAATGTCTTGAGCTCATCCACATTGTCAGTTTCTTTTGCTGCCTTGATATCCAAGACGCGTTCTCTAGTTCTTCTTCGGAGTTCTCTTGATGTAAGGCCTACATATATTCTGTTGCAAGGGCATTTTGCACAGTAGATCACCCCAACTGTGGTACATGTGATGGTATGAGCAATCTTATATTGCTTCGTACCATTTGAATTTGTAAAGATTTTCGTAGACTCCATATTGGGGCACGCCACACAAGAGCCACATGGGTGGCAGCCCCAGCTTGGGCCCTTGGATCCAAATAAACTCTTAGCTGCTGCCCCCCCCCCAGGTGGCTGTTACCAGAAGATATTTTAATTTTTTTGAGCGTCTATATGCAATAGCAGGATTGTTTGAGAGAAGAGAAGAGAGAAATAGACTTCATCACAAGAACCGCCGGTTTTCAGTCATACATGTGAGTATGTGAGTGGCTGCTGTAAGCACACCCTAGCAATTTGACCTCTCGCGATGCAGTGCATCAACTGTAGAGCCAGCTGTCAGTCAAAGTGCCAGGGCGTGTGTGGCGCCCCTGAGGGTTCGGTCGCCACAGGGGTACTGCATCTCTTTAATGAGGTGTGGTATCTCTCCTTCGAGGTAAGGACGGTGCAGCTGTCAGGACCCCACCTCTGCATTCAACACTACATCTCTCCCACCTGTAGGGGGGCTTTAAGGCACCAGGGTGCTGCCCCAGCCGGGATAAGTGGAGATGGGGGAACCAAAGTAAGGGGGAACCTAGTAGTGGGTGAGGGTGGAGGATACACTTAGAGGTTACACGTACTAAATTCATATTTAATAGCCAGCCATCTTAAGTTCAAGGTCTTTGATTGTGATCTTCATCGCTGAACGTGGCTTTCTGTGTGAACCTGCAGTTGATGGGGACACGGTCCTCGAACTCTGGCCTTGTGTCGAGGAACGGGCAAGAGTTAACAGCTGTCTCTACCCAGTCAAGGTCCTTACTTAAGAAGGCCTGGAGGGGAGCGGAGGAGTAAAGCTCCGCAGGCAAAAGGATCCCAGGGGGATGCAGACTGAGCGGTATACGCCACCTGTCCTCACTATTCTGGCCTAGTCTGAGGGATTCCTGCTGCAAAAGGGGTACCGGCCCCCGATATCTGACTCTGTCACTACAAGTCTTAGTCAGAGAAGCCCGGACGCTCAGTGGATCCCACCGGGTAACGGAGCGGAGTCGCCACCCGTACCCTTGTTCTGTGCATAGTCCAGAGGGAGACCCGGCCTTAGTACACGCACCACAAACGGACAGGAGAGGACCTAGTGGGAAAGTCTAGGAAAACTCTGGTGCGGGGTCCTGACCAAAGCACCTGAACTACCTGGAGGTTGTTGGACCCCCGGTCCTGGTGGCCGCAGCGCGCCGTGAGGAGCAGGGAGAAGTCTTGCAGCTGTGCATTCTACCGTGAGTAAAGCTTGGAACACTACCCCTATGGCCTCCGGTTTCTTATTGCAACGCGGCACCGCACTACACACCACAACATCTTCCACAACAGCTCCCATCCTCTTGTCCTCTCTGCCCTGAGGCCCTGCTCCGCTTGTGGGGAGTAGTACCATCTTCTGCTGCCGCTACATCCCGCTTCAGAGGATTGAACGCAGAGCTGGTGAAGAATCACCAGGCACCACAGGTGGTGTAGTCAATACAACCACTCGATTAACACCAACCCTGAAAGCCCATTAAATCTTTTAATGTGACGGCCCTGGGCACGGAACGGGTCCTGGCCACGGCTACATCCCCCAACATCTGACCCGGCTCCGAGTACCCCTCCATCTTCCCAGGGAGGACTGTGAGCGTCACACGTGCCTGCAGGAGCCACTCGCAGTGCTATGAGCTGCAATTGTAGACGCTTTGTACACACCTGTATGACTGAAGGCCGGTAAAGGTTCTTGGAATGATTTAAATTCCATTTTTTTCCCATGAGCTGCACTTTCAGTACAGCAGTTGGGCACCTTTCTATACTATTAACCTGCACTGCAGGTCAATAATGTGGCGCCCCTGCGGGCTCAGTCGCCACAGAGTTATTGCACCCCACTTAAGGGTGTGATATCTCCTCTTCCAGGTAAGGATGGAGTACCACACAGGACCCCAAACACACACTCAACACTACACCACTCCAGTTCTGAAGGGGGCCTATATGCACCATAGTGCCGCCCCGGGCCGGATTGGAGGAGTTGGGGGGAACCAAAGTTAGGGGGAACCATGTAGTGAGTGAGGGTGGAGGAAGCGTTTATTTTGAGCACTTAGCTGGATCATATATATATGGAGGCCATCTTGGTATCATTGTCTTTGGTTGTGGGTCGTTGGTCGGTAGACAGCACAACGCTGCAGTCAGCTGAGGGTCCACGGTCCTCGGTCTCAGGCCTCGAGACGAGGAGCGGGGCAGAGTTGCTGTAGGCTCTGTCTCGGTCAGGGTCCTGAGAGTAGGAGGCCCAGGAGGGGAGCAGAGGAGTCAAGCTCCACAGGCGAAAGGATCCCAGGGGATATGGACAGAGCGGAGCCACCACCTGTATACCTTATTCTGGCCTAGCCAGAGGGACCCGGCCGGAAGAGGGGTAACCGGTCCCCGATCTGACTTTGTACTTCACGTCTCTGTCGGAAGAATCCGGAGGCTTATGTGGATCCCAGGGGGATACGGACGGAGCGGAGTCGCCACCTGTATGCCCTAATCTGAGTTTACCCAGAGGGACCCGGCCTTACGCCTCAGCCTCACCACAAGTCACCAAAAAGGGCGCCCAGTCGGTCCGGGAACTACACGCTGCCCATAGGGACATCGCAGCACCCGTACGGGACTCAGTGGGGAACACACGGCGGGAGAAGTTGAGCAACAGAGGAACACACTAGAGCGGGGTCCTGGCAGGTGCTCCTGAACTACCTGGAAAGTGCTGAGCCCCACCCTGACGGCCGCAGCTCGCCGTGTGACAGCAGAGAGAAGCTCTGAGCTGATAAAAAGTGAATAAAGACTCGGATGACTTCAACCGCTATCTCTGCCTGTTCTTTCTACCGCGGCACAGCACCAACCACCACTCTACATCACATCTACACTGCCCTGAGGCCTACTCTATCCGTGGAGAGTAGCACCAACTAAGCTGCCCGGAACACCGGCCTCAGAGGACTGTCGCAGCGCCAGTAGTCATTACCGGGTACCACGGGTGGCGTCACGAACATTTACAAACCTACCCTACTTCCCCTTTTTAGTTTACATTTTTATCCCCCCTTTTATTTTTGGACTGACCACCCTGGGTCACGGAATGGGCCAGCCACTGTGACATCCCCCAAATCCATCAAGGCCCGGTTGGCAAGTACCCCGCTGCCCAGTGGGCGCGTCAATAGTGTTTGAGGACATGGACATAATAGGTTCTCTTTACATGACACTGTCATTCTGTGGTTGGGCTTCACAGGCAATAGTGATTTTTCCTATATGTAGCAATGCAAAAGTACTTTTGAATATAGACAAGTGATCTAACGTTCAGTTTCAAGTTGCCTAAGGGGACTAACAAAGTAAAAGAAATGTTAAAAATCCACAGCCATTTTCTCACGTTAAGAGAAGTAGAAGTAGACGTTCTGAGAAAAGTAGATGACAATCTGGTCAGAACTGACTTGCATTATGTTTTTCAGGGTTTGTCTGCAGGAACTTCTCTCATGCTTTGATCAATGGAACATGTGTCAGGACCAAGAAGCTCTTGGAGAAAGACAAAACAGAGATCCAGTGACTTTCTAGTAAGTGTTTCTCAAGTACATTCGCATATCACTCACACATTCTTATCAATTTCACTCGGGGTTATTTAGTTTGGAAAAACGAAGGCTTAGGGGTGATCTTATTACTATGTACAAGTATATGAGGGGACAGTACAAAGACCTTTCTACTGATCTTTTTACTCTGAGGCCTGAGACGGGGACAAGGGGGCATCTTCTACGTCTGGAGGAAAGAAGGTTTAATCATAATCACAGACGCGGATTCTTTACTGTAAGAGCGGTGAGACTATGGAACTCTCTGCCGCATGATGTTGTAATGAGGGATTCACTACTAACATTTAAGAAGGGCATGGATGCCTTTCTTGATAAGTATAATATTACAGATTATATACAGTGCTGTGCAAATTAATTGGGACAAAGCATTTTTTAAGTAAAATCATAAGTTGGTTACCAGTCAGTGATTCAAACCAGTTTTAACTTTTTTGAACAGGTGTGAGTGTACAACCGTGAGTAACAAAATGTGGTTTGACTGGTTTTAGTCAGAAAATAACAGCTAGCTGCCCCCTCAGCTTCAGTTGAGAGCTTGTTTCTGTGAGGAGTGGTTTAGTGTACTTTTTCTCCATGCCACAATTCCAAGTGTGTGAAGAAATTCCTGGAAGAAAATAAAGTAAAAGTGCTGGACTGGCCTGGCAATTCACCAGACTTAAATCCTATAGAAAATTTGTGGAGCATTGTGAAGAGACGTCTTGGCAAAATGGAAACCAAGGAAATAGGTGAAATGTGAGGCAAGCAAGGGGGAAGGGGAGAAGTGAATATAATGAGGGTGGAGAGGGGGGTGGGGATAGTACAGTTAGATCGTTAGAGAAGAATAGGATCCTAAATAACCCCAAAGTTTTATCTTGCATGCTGACCAACGCAAGAAGCCTGACCAATAAGGCGGATGAGCTGCAGGCGCTTATATCGGAGGAGAGGTATGACATCGTAGGTATAACAGAGACTTGGCTAGACGATAGCTACGACTGGGCGGTAAATTTATTAGATTATAGTTTATTTAGAAGGGACCGGAAACAGGGGAAAGGCGGAGGAGTCTGCTTATATGTAAAGTCATGTCTAAAACCCAGACTAAGGGAAGATATAGGAGAGGGAGAAGAGGGGGTCGAGTCCATGTGGGTAGAGATAGAGGGAACTAAAAATAATAATAAAATATTACTGGGGGTCTGCTATAAGCCACCAAATATAACAGAGGAGAATGAGAATCTGCTATTAGGACAAATAGACAAAGTAGCAAAACATAATGAAGTGATTGTAATGGGGGATTTCAACTACCCGGATATTGACTGGGAAACAGAAACCTGTAGATCTCAGAAAGGAAAAAGGTTCTTGACAAATATTAAGGATAATTATCTCTCCCAACTAGTGCAGGAACCAACGAGAGGGAAGGCCGTGTTGGACTTAATATTGACTAATAGGCCTGATAGAATAACTGAGGTACAGATAGGGGGGCACCTAGGTAATAGCGACCATAATATTATCGACTTCAAAATGCCCTTCAGTAGGGTTATCAATAAGGGAACAACAAAAACATTAAACTTTAGGAGGGCGAAGTTTGATCAGCTGAAAGAAAACCTTCAACTTATTGACTGGGACAAAGTTCTTAATCAAAGGAATACGAATAGTAAATGGGAAACCTTCAAAAGAATTCTGAATACTCAGTGCGAGAGGTATATACCGTATGGGAATAAAAGGGCCAGAAATAAGAGGAAACCAATATGGTTGAACAAGAACGTAAAAGGGGCGTTAAATAGCAAAAAAGAGGCATTTAAGAGATTAAAACAGGAAAACAGTAAGGAGGCACTAATGTGTTACAAGGAAAAAACGAGAACCTGTAAAAAACAAATAAAAATAGCGAAGGAGGAAACAGAGAAACGTATTGCTAGGGAAAGTAGATCAAATCCCAAACTGTTCTTTACGTATATAAATAGTAAAAGGATTAAATCGGATAATATTGGACCGATAAAAAGTGAGGAAGGCAAAATCATAGAGAAAGATGAGGATAAAGCTAATCTATTAAATAATTTTTTTTCGACAACTTTCACAAAGGAAATCGAAATAAGAGGAGAAATGAGAAGTGACAAACTTAATCCTCCACTAAGTATGAATAATCTAACCCAAGCTGGGGTACAGAAACGCCTCAGTAACATTAAAATAAACAAATCACCAGGACCTGATGGCATACACCCACGGGTACTAAGGGAACTAAGTAATGTGATAGACAGACCGTTATATCTTATATTTAAGGACTCTGTTGAGACTGGGTCTGTGCCACTTGATTGGCGACAGGCGAATGTAGTGCCAATATTCAAAAAGGGAGCGAAAAGTGACGCCGGAAACTATCGGCCGGTGAGTCTGACGTCCGTTGTGGGCAAAATTTTTGAAAGCTTCATTAAAGAGGCAATTACGGAGCATCTTGATGCTAATAATCTTTTAATCCCGAACCAACATAGATTCATGAGGAATCGCTCCTGCCAAACAAACCTGATTGACTTCTACGAGGAGGTTAGCTCTCGAGTAGATCAGGGGGAACCAGTGGATGTCGTGTATCTCGACTTCTCAAAAGCGTTCGATAGCGTGCCACATAATAGGTTGGTATACAAAATGAGAATGATGGGGCTGGGGGAAAATGTCTGCAAGTGGGTAGCTAACTGGCTAAAGGATAGAAGGCAGAGGGTGGTTATAAATGGAATATACTCAGATTGGGTAAGCGTCACTAGTGGGGTACCACAGGGGTCTGTACTAGGCCCAATGTTATTTAACCCCTTAAGCCCCGCGGGTGGTTTGCACGTTAATGACCGGGCCAATTTTTACAATTCTGACCACTGTCATTTTATGAGGTAATTACTCTCGAACGCTTCAACGGATCCCCCTGATTCTGAGATTGTTTTTTCGTGACATATTGTACTTCATGATTGTGGAAAAATTTCTTCGATATCACTTGCGTTTATTTGTGAAAAAAACGGAAATTTGGCGAAAATTTTGAAAATTTTGCAATTTTCAAAATTTGAATTTTTAAGCCCTGAAATCAGAGCGATATGTCACACAAAAGAGTTAATAAATAACATTTCCCACATGTCTACTTTACATCAGCACAATTTTGGAACCAAAATTTTTTTTTGTTAGGGAGCTATAAGGGTTAAAAGTTGACCAGCGATTTCTCATTTTTCCAACAAAATTTACAAAACCATTTTTTTAGGGACCACATCACATTTGAAGTCACTTTGAGAGGTCTTTATGACAGAAAATACCCAAAAGTGACACCATTCTAAAAACTGCACCCCTCAAGGTGCTCAAAACCACATTCAAGAACTTTATTAACCCTTCAGGTGCTTCACAGGAATTTTTTGAATGTGGAAGAAAAAAATGAACATTTAACTTTTTTCACAAAAATGTTAATTTAGACCCAATTTTTTTTATTTTCACAGGGGTAACAAGAAAAAATGGACCCCAAAATTTGTTGTGCAATTTCCCCTGGGCACGCAGATACCCAATATTTGGGGAAAAAATACTGTTTGGGCGCACGGCAGGGCTCGGAAGGGAAGGAGCGCTATTTGACTTTTTGATTGTAAAATTTGCTTGAATAATTAGCGGACGCCATGTTGTGTTTGGAGAGCCCATGTGTGCCCAAACTTTGGAGCTCCCCCACAAGTGACCCCATTTTGGAAACTAGACCCCCCAAGGCACCTTTCTAGATGCATAGTGAGCACTTGGAACCCCCAGGTGCTTCACAAATTGATTTGTAACAATGAAAAAGTGAAAAAAAAAAACACTTTTTCATTTTTATGAATCAATTTGTGAAGCACCTGAGTGTTCCAAGTGCTCACAATGCATCTAGATAGGTGCCTTGGGGGGTCTAGTTTCCAAAATGGGGTAACTTGTGGGGGAGCTCCAATGTTTGGGCACACAGCGGCTCTCCAAACGCAACATGGTGTCGCTAACAATTTGAGCCGATTTTCCGTTAAATTTGTTAGAGGACACCATGTTGCATTTAGAGAGTCCCTGTGTGCCCAAACATTGGAGCTCCCCCACAAGTGACCCCATTTTGGAAACTAGACCCCCCAAGGCACCTATCTAGATGCATAGTGAGCACTTGGAACCCCCAGGTGCTTCACAAATTGATTCGTAACAATGAAAAAGTGAAAAAAAAAACACTTTTTCATTTGTATGAATCAATTTGTGAAGCACCTGAGGGTTCCAAGTGCTCACAATGCATCTAGATAGGTGCCTTGGGGGGTCTAGTTTCCAAAATGGGGTAACTTGTGGGGGAGCTCCAATGTTTGGGCACACAGCGGCTCTCCAAACGCAACATGGTGTCGCTAACAATTTGAGCCGATTTTCCGTTAAATTTGTTAGAGGACACCATGTTGCATTTAGAGAGTCCCTGTGTGCCCAAACATTGGAGCTCCCCCACAAGTGACCCCATTTTGGAAACTAGACCCCCCAAGGCACCTATCTAGATGCATAGTGAGCACTTGGAACCCCCAGGTGCTTCACAAATTGATTCGTAACAATGAAAAAGTGAAAAAAAAAACACTTTTTCATTTGTATGAATCAATTTGTGAAGCACCTGAGGGTTCCAAGTGCTCAGTATGCATCTAGATAGGTGCCTTGGGTGGTCTAGTTTCCAAAATGGGGTCACTTGTGGGGGAGCTCCAATATTTGGGCACACAGCGGCTCTCTAAATGCAACATGGTGTCCGCTAACAAATTTAACGCAAAATTGGCTCAAATTGTTAGCGACACCATGTTGCGTTTGGAGAGCTGCTGTGTGCCCAAACATTGGAGCTCCCCCACAAGTGACCCCATTTTGGAAACTAGACCCCCCAAGGCACCTATCTAGATGCATAGTGAGCACTTGGAACCCCCAGGTGCTTCACAAATTGATTCGTAACAATGAAAAAGTGAAAAAAAAAACACTTTTCATTTTTATGAATCAATTTGTGAAGCACCTGGGGGTTCCAACTGCTCACTATGCATCTAGATAGGTGCCTTGGGGGGTCTAGTTTCCAAAATGGGGTCACTTGTGGGAGAGCTCCAATGTTTGGGCACACAGGGACTCTCTAAATGCAACATGGTATCCGCTAACAAATTGAATGGAAAATCGGCTCAAATTGTTAGCGGACACCACATTGCGTTTGGAGAGCTTCTCTGTGCCCAAACTTTGGAGCTCCCCCACAAGTGACCCCATTTTGGAAACTAGACCCCCCAAGGCACCTTTCTAGATGCATAGTGAGCACTTGGAACCCCCAGGTGCTTCACAAATTGATTCGTAATAATGAAAAAGTGAAAAAAAAAACACTTTTTCATTTTTACGAATCAATTTGTGAAGCACCTAGGGGTTCCAAGTGCTCACTATGCATCTAGATAGGTGCCTTGGGGGGTCTAGTTTCCAAAATGGGGTCACTTGTGGGGGAGCTCCAATGTTTGGGCACACAGGGACTCTCTAAATGCAACATGGTATCCGCTAACAAATTGAATGGAAAATCGGCTCAAATTGTTAGCGGACGCCACATTGCGTTTGGAGAGCCCCTCTGTGCCCAAACTTTGGAGCTCCCCCACAAGTGACCCCATTTTGGAAACTAGACCCCCCAAGGCACCTTTCTAGATGCATAGTGAGCACTTGGAACCCCCAGGTGCTTCACAAATTGATTCGTAATAATGAAAAAGTGAAAAAAAAAACACTTTTTCATTTTTACGAATTAATTTGTGAAGCACCTAGGGGTTCCAAGTGCTCACTATGCATCTAGATAGGTGCCTTGGGGGGTCTAGTTTCCAAAATGGGGTCACTTGTGGAGGAGCTCCAATGTTTGGGCACACAGGGACTCTCCAAATGCAACATGATATCCGCTAACAATTTGAGCCGACAATTTGTTAGCGGATATCATGTTGCATTTGGAGAGTCCCTGTGTGCTCAAACATTGGAGCTCCCCCACAAGTGACCCCATTTTGGAAACTAGACCCCCCAAGGCACCTATCTAGATTCATAGTGAGCACTTGGAACCCCAGGTGCTTCACAAATTGATTCATAAAAATGAAAAAGTGTTTTTTTTTTCACTTTTTCATTTTTACGAATCAATTTGTGAAGCACCTGGGGGTTCCAAGTGCTCACTATGCATCTAGAAAGGTGCCTTGGGGGGTCTAGTTTCCAAAATGGGGTCACTTGTGGGGGAGCTCCAAAGTTTGGGCACAGAGGGGCTCTCCAAACGCAATGTGGTGTCCGCTAACAATTTGAGCCGATTTTCCATTCAATTTGTTAGCGGATACCATGTTGCATTTAGAGAGTCCCTGTGTGCCCAAACATTGGAGCTCCCCCACAAGTGACCCCATTTTGGAAACTAGACCCCCCAAGGCACCTATCTAGATTCATAGTGAGCACTTGGAACCCCAGGTGCTTCACAAATTGATTCATAAAAATGAAAAAGTGTTTTATTTTCACTTTTTCATTTTTACGAATCAATTTGTGAAGCACCTGGGGGTTCTAAGTGCTCACTATGCATCTAGATAGGTGCCTTGGGGGGTCTAGTTTCCAAAATGGGGTCACTTGTGGGGGAGCTCCAATGTTTGGACACACAGGGGCTCTCCAAACGCAACATGGCGTCCGCTAACAATTTGAGCCGATTTTCCATTCAATTTGTTAGCGGACACCATGTCGCGTTTGGAGAGCCCGTGATGTGCCTAAACAGTGGAGCTCCCCCACAAGTGTCCCCATTTTGGAAACTATACCCCTCAAAGATTTTATTAAGGTGTATAGTGAACATTTTGAACCCAGAGGTACGGCACATTATTTGTTTACATTAGGTCATCATATTGAATAAGTTTTCATTATTCTTGAGCGCAAGTGCTCGCTACTTGAGTTTGCATCGGGTACTCAGGTATGCACCATGTACAGCGTGTGCTCGAGTGACATGCTCGAGTCCCTGCTCCGCATGTTTCACGGTTATTAGACACCCAAAAAAAAACATGCGGGGATCGCTCGTGCATGGCAGGCAATCCCCGTAAAGTTTTTTGGCCGCGAAGCATATGGGGCAGAGACTCGAGCATGTCACTCAAATACCCACGATACTAAATGCATACCAGAGCACCCGATGCAAACTCAAGTAGCGAGCACTTGCTCTCAACACTAGTCGCCATATCGTCATCTTTTTTTCTTACTTTTGAAAAAAATCCCAACCCCAGCCCTAACCCTAGCACAACCCTAGCCCCAGCACAACCCTAGCCCCAGCACAACCCTAGCCCCAGCACAACCCTAGCCCCAGCACAACCCTAGCCCCAGCACAACCCTAGCCCCAAACCCAGCCCTAACCCTAGCCCAATCCTAACTCAAGAGTTTATTTTTGACGCCGTTCCTTGTGCGGTATAAGTGATTAGACGACTTTATTCTTCGGGTCGGTGTGATTACAGCAATGCCAGAATCATATGGGGTTTTTATGACTGACAGCTGTCACACACTAAAAGACGCATTTTTTGTAAAATCTAGTTTTTGCATCGCCATATTTTGAGAGCTATAATTTTTCCAAATTTTGGCAGACAGTCATGTGACGGCTCGTTTTTTGCGGGATGACTTGACGTTGTTATTGGTGCCATTTTCAGGCACGTGACATTTTTTGATCGCTTTCTATTCCGATTTTTGGGAGGCAGAATAAACAAAAACCAACAATTCAGGAATTGTTTTTTTTTTTTTTTTTTTATTCTGTTCCGCGTGTGGTAAAATTGATGAGGCAGCTTTACTCTTCGGGTCAGTACGTTTACAGCGGTACCACATTTGTATAATTTTTCTATGTTTTGGCGCTTATACACAATAAAAGCTATTTTATAGAAAAAAATATTTTTTAGTATCGCTTTATTCTGAGAGCTATAACTTTTTTATTTTTCGGCTGATGGAGCTATATGGCGGCTTGTTTTTTGCGGGACGAGATGACGTTTTCAGCGGTATCATTTTTATTTATATGCGTCTTTTTGATCGCGTGTTATTCCACTTTTTGTTTGGCGGTATGGTGATAAAGCATTGTTTTTTGCTTGTTTTTTTTTTTTTTTTTTTTACCGTGTTCACTGAAGGGGTTAACTAGTGGGACAGTTTTATAGGTCAGGTTGTTCCGGACGCGGCGATACCAAATATGTGTACTTTTATTGTTTTTTTTTTATTTTTTTTATAATAATATTTATTGATGGGTACATTATATTTTTATTTTTGGTGTATTATTTTTTTTATTTTTTTATAATATTTTTGCACATTTTTTTTTTTTTTTTTTTTCCACTTTCACACAGTTTATACACTTTATTACTTTGTCCCACTCTGGGACTTTCACTTTTTTTTTTCTGATCGCCTGCATGGCACAGGAATGGAGCACCATCCCTATGCCATGAAGGCTGTCAGAAGTGCACAGTGTGAAGATTGCTTGGAGATGCACTGCGCATGTCCAAGCAATCTTCCTGCTCTCTGGTGACCCGGATGTTGTCATGACGACATCGGGTCGTCATGGCAACACCCGGGAAGCCTTTGCAGACTGCGCTGGAAGCCGGAAGAGGAGGTGAGTATCGGCGATCACCTCCCCTTGCCCCCGCAATGCCGCGATCGACTTCGATCGACTTCGATCGCAGCATCGCGGGGGTTAATGTGCTGGGAGCGGTGCGTGACCGCTCCCTGCACATAGTACCGGGTGTCAGCTGTGACAATCAGCTGACACCCGGCGGCGATCGCGCCCGCACAGCCTGTGTGCGCGCGCGATCGCCATGACGTACTAATACGGGTCTGGCTCTTAAGTCCCAGGGCACAGACGCGTATTAGTACGTCAGATGTTATTAAGGGGTTAATATCTTTATTAACGACATAGTCAACGGGATAAGTAGTAAAATACCAATATTTGCAGATGACACAAAGTTATGTAAAACAATTAATACAAAAGAGGATAGTGAAGACCTACAGAGGGATTTGGATAAGCTGGGTAGGTGGAGCATTAAATGGCAAATGAGGTTTAACGAGGAGAAATGTAAGGTCATACATATGGGAAGGAAAAATGGAAGTCACCAGTACTCACTGAATGGGAAATCATTGGGGAATTCAGAGATGGAGAAGGACTTGGGCATCTTGATTGATGGCAAACTAAATTGGAGTGCCCAAAGTCAGGCCGCTGCTGTAAGGGCAAACAGGGTAATGGGATGTATCAGAAGAGGTATAGCTGCAAAGGATGAGAACATTGTTCTTCCACTGTACAAAGCACTGGTCAGACCACACTTGGAATACTGTGCTCAGTTATGGGCCCCAATATATAGAAAGGATATAAATGAGCTTGAAAAGGTACAAAGGAGGGCAACAAAATTAATAAAGGGAATGGAGGGACTGCAATACCCAGAGAGGTTGGCAAAACTAGGACTATTCAGCCTGGAAAAGAGAAGGTTGAGGGGGGACATAATAAATGTGTACAAATATGTTAGGGGACAGTATAGAGATCTTGCCCAGGATTTGTTCAAAAGGAGGGATATTACGGTAACAAGAGGGCACTCACTAAGACTGGAAGAGAAAAGGTTTCAGCACCAGCATAGGAAGGGGTTCTTTACGGTAAGAGCAGTGAGAATATGGAATTCACTGAGTGAGGAGACGGTAATGTCGGATTCACTACACCAGTTCAAGCGGGGACTGGATGCATTTCTAGATACCAGGCAGATTTCAGCATATACTTAAAAATAAAATAAAATAGTAGGTTGATACAGGGATTTATTCTGACTGCTGGTTTCAGAGTCGGGAGGGAATTTTTCCTCAGGTGAAGATTGGCCAAATCATTTGGGGTTTTTGCCCTCCTCTGGATCAACTTTAGTAATTACAGAACTAACAGGTCGAACTTGATGGACGCAAGTCTTTATTCGGCTTTACAAACTATGTTACTATGTTACTGTACAACCAAAGAACGCATGATAAACAGTGCCATACAAGTGTGGTTCCATGATGAAGAATGGAAGAATTTATGCAAAAACTTGGTAGAATCAATGCCAAAACGCATTGAAAATCTCATATCTGCTAAAGGAGGACATATTTCTTACTAAAATTAGTATGTAACAGTGCATTATAACATTTTATTCTTACATATTCAAAAATATGTTTTTTTTTGGCTTTGTCCCAATTAATTTGCACAGTACTGTATACTAGATTCCTTGATAGGGCGTTGATCCAGGGAACTAGTCTGATTGTCGTATGGAGTCAGGAAGGAATTTTTTTCCCCAATGTGGAGCTTAGTGTTTGCCACATGTTTTTTTTTGCCTTCCTCTGGATCAGCATGTTAGGCTATGGGTTGAACTAGATGGACTTATTTTTTAAGGTTGAAGGATGATTGTTACTATGTATATGTGTAAACAGATGTTAAGAAAAATTATTTTTTGCCTCCTTTCTTTTAGGTATTGAAAATTCAAGTACAGCACATACCATCGTGTGTTTCCTCTTCAAAGTACCAGCCAAACTGTAAGTTACTCACAAAACACACAGACTGACACAGCAGTCATTTTCAGTTTTTATAATTACTTGTAAACTTTATGCCAATTTCCCCTTCAAGTAAGGGGGCATTTACTTTTTTCCCTGTATGATGTTACCCAATAATGTGCAGGCGGTGTCAGGCAGAGGATAAAGCGCACAATCGCAGAGGATATGAGAGCTGGCTTTCTCTGTATATAATACTCATGTCTAACTAGTTAAAAAAAAAAATCTGCCTTCTAACTTTCAGGCACCTGGGCTAAATGCTGAGCGCTGTTTGTTACAAGTGCTGATCGCACACTACAGCTCTAGTCTCACAGCAGCAGGACACTACTGAGATGAGAGCTGCAGTGTCCGATCAGAAGGTGTCCCATACAGCGCTCAGCATCTACCTCAGGTACCAGGGCATTATTCCACACAGCCTGAGATAGATGCAGAGCAGTATATGGAATCACACACCTCTGCTCTCCTCCGCCTGCACAGTAATCACTGCTAGTGACAGTTTTGTCACCTGGTTAAAGCCCCACTCCAGGGTTTGTTTTCTTTTATTTCAGCGCTGGAGTGGTGCAACTAAACTAGTGGTTCCTTAACCCTATTATTATACTTACTAGCCACTGTCTTCAGCTCTTCCCAGCGCCGCTTCAGTCCCACAGCCATGTTTTGACTGCAACTTTGGACTGACCTGAAGTAATGGTCAGAAGCTCTCAGTGTAAGTGTGGGGGCCTGTTGCTGGCCTTGTTCTGGATCTCATGGGCTTAAATTGAGTTATGACTTCCTGATAGGCCAGCAAACACTGGAGCAAGCCAGCAGGTCACAAACTGCTGGAGAACGTCAGGAGACTCACGGAATACAGATGAAGATGCCGGTTGGTAAGGATGAGACTAGGGGCAGGGAACTTAGATTAGTGGCTCTACTCCAGTGCCGTAATACAAAAAAACTGCAGTATTGCTTTAAACATGAGTCTTATATTACTCAGAAAAGGTGAGGTCTTCCCTTAATCTGTTGGTTTTTCTTTTTTTTTTCCTTCATGCCTCCAGTTTGGTTGGTCAACCTCATACAGGGGAAATGGGTGACACTTCCAGAGACAAATCTTTACTAACATCCCTTGGCTAAAGTTCAAATTAACCTATTAAATGTAGCAAGTAACATACCCCAAACTATCTGGTATGCTGGAGCTTAGGCTTAGGGAGAGGATACTTTGCTTCTACAGTTTATGGTTCTGACAGCTTTTGAAAAATATATATTTATTTATTGTTATGCATTTGACACTTTATTGATCTAATGACTGATGTTTCTATTGTAATGGAAGTGTTATATTGTTAATATTTTCTACTGTATTCTGTGTTTGTTGCACTATTGATATGAAAACCTTGTGAAAATTGGCAAGAGACTTGATTACATATTAAAGTTGGTCTGTTCAATACTATGGGTAAAGTATTTTTTTTAACTGAAGGTAAATTTTAGATTAATGGATGTTTTTTAGGTTAGTTTCACTCGGCAGCTATTTTTTTCAATAATAATGTTTCAGGTATATGGTGACCTCCAACCCGTCACGTGGGGGGGCCACGCGGGGCCCTGGCTATCCTTAATACACCCCTGATACCCAGGTCAGACTACATGCTGTTCTTCTGCACTGGAATTATTTTAGAAGGATGGGTGCGGTAATCATCACCATACTCCCACATGTCATTTACTTTATATAGAAGAATTACTAATCACGATAAAGGATTCTTCATAGAATGTGTGGTATCTGTGTTGTCAGTTACCCGATTTGTTCTACTAGTGATGGTATTGAAAAACTGCCTTAACCTCCCTTTGGCCTGGCAAGTTCACCATTGGCTGGGCCTTCTTGCTCTGCTCCTGCCGGGGATGCTTCGTCCGGGGATTCTTCTTGAGCTGACTCTTCTGCAGCACTAGGCTCTTCTGCAGCACTTACAGGTTCATCTGGCTGTGGAGGGTCTTCTGGCTGTCGAAAGAAGTGGAGTACTGGGATTATGACTGCTCCTCCTATTTGAGGCCAATCTGCCGGGAAATCTCCTAAATCAGTATGGATTACTGCTTCTTCAGGTTCCTCCGGGGTGATGAGAGGCACTTCTTCTTGGGGCTTTAGCAGTTCTGGACACAACTTCAGGTGGTCTCTAGATACCGTTGCAGTTGTTCTTCCTTCATCTTTGCTAATCAAACACGTCTTCCTGTTATCAAACCTATAAATTCAACACAGGGTAGGGTTCTGTCTCCCACTGGTCATCAAGTTTGTGGTTTCTCCTTTTCCTTTTCAATACCACTTATCCTGGTGTGAAGGGTTCTGCTGGCGCACTCTTATTATAGTGGTCTTCCTGCTTGTCCTTCACCCTAGCGAGACTGTCTTCGACACAGGCTTGTACTCTTCTGTACTGCTCCTGTCTGGACGTGTCCCAGTCCTCAGTGGACATATCTGCTTCTGGTTCTGCAACACCAAGCTCCAGGTCCATGGGCAACTTTCCTGGTCTTGCTCGCATGAGATATGCTGGAGTGCAATTGGTGGAACTCATAGGTATGTGATTGTACAGATCTACCAGGTCAGGTAGTAGGTCTGGCCACTGATTTCTCTCCTCAAGTGGTAAGGTCTTCAGCAGGTCGATGACAATGTTGTTCATCTTTTCACAGAGACCATTGGTTTGGGGGTGGTACGGTATAGTTCTTATCTTCCTACACACATACAAATGGCAGAACTCTTTGAACAACTCGGCCTCGAAGGCTGGGCCTTGGTCTGTCAGCACCTGCTCAGGGTATCCATGGGGTCTGCAGAAATATGCTTGGAACGTTTTTGCTGCTGTTTCTGCCGTCAGGTCTTTGACAGGGGCGACCACCAGGAACCTGGAGTAGTGATCTACCATGGTCAGGGCATAGGAGTACCCTGACCTGCTGGGTGACAGCTTGACATGGTCCAGCGCCACGATCTCCAGGGGTCAAGCCATCTTGATGGGTTGCAGGGGTGCCTTCTGGCTGCTGTAGTCTTTTCTTCTGAGGCTACAGGATCCACAGTCTCTGCACCACTTCTCAATGGAGCTGCGCATTCCCACCCAGTAGAATCGACACTTTAGCAGGGTTTCTAGCTTTTTCCAGCCAAAGTGCCCCGCCTGATCGTGGTAGGCCTCCAACACCATCTGGATGTCCATCTTGGGGACCACTATCTGCCATACCATCTCGTGGGTCTTGGGATTGATGTACCTCCGGCACAGCTTCTCTCGATAGATGAACAGCCGGCTTCTCTCATTCCACAGCTGTTTTGCTTGGAAAGACGCATCCTTCTCCAGGGAGGAACCTTCTTGGGTTATCAGCTCCTTGATACGGCTGACAACCGGGTCGCTGTCCTTGGTCTCCTTCCAGCTGTGGTGAGGCAAAGGGTTTAACGTCTTACCACGCTGCCTCCTGGAGGCTCGTTACTCATGGATCATCCCATTCCGGTGAAAGGCAGGTAGCTCAATCTCCTCCAGGTCATCCACTTCTTCTTCTGTGTCTGACTGGTGAGGCATCCTGGACAGGGCATCGGCGTTGGCGTTCTTGCGGCCCGCCCGGTATTTAATTGTGAATTGGTAATTGGACAGCCGAGCCATCCATCGCTGTTCCATGGCTCCTTGCTTGGTTGTTTCAAGATGAGTCAGGGGGTTATTGTCAGTGTAGGCAGTGAACTTGCTGGAGGCTAAGTAGTGCTTGAACCTTTCAGTGATGGCCCAGACCAAGGCCAGGAACTCTAACTTGAAGCTGCTATAGTTCTCTGGGTTCCTCTCAGTCGGGCGGAGCTTCCTGCTTGCATAGGCTGTCACTTTCTCTAGGCCATTCTGCTTCTGACTTAGGACAGCTCCTAATCCTTCATTGCTGGCATCAGTATACAGCAAGAACGGTTGGCTGTAGTCAGGGTAGGCTAGGATCTCGTCGCCTGTCAGTATCTCCTTCATCTCTTGAAATGATTCGGCTTGCTCCTCACCCCAGTGGAATGGGGGATTTCTGCCTTTGGGGGGACTGTCCTACCAGGAGGTCTTGCAGAGGCGCTGCTTTCTTGGTGTAATCTTTTACAAACCTCCGGTAGTATCCTACTAGTCCCAGGAACTGACGTACCTCCTTGAGGTTCTTCGGCTCCGGCCATTTCTGGATGGCAGTGACCTTCTCCGGGTCTGGTGCCACTCCCTCTGGACTGACAATGTGCCCCAGGTACTATACCTTTCTCTTGAGCAGGTGGCACTTTGAGGGCTTCAGCTTCATCCCATACTGGGACTGTGACTCAAATACCTCCGCCAGGTGCTTCAAGTGGTCCTCATACGTCTTGGAGTACACAATCACGTCGTCCAGGTATAGTAACACAGTCTCGAAGTTGTGGTGTCTCAGGCAGCACTCCATCAATCTCTGAAACGTTCCAGGGGCATTGCAGAGTCCAAACGGCATACTGTTGAACTCGCAGAGTTCCATCGGGGTGGTGAAGGCCGTCTTCTCCCGATCCTCCTCAGCCACAGCTACTTGCCAGTACCCACTAGTGAGGTCAAGGGTGGAAAAGTAATTTGATTTGCAGACTTTAAGGCAGCCAGGGATTCCTCTATTCGTGATAAAGGGTATACATCTTTATGTGTAATGCGATTTACTTTTCTGTAATGTACACACATCCTCATGCTTCCATCCTTCTTCCTGACTAACACTAGGGGAGCTGCCCAGGGACTACAACTATCCCTTACTACCCTGCCTTTTTCATGTCGTGCAACATCTCCTTGGCTTTCTGGTAGTGTGCTGGTGGTATAGGCCTGTACCGTTCTTTGATGGGGGGATGGTTGCCTGTGGGGATGTGATGTTGTACCCCCTAAATCCTCCCAAAGTCAAGTGGGTGCTTGCTGAATACCTGCGCGTATTCCTGAACCACCCGGTGTACCCCCTGTTTCTGGTGAGCTGGAGTGGTGTCTGTCCCAACATGGATCTGTTGACACCAGTCCTCCACCTGGGTTGTCGGGTCATTATCCTCCACTTGGTCTGGGGAGGTTAAGGACTCCACCGTGTGGATGGAGTTGTTATTTACAGCATGTAACTTGGCAACAGTGGTATATCGTGGTAATCTGACCTCGTCTTCCCCATAGTTGAGAAGACGGACGGGCACCCTCCCATTGCGTACATCCACTACCCCTCTGGCAGTTAAGAGTGTAGGTCTGTGCTCTGTGCTAAAGGGTTCTACTACCGCCTGGTAACTCTGTCCTTTAAGACCTATTGCTGCTCTACACCATATAAGCATTTCACTCATTGGGGGAATCACAATGGGCATCGGGTCTGCTACCCGCACATTACCAATCTCACCACCGGATAACTTTACTTGCTGCTGGTACATCAGGGCTCGAATCTCCTTCTGGGGGGCTCTCCTCTGCCCCGGTCTGGCGACGTCAGCGAGCTGTTGGAGTAAAAACACCACTTCCTCCAAACAGTTATCAACAATATTAGTACCTGGTACCATATACAGTCCATTCTCATCAGAGAGAGTCTCTACTACAATGAACCCCTGGTACTTCAGCTCCACTCTCCCCACCTTTACCGCCACATCCTTAACCCCGACTAGGTTAAGAGGGAGGTTGTTAGAGGCATAAACGGAGAAATCTGTATCTGGGGGTTGGAGATTGTCCGTGGACCAGAATCTCTTGTAAAGTGCATCAGGCATTATGGTTACCTGAGATCCAGTGTCCAGCAGGGCAGGTATCTCAATGCCGTCCAGGATTATGGACAGGAAAGGTCTTCCTCCCACGAACCTGCTGTGCCAGTCTGAGGGGCCTGCTGAGTCTATTCCCGGGTGTTGGCCCTCGGACCGAGGGTTTGCTCTTTTAAAGGGCAATTGCGCACTGTGTGGCCTGCCTTCTGGCAGCGGTGGCTGACAAACTCTCGTTGAGGGTGGCGCTGGTTGTTGGTCCTTCCACGAGGTGGCGTTGTCCTCCTCCCAGGCGGCGTTGTCCTCCTCCAGGGCGGCGGCGTCCTCCTCCTTCCTCTCATCCAGGGGACATCCTCAGGGCAGTCGGCTAGCAGGATCCTTCCCTCCGTCTCTGGCTCCGTCCGTAGCTGCAGGGCACTCATCAGAGTGACCAGGTTTTTAGTCAGCTGGCGCACTTCTGAGCCCAGACTGTCCAGCTCACAAGGGGGCGCTGCCTGCACTTTGGCTTCATTAGCCAGTGGGGAAAAGGTGGGTGCTGCGGGCGTTGGAGTGGCCCTACCCTGGTAATGTTGTATAGCAGTATCTGCTGTTTCCAGGGGTTGCAGTTCCTTTATAGCCATGTCCTTAAAGGTAGCACCTGGATGATCCAAGTACCACCAACGCAAAGTCCTGCTCTCCTCTTGGGACCTCAGCCCCCGGACAAATTGTTCTTTTAGCATTTTACTTTCATCAGTTATGCTGGTTGGACTGACCTGTTTCAGAGCCCGCAGGGCCCCTTGCAAACGGCAGGCATAGTCCCGAACACTGTCCACCGGTTTCTGTGAGCAGTGGTAGAACCTCATCTGGAGGTCTGCCTCAAAGAAGTTTGTAACTTTTTGAAGATTACGGACACTGACTCCTGGTCTGCGGCCGACCAAGTCTCTACTTCTCTCTCCGCAGCACCAGTCAATTGTCCCACAACAAGTGCAGCTCTTTGTTTGCCCATCATAGAATACATGTCCAGTATGCTGCATATTTTTCGCTTGAATCCAGACAGGGTGTCTGGCTTGCCGCTGTACTGGGGGAGCCACTTTGCTCCAGGCATGTACTGTAAAGTCAATGGTACGATAGGCGCTACAGGCCCTGTTGATGGGGCGGTTGCTCCATCCCGCGCGGCATCATCCCCGGTGGGATCATCGGGGTTCTCGACCCGAACCCCGGTATCGGGCTGCTCCTGCGACATCCTGGCACCCCCCTAGCGAACCGTGGCCTACCTTCTTTTTCCGTAGGCCGCAGCTCTGCAGGTGACGGTCTTCAGATAGGACCTTGCGTCGCTTCTCGTCTTACGTCAGAGCGTGCGTTGGGGCTTCCTGCCAGGACCTGACGCTGCGTCAGTGCGTGGGGCATGTCAGAGACTTCGCGCGGTTACACAGGTACGCCTCCTAGTTTTCGCGTGGTTACGCCCTTCTTCTCGCACAGTGACGTAACAATGGCGTCAATCTTCACCACAGTACAATATACAGTTCGTGAATAAAGGCGCACAGTACCCGGTGGCAACGGGCACAACTCCTTCCGTAGCCGCGGGCACGCTATCCTGTTCGTGACGCCAGGAAAGAGATGACGAGCCCAGGGGATGGGGATGTACTTGGCGCCTGGGCCTTGATGCCTGGCCTTGGGGGATGTCGCGGTAGTCGGCTCCCGGGCCCGTACCCTGGGCCTCTCTTTAAAAAGGTGGATAATTATGTGAAAGTTCGTGACGCCACCTGTGGTGTCTGGTGAGGATCACCAGCGCTGCGGCAGTTCGCTGAGGCCGGTGTTAAGGCAGCTTGGGTGGTATAGCTCCCCACAGGTGGAGCTGGGCCTCAGGGCAGTGTAAATGTAGGGATGCAGGACAGAGGGGACCCAGCCGGGTCTGAAGAAGGATTGGCAACCACACACAGTTCACTTCAGTACCTTTTACTGGTGGAAATTCAGGCACATTCCGGAGCACTATAGGGTGAAGGGTGCATATCAGGATTCTCCCCAGTGAGCAGGTATAGGGCCTCCTGTTTCTTGCCTTTGTGTAGTAAGTTTCTGACCTGCCTGGAGCTAGGCCTAACTTTATCACTGTCCTGCACCTGCTGATCTTCTGATAGGGCCTTCTCTTGGAGTTCACACTCCCTGCTTGCGGGGCCTCCGTGACTCCTGGCTCTGGTACTTATCAGCTCTTGGGTGATCCTGGGACCTGAAGTCTTCCAGGGAATCCGGTTGTCTCTACAGGGGAATATATGGCCCTGCAGACGCGGACCCGGTGTCCGGTATATGTTTCTGGGGTGAGCTTGTACAGCTCCTCTGCCCCCAATGCTACTCACTCCACTAGCCTTCAGCCTACTCAGGGCCCTCACTAGGCTATACACACTAGCAGCTGGCAGGCTGCGCTTCACCGCTCTTATGGCGTTGGTACACCTTAAGCTCACTAACCTGAGCTACTTGAGTCTAGCTTGGCCTAACTCTGCAGACTGACTCCTGCAGGAACTGGCTGCAGACCTGTTTCTGTGTCTGAGCCTACACTAAAACACAACTAGACTGTTCTGCTCTGTGGCTGCAGCAGACTCACAGGCTGTACTTGCAGGAGCTTCCTGCTCTGTTCTGACTGCCTAACTCCACCCTCCGTATATATATGTCCCTATCCGGGCTCCGTCTGGTGGTCTGAGGTAGGGTGGAGGTGTGTGTATGCTCTGAGGGCCTCTTGTGGAGAAATCCGTCCAAGCACCCCTCTAGGATCTGTGGCACTATTGCGCAGCAGGGCGCCACACATCCTCTATATATTACAGCGCACAGAACAGATCCTCTATATACTACACCACACAGGAGAGCCGACAGATACTCTATAAACTACACCACACGGGACACATCCTCTATATACTACACCACACAGGACACATCCTCTATATACTACACCACACGGGACACATCCTCTATATACTACACCACAAGTGACACATCCTCTATATACTACACCACACAGGAGAGCCGACAGATCCTCTATACACTACACCACACGGCACAGATCCTCTATATACTACACCACATGGGACAGATCCTCTATATACTACACCACACAGGACAGATCCTCTATATACTACACCACACAGGAGAGCCGACAGATCCTCTATACACTACACCACACGGGACAGATCCTCTATATACTACACCACACAGGAGAGCCGACAGATCCTCTATACACTACACCACACGGGACAGATCCTCTGTATACTACACATCATGTGACACATCCTCTATATACTACACCACAAGGGACACATCCTCTATATACTACAGCGCACAGGACAGATCCTCTATATACTACACCACACAGGAGAGCTGACAGATCCTCTATATACTACACCACAAGGGACACATCCTCTATATACTACACATCATGTGACACATCCTCTATATACTACACCACAAGGGACACATCCTCTATATACTACACATCATGTGACACATCCTCTATATACTACACCACATGGGACACATCCTCTATATACTACACCACACGGGACACATCCTCTATATACTACACCACACGGGACAGATCCTCTATATACTACACCACACGGGACACATCCTCTATATACTACAGCGCACAGGACAGATCCTCTATATACTACACCCCACAGGAGAGCCGACAGATCCTCTATATACTACACCACAAGGGACACATCCTCTATATACTACACATCATGTGACACATCCTCTATATACTACACCACATGGGACACATCCTCTATATACTACACCACACGGGACACATCCTCTATATACTACACCACACGGGACAGATCCTCTATATACTACACCACACGGGACACATCCTCTATATACTACAGCGCACAGGACAGATCCTCTATATACTACACCCCACAGTAGAGCCGACAGATCCTCTGTACACTTCACCACACGGGACACATCCTCTATATACTACAGCGCACAGGACAGATCCTCTATATACTACACCACACAGGAGAGCTGACAGATCCTCTATATACTACACCACACGGGACACATCCTCTATATACTACACCACACGGGACAGATCCTCTATATACACTGTAACATACCTGGTGGCGGGCTTGCATGGTGCACCATCTCTCACTATGCAAGATTGCAAACTTGATCTTCAGTCCAATCTGCTAGCCTGGCTTCTATTCATGCTGTCTGTTTGTCTCTGTTCTGACTGCTTAGGGCAGCAGCCCGGTTACTTCCTGTTTTTTGTAGCTGTTGTGGGCACACCCCTAATGCGTCCTCAGCCTATTGCTGTCTGTCACTGGATATTTAAACCAGCTCCACCTTGAAGCTGGTGCCTGAGCAACTCTTATCCTCCGAGGGCTTCTTGCCTGATGTGCCCGGTCCTGTTCTGTTTTTCCTGCCTGTCCGCCTTCCTGGAGGCTGTATTCCCAGGCCTGTCTGAACACGCTCCTAGCCTGTTCGTCCCGCCTTCTGGGGGCCGCATACCCAGACCTGTTATCTGTGTCTTCTAGCCTGTTTGTCCGCCATTCTGGGGGCCGCATACCCAGACTCGCTCCTGTATCTCGCTGCAGTGTCAGTTCCTGTCTGAACACTCAGTTCCTGTCTGAACACTCTCCAAGCCTGTTACCTGTTTTTCTCTATGTCCGTACCTTCCCTTTTTCTGCAGAGTCTGAACCTGCACCTAACTCCTACTCGTTGTCGCTGTACTTCCGTTTGTGAGTTTAGAGTCCACTCGCTACTTCATTGCAAGTATCTTGTGTATATCTGGTTCTGCCTTTCCCTTCCAGTCTGTTCCGTGTGAACAGAGCCCTGTCCCCTCTTCTCTGCCTTGCTCACCGCTCCGGCGGTTCCTGCCTGCTCTGCCTTGCTCACCGCTCCAGTGGTTCCTGCCTGCTCTGCCTTGCTCACCGCTCCAGCGGGTCCTGCCTGCTCTGCCTTGCTCACCACTCGAGCGGTTCCTGCCTGCTCTGCCTTGCTCACCGCTCCAGCGGGTCCTGCCTGCTCTGCCTTGCTCACCACTCCGGCGGCTCCTGTCTGCTCTGCCTTGCTCACCACTCCGGCGGTTCCTGCCTGCTCTGCCTTGCTCACCGCTCCAGCGGTTCCTGCCTACTCTGCCTTGCTCACTGCTCCGGCGGTTCCTGCCTGCTCTGCCTTGCTCACCGCTCCGGCGGTTCCTGCCTGCTCTGCCTTGCTCACCGCTCCGGCGGTTTCTCCCTGCTCTGCTTGCTCACAGCTACAGCGGTACCTCTCTGCTCCGCCTTTCCCACCACTCCGGCGGTACCTCTCTGCTCTGCTTGTCTACCGCATCTGCGGTTCTGTTCCTGTATCCCAGTCTGTACTGGACTCTATCCAGCCTGTGCTCCAACCTGCTAGTACCTCCCCGTCTGCACGCCAGCCGCACTGGTCAGTACCCTCCTGTCTGCATAACAGCCGTGCCTGCCAGTATCCTCCTGTCTGCACTCCAGCCGTGCATGCCAATACCCACCTGTCTGTGTGCAAGCCTAACCCGCCTGTTCCTGTATTCCCCGGTGTGGGTCAACAGCCGTGTCCGGGATCTGGCCTGGAGTAGCACCTGGTCCCACTGCTCGGTTCCTCCCTGGTGCACGGCGTCGTTAGCCGTCGTGCGAACTTGGTCGGATCGGGTTGATACTTAGTTACGCCCCTCCAGGCACTCTCCGGTTCATGGCACAGTGGAATCACTAAATCACGCACATGCCAGTCAGCCCAGGTGTGTGCATAACATACTACACAACACGGGACAAATCCTCTATATACTACACCACACGGGACACATCCTCTATATACTACAGCGCACAGGACAGATCCTCTATATACTACACCACACGGGACACATCCTCTATATACTACACCACACGGGACATGTAGCACCCTGAGGATTCGGCTGCTACAGGGGTATTACACCTCAACCCAGAGGTGTGGTATTCCACTCCCGGGTAAGGATGGAGTGTGGAACTGAGCTTAGTAGGCTGCATGCACTACATACATCCCATTTCCGGGGGACAGAACAACGGTACTCCCACCAGTGTATGTGCAGGTACGACAGCGTCTGTCCCTGGCTGGAGTGGGAGGGGGGTGGAACATCCCAGTAGTGTAGGGGCAGATAGGGGGAGTAGTCTGGGTAAAGCTAGGAGCCCATTGGGTGCTGGTCACCTGGGTTCACACATAGAGGGAGTATATAAGGTGGGCACCATCTTAGAATAGGGTCTTTTAGTCAGAAGAGGAGCAGAGCAGAGGAGCTCAGCCAGAAGGGCTGACAGGGAGCAGTGGCTCCGGCTGGGCCCAGCTCCAGAGCAAGGCCTGCAGAGAGAGAGAGAGGAGTCAAAAGGACCCAGAGAGAAAGAAAGAAGAGAGCCCCAAGATCCCAGAATAAGGACAGAAGGGTGAAGGGTTGGCAGAAGAGGGCACCGGATCCCAAGCTGGCAGAGGCAGAGGCAACCCTTAGCCAGGAACCAGAGGTCGTGGGCAAGATTTGCCACGACCCTCACCAAATCCACCAGAATGGCACACCGAGCATAGGGTCAGGGAAGCCAGAGAAGGTTCAACCACCAAGAGACCCGAGGGAGCCGGACATAGGTGGATCCCTGGTGAGAACGGCCAGAGAGAGAGAGAAGAAGGGAGCTCAGGACCATACTCAGGAATTGCCCGGGAGTTGACCGAGTCCCGCACCTGGTGGACGCAGCACGGCTTGGGTGGTCACTGCTGTACAGAGTGACCCGAGCAACACCAGTGAGTAAAAACCCTGAAACTGCATTTCATGCCTCTGAGTCTCCTTGCTGCACCTTCACAACCACCATCCTCCACGTCTGACCCCCTGAGGCTATACCCCTCCCGTTGGGGGTTATACTACCACAGCTGCACACACACCACCAGCCTCAGCGGACCATCCTGCAGCGGCGGCCTTTTGACCGCAAATCAACGGGTGGCGTAGTCGACACTAAGAACATCTGCAAGGACTGCCGCACACTGAGTTTGACACCCTGGGCACGGACCGGGTCACAGCCACTCGGAGACTACAACCCCCATCTGATCCGGCTCCGGGTATCCCTAACAACATGGCCCAGGGGGCGCGTCAGACACATCCTCTATATACTACACCACACGGGACACATCCTCTATATACTACACCACACGGGACACATCCTCTATATACTACACCACACGGGACACATGCTCTATACACTACACCACACGGGACAGATCCTCTATATACTACACCACACGGGACACATCCTCTATACACTACACCACACGGGACAGATCCTCTATATACTACACCACACGGGACAGATCCTCTATATACTACACCACACGGGACACATCCTCTATATACTACACCACACGGGACACATCCTCTATATACTACAGCGCACTGGACATTTCCTCTATATACTGGAGCTGTGTGATGGCTTATTTTTGCCTTGGCTAGATGATGCTTTTATTAGTACAATTTTGGGTGAAATACATATACACTGCACAGTACCACTTCTCCTGTCCTGTATAGTGGATGTAATTCTCAGTATCTATATTATTCTGTATATTATACTGGGTGTAATTCTCAGTATCTGTATTATTCTGTATATTATACTGGGTGTCATTCTCAGTATCTGTATTATTCTGTATATATACACTGCACAGTACCACTTCTCTTGTCCTGTATAGTGGATGTAATTCTCAGTATCTGTATTATTCTGTATATATACACTGCACAGTACCACTTCTCTTGTCCTGTATAGTGGATGTAATTCTCAGTATCTGTATTATTCTGTATATAAACACTGCACAGTACCACTTCTCCTGTCCTGAATTGTGGATGTAATTCTCAGTATTTGCATTATTCTGTATATATACACTGCACAGTACCACTTCTCTTGTCCTGTATAGTGGATGTAATTCTCAGTATCTGTATTATTCTGTATATATACACTGCACAGTACCACTTCTCCTGTCCTGAATAGTGGATGTAATTCTCAGTATCTGTATTATTCTGTATATATACACTGCACAGTACCACTTCTCCTGTCCTGTATAGTGGATGTAATTCTCAGTATCTGTATTATTCTGTATATATACACTGCACAGTACCACTTCTCTTGTCCTGTATACTGGGTGTCATTCTCAGTATCTGTATTATTCTGTATATATACACTGCACAGTACCACTTCTCTTGTCCTGTATACTGGGTGTAATTCTCAGTATCTGTATTATTCTGTATATTATACTGGGTGTAATTCTCAGTATCTGTATTATTCTATATATTATACTGGGTGTCATTCTCAGTATCTGTATTATTCTGTATATATACACTGCACAGTACCAGTTCTCTTGTCCTGTATACTGGGTGTAATTCTCAGTATCTGTATTATTCTGTATATTATACTGGGTGTCATTCTTAGTATCTGTATTATTCTGTATATATACACTGCACAGTACCACTTCTCCTGTCCTGTATACTGGGTGTAATTCTCAGTATCTGTATTATTCTGTATACTAGATGGTGGCCCGATTCGAACGCATCGGGTATTCTAGAATAGGTATGCGGCCGACGGGGCGCAATTAGCAGAGCGGCGTTTAAATTTGGCGCCCAAATCGCTGATTGGTCGCGTTCGGCAACCGCGACCAATCAGCAAAGCGGTGTTTAAATTTGGCAGCAATATCGGTGATTGGTCGCGGGCGGCGTCCGCGACCAATCTACGAACCGTGTTAGTGAGGACTGGAGAGCGTGTTTAAATTTGGCACCAAAATCGCTGATTAGTCGCGACCAATCAGCAGAGCGGTGTTTAAATTTGGCGTCAATACTGCTGATTGGTCGCGGCCGCCGACCGCGACCAATCAGCAAAGCGACTTTGGGGCCAAATTTAAACCCCGCTCTGCATTGCTCTGCTGATTGGTCGCGGTCGCCGGCCTCGACCAATCAGCAGAGCGTTGTTTAAATTTGGCGCCAATCTCGCTGATTAGTCGCTGATGGCGGCCGCGACCAATCAGCAGAGCGGTGTTTGAATTTGGTGAAAAAATCGCTGATTAGTCGCGGGCGGCGGCCGCGACCAATCAGCGAACCGTGTTAGTGAGGAATGGAGAGCGTGTTTAAATTTGGCACCAAAATCGCTGATTAGTCGCGACCGCGACCAATCAGCAAAGAGGTGTTTAAATTTGGCGACAATACTGCTGATTGGTCGCGGCATTTGTGTTAAAATCGCTGATTGGTCGCTGGCGCTGCCCGCGACCAATCACCAATTTGGGCGCCAAATTTAAATATCGGACGCGACCAATCACCAATCTTGGCTCCAGATTTAAACACCGCTGTGCTGATTGGTCGCGGCCGATATTTAAAATTGGCGCCCAAATCGGTGATTGGTCGCGGGCAGCGATTTTTAACACAAATGTCCGGATCTTTGTAACACCATGCGCATACTGTGGGGAGATCAGCGGTTAGGGTGTGAAGGGAGGACCGGGGAGCGGCGCTGCGGGTCGGGATACTTCTGCTGCGAGCAGTCGCTCATGTCCCGGGTTCTCACAGCGGAAGTAGCCGCACAGGCAACGGCGCTCCCCGGTCCTCACTAATACGATTCCGCTCCCCGCTCCTCACCAATATGATTCGCTGATTGGTTGCGCTCTCCGCACGCGACCAATCAGTGATCTTGGCGCTAAAGTTAAACACCGCTCTGCTGATTGGTCGCGGCCGCTGCCCGCGACCAATCACCGATTTGGGCGCCAAATTTAAATATCGGCCGCGACCAATCAGTACAGCGGTGTTTAAATGTGGAGCCAAGATCGGTGATTGGTCGCGGCCGATATTTAAATTTGGCGCCCAAATCGGTGATTGGTCGCGGGCACCGCCGGCGACCAATCAGCGATTTTTAACACAAATGTCCGGATCTTTGTAACACCATGCGGATACTGTGGGGACATCAGCGGCTAGGGTGTGAAGGGAGGACCGGGGAGCGGCGCTGCGGGTAGGGATACTTCTGCTGCGAGCGCCCTCTCATGTCCCGGGTTCTCGCAGCGGAAGTATCCGCACAGGCAGCGCCGCTGACATTCATGCGGCTAGGGTGTGAAGGGAGGACTGGGGAGCGGCGCTGACATCCAATTGGTCGCGGCCGCTATTTAAATGTGCCGCACAAATCGGTGATTTGGCGCGGTCTTGGCCCGCGACCAATCACTGATCTTGCGGCTAAAGTTAACCACTACTGTGCTCATTGGTCGCGGACGCTGCCCGCGACCAATCACCCATTTGGGCGCCAAATTTAAATATCGGCCGCGACCAATCACCGATCTTGGCTCCAGATTTAAACACCGCTGTGCTGATTGGTCGCGGCCGATATTTAAATGTTGCGCCTAAATCGGTGATTGGTCGCGGGCAGCGTCGGCGACCAATCATCACAGCGGTGTTTAAATCTGGAGCCAAGATCGGTGATTGGTCGGGTCCGAAGACCGCGACCAATCATCGAATCGTCTTGGTGAGGACCGGGGAGCGGCGCTGCCTGTGCGGTTACTTCCGCTGCGAGAACCCGGGACATGAGCGGGCGCTCGCAGGGGAAGTATCCCGACCTGCAGCGCCGCTCCCCGGTCCTCTCTTCCGCATGGAGGTCAGCGACGCCGGTGGTCCTTCCGCTGCTACCGGCCGGGAGATGAGCGCCTCGCGCCGCTCATCTCCCGGCTGCATCTCCGTCCCGCAGATGGGTCCGGCGGTCGGGTTCCTTCTGCTGTTGCCGGCCGGGAGATGAGCGTCTCGCGGCGCTCATCTCCCGGCTGCATTGCCGCTCAGCTCCGTCCCGCAGATGAGCCGCTAACGGCCGCCATCTTTTTTCAGAAATCCCGCGGTGCTGATTGGCTGCTGCCGGACCAATGAGCGACGCGGGATTTCCTGGACAGACAGACACATAGACACACAGACACACAGACAGACAGACGGGATAAGACGATTATATATATAGACTAGATGGTGGCCCGATTTTAATGCATCAGGTATTCTAGAATAGGTATGCGGCCGACCGGGTGCAATCAGCAGAGCTGTGTTTAAATTTGGGGCCAAAATCGCTGATTGGTCGCGTTCGGCAACCGCGACCAATCAGCAAAGCGGTGTTTAAATTTGGCGGCAATATCGATGAATGGTTGCGGGCGGCGGCCGCGACCAATCAGCGAACCGTGTTAGTGAAGACTGGAGAGCGTGTTTAAATTTGGCACCAAAATCGCTGATTAGTCGCGACCAATCAGCAGAGCGGTGTTTAAATTTGGCGCCAATACTGCTGACTGGTCGCGGCCGCCGACCGCGACCAATCAGCAGAGCGATGCAGAGCGGGGTTTAAATTTGGCGCCAAAATCGCTGATTGGTCGCCGGCCGCGACCAAACAGCAGAGCGTTGTTTAAATTTGGCGCCAAAATCGCTGATTGGTCGAGGCCGGCGACAGCGACCAATCAGCAGAGCGTTGTTTAAATTTGGCGCCAATCTCGCTGATTGGTTGCGGATGGCGGCCGCGACCAATCAGCAGTGCGGTGTTTAAATTTGGCACCAAAATCGCTGATTAGTCGCGACCGCGACCAATCAGCAAAGAGGTGTTTAAATTTGACGACAATAGTGCTGATTGGTCGCGGCCGGTGGTTGCGACCAATCAGCAGAGTGAGGTTTACATTTGGCGCCAATACTGCTGATTGGTCACGGCCGACAACCGCGACCAATCAGCAGAGCGGTGTTAAAATTTTGCGCCAATACTGCTGATTGATCTCGGCCAGCGACCGCGATCAATCAGCAGAGCGTTGCTTAAATTTGGCGCCAATCTCGTTGATTGGTCGCGGCTGGAGTCCGCAACCAATCAGCAGAGCATTGTTTAAACTTGGCGCCAATCTCGCTGATTGGACGCGTCCGGCGTCCGCGTCCAATCAGCACAGCAGTATTTAAATGTGGCGCCCAAATCGGTGATTGGTTGCGGGCAGCGGCCGTGACCAATCAGCAGAGCGGTGTTTAACTTTAGCGCCAAGATCACTGATTGGTCGGGTGTGGAGAGCGCGACCAATCAGCGAATCGTATTGGTGAGGAGCGGGGAGCGGAATCGTATTAGTGAGGACCGGGGAGCGCCGCTGCCTGTGCGGCTACTTCCGCTGCGAGAACCCGGGACATGAGCGGGCGCTCGGAGCAGAAGTATCCCGACCCGCAGCGCCGCTCCCCGGTCCTCCCTTCACACCCTAGCCGCTGATGTCCCCACAGTATCCGCATGGTGTTACAAAGGTCCGGACATTTGTGTTAAAAATCGCTGATTGGTCGCTGGCGCTGCTCGCGACCAATCACCGATTTGGGCGCCAAATTTAAATATCGGCCGCGACCAATCACCGATCTTGGCTCCACATTTAAACACCGCTGTGCTGATTGGTCGCCGACGCTGGGCGCGACCAATCACCGATTTTGGCGCCACATTTAAATTTAAATAGCGGCCGCAACCAATTGGATGTCAGCGCCGCTCCCCGGTCCTCCCTTCACACCCTAGTCGCATGGATGTCAGCGCCGCTGTCTGTGCGGATAGTTCCGCTGCAAGAACCCGGGACATGAGCGGGCGCTCGCAGCAGAAGTGTCCCGACCCGCAGCGCCGCTCCCCGGTCCTCCCTTCACACCCTAGCCGCTGATGTCCCCACAGTATCCGCATGGTGTTACAAAGGTCCGGACATTTGTGTTAAAAATCGCTGATTGGTCGTTGGCGCTGGCCGCGACCAATCACCGATCTTGGCGGCAAATTCAAACACCTCTGTGCTGATTGGTCGACGACGCTGTGCGCGACCAATCACCGATTTTGGCGGCACATTTAAATAGCGTCCGCGACCAATCAGTACAGCGGTGTTTAAATATGGAGCCAAGATCGGTGATTGGTCGCGGCCGATATTTAAATTTGGCGCCCAAATCGGTGATTGGTCGCGGGCAGCGCCAGCGACCAATCAGCGATTTTTAACACAAATGTCCAGACCTTTGTAACACCATGCGGATACTGTGGGGACATCAGCGGCTAGGGTGTGAAGGGAGGACCGGGGAGCGGCGCTGCGGGTCGGGATACTTCTGCTCCGAGCGCCCGCTCATGTCCCGGGTTCTCGGAGCGGAAGTATCCGCACAGGCAGCGGCGTTGACATCCATGCGGCTAGGGCGTGAAGGGAGGACCGGGGAGCGGCGCTGACATCCAATTGGTCGCGGCCGCTATTTAAATGTGCCGCACAAATCGGTGATTGGTCGCCGAATTGGCCCGCGACCAATCACTGATCTTGCGGCCAAAGTTAAACAGTACTGTGCTGATTGGTCGTGGACGCTGCCCGCGACCAATCACCGATTTGGGCGCCAAATTTAAATATCGGCCGCGACCAATCACCGATCTTGGCTCCACATTTAAACACCGCTGTGCTGATTAGTCGCCGACGCTGGGCACGACCAATCACCGATTTTTGCGCCACATTTAAATAGCGTCCGCGACCAATCCGCACAGCGGTGTGGAGCCAAGATCGGTGATTGGTCGCGGCCGATATTTGAATGTGGCGCCCAAATCGGTGATTGGTCGCGGGCAGCATCCGCGACCAATCAGCACCGTAGTGTTTAACTTTTGCGGCAAGATCCGTGATTGGTCGTGGGACAAGACCGCGACCAATCACCGATTTGTGCGGCACTTTTAAATAGCGTCCGCGACCAATTGGATGTCAGCGCCGCTCCCCCGTCCTCCCTTCACACCATAGCCGCATGGATGTCAGCGGCGCTGCCTGTGCGGATAGTTCCGCTCCGATAACCCGGGACATGAGCGGGCGCTGGCAGAAGAAGTATCCCGACCCGCAGCGCCGCTCCCTGGTCCTCCCTTCACACCCTAGCCGCTGATGTCCCCACAGTATCCGCATGGTGTTACAAAGGTCCGGACATTTGTGTTAAAAATCGCTGATTGGTCGCTGGCACTGCCCGCGACCAATCACCGATTTGGGCGCCAAATTTAAATATCGGCCGCGACCAATCACCGATCTTGGCTCCACATTTAAACACCGCTGTGCTGATTGGTCGCGGCCGATATTTAAATTTGGCGCCCAAATAGGTGATTGGTCGCGGGCAGCGCCAGCGACCAATCAGCGATTTTTAACACAAATTTCCGGACCTTTGTAACACCATGCGGATACAGTGGGGACATCAGTGGCTAGGGTGTGAAGGGAGGACCGGGGAGCGGCGCTGCAAATCTGGATACTTCTGCTGCGAGCGCCCGCTCATGTCCCGGGTTCTTGCAGCGGAAGTATCCGCACAGGCAGCGGCGCTGACATCCAATTGGTCGCGGACGCTATTTAAAATAGCCGCACAAATCGGTGATTGGTCGCTGTCTTGGCCCGCGACCAATGACTGATCTTGGCGCCAAAGTTAAACACTATTGGGCTGATTGGTCGCGGACGCTGACCGCGACCAATCACCGATTTGGGCGCCAAATTTAAATATCGGCCGCGACCAATCACCGATTTGGGCGCCAAATTTAAATATCGGCCGCGACCAATCACCGATCTTGGCTCCACATTTAAACACCGCTGTGGTGATTGGTCGCGGCCGATATTTAAATTTGGCGCCCAAATCGGTGATTGGTCGCGGGCAGCGTCGGCGACCAATCAGCACAGCGGTGTTTAAGTTTTGCGCTAAGATCAGTGATTGGTCGGGTCCGAAGACCCCGACCAATCATCGAATCGTCTTGGTGAGGACCAGGGAGCGGCGCTGCCTGTGCGGTTACTTACGCTGCGAGAACCCGGGACATCGCGGGCGCTCGCAGCAGAAGTATCCCGACCCGCAGCGCTGGTCCCCGGTCCTCCCTTCCGCATGGAGGTCAGCGGCGCCGGCGGTCCTTCTGCTGCTACCGGCCGGGAGATGAGCGCCTCGCGCCGCTCATCTCCCGGCTGCATCTCCTTCCCGCAGATGGGTCCGGCGGTCGGGTTCCTTCTGCTGTTGCCGGCCGGGAGATGAGCGCCTCGCGGCACTCATCTCCCGGCTGCATCGCCGCTCAGCTCCGTCCCGCAGATGAGCCGCTAACGGCCGCCATCTTTTTTTAGAAATCCCCCGGCGCTGATTGGCCGCTGCCGGACCAATGAGCGACGCGGGATTTCCTGGACAGACAGACACACCGACAGACACACAGACAGACAGACAGACAGACAGACAGACGGGATAAGACGATTATATATATAGATATACACTGCACAGTACCACTTCTCTTGTCCTGTATAGTGGATGTAATTCTCAGTATCTGTATTATTCTGTATATATACACTGCACAGTACCACTTCTCTTGTCCTGTATACTGGGTGTAATTCTCAGTATCTGTATTATTCTGTATATTATACTGGGTGTCATTCTCAGTATCTGTATTATTCTGTATATATACTCTGCATAGTACTACTTCTCTTGTCCTGTATACTGGGTGTAATTCTCAGTATCTGTATTATTCTGTATATATACACTGCACAGTACCACTTCTCCTGTCCTGTATACTGGGTGTCATTCTCAGTATCTGTATTATTCTGTATATATACACTGCACAGTACCACTTCTCCTGTCCTGTATACTGGGTGTAATTCTCAGTATCTGTATTATTCTGTATATATACTCTGCACAGTACTACTTCTCCTGTCCTGTATACTGGGTGTCATTCTCAGTATCTGTATTATTCTGTATATATACTCTGCACAGTACTACTTCTCTTGTCCTGTATGCTGGGTGTAATTCTCAGTATCTGTATTATTCTGTATATATACACTGCACAGTACCACTTCTCTTGTCCTGTATACTGGGTGTCATTCTCAGTATCTGTATTATTCTGTATATATACTCTGCACAGTACTACTTCTCTTGTCCTATATACTGGGTGTAATTCTCAGTATCTGTATTATTCTGTATATATACACTGCACAGTACCACTTCTCTTGTCCTGTATACTGGGTGTAATTCTCAGTATCTTGTAATGCAGCAGCTTGCTAGCATTACTGTAAATGGTCCAGGATGTGTTTTACCTGACCATGTACCTTCCCCTTTAACTGACTGGTCACATGACTGTGACATCACACAGGTCCTGTATGCACAGTAAAGGTCTGTACACATGACTGGGACAGCACACAGGACCTATACACACAGCTGACTGATCACATGACTGTGACATCAGCAAGGTCCTGTCAGTATGGGTGTATGTGTGCACAGGATATATAAACCCCGGTAATTGGAGACAGGTGTGTTCGGTGTGAGGCGTGAGGCCTGTGCTCCGTGTGTGTGGGACACCGTTTGTGAGAGGCCTAGTGAGGCCGAGTGAAGCCTGGCAGCCTGAAAGGCAAAGACTGGATCCTGTGCGGATGCTAGTGGCCTTGGAAGGCAGCGGCTTTGGAGTGAAGCCTGGTACCTGAAAGGTCGAGCCTGGATCCTGTGTGGATGTCAGTGGCCTTTGAGGGAATGACGGCTGGAGACCCCTACCTGGGAAGCCGCAAAGCCACAGTGGTGGCGGATTATTGAGGAAGAGTCCTGAAAGGCAGAGCCTGGATCCTGTGTGGATGTCAGTGGCCTTTGAGGGAACGACGGCTGGAGACCCCTACCTGGGAAGCCGCAAAGCCACAGTGGTGGCGGATTATTGAGGAAGAGTCCTGAAAGGCAGAGCCTGGATCCTGTGTGGATGTCAGTGGCCTTTGAGGGAACGAGGGCTGGAGACCCCCACCTGGGAAGCCACAAAGCCACAGTGGTGGCGGATTAAAATGGACTGCAGCAACTAAACCCGGCAAAGGTAGTACACTTTGTTACATGGACTGTGTTATGGTCATTGATAATTTATTACCTTGCCGTAGGCTGTAACCTGGAGCAAGTGGGCCTGTGTGCCACTTGTCTCATGAATGTTGTAGATATGTGTGTCGGCGTGCCACGGAGTTGGACCTGGTGAACTGTGGCTTATGATGTAATAAACTGCAACATTGTGAGAAAAACGTAAAGACATTGCACGTGTGCATTGATTGACGCAGCGAAGCGAGTAACCCCCAGTATGATGACTAGCGCTGCCTTACAATCTGTATTATTCTGTATATTATACTGGGTGTCATTCTCAGTATCTGTATTATTCTGTATATATACACTGCACAGTGCCACTTCTCCTGTCCTGTATACTGGGTGTAATTCTCAGTATCTGTATTATTCTGTATATTACACTGGGTGTAATTCTCAGTATCTGTATTATTCTGTATATATACACTGCACAGTACCACTTCTCTTGTCCTGTATACTGGGTGTCATTCTCAGTATCTGTATTATTCTGTGTATATATACGCTGCACAGTACCACTTCTCCTGTCCTGTATACTGGGTGTCATTCTCAGTATCTGTATTATTCTGTATATATACACTGCACAGTACCACTTCTCCTGTCCTGTATACTGGGTGTCATTCTCAGTATCTGTATTATTCTGTATATATACGCTGCACAGTACCACTTCTCTTGTCCTGTATACTGGGTGTAATTCTCAGTATCTGTATTATTCTGTATATTACACTGGGTGTAATTCTCAGTATCTGTATTATTCTGTATATTATACTGGGTGTCATTCTCAGTATCTGTATTATTCTGTATATATACACTGCACAGTACCACTTCTCCTGTCCTGAATAGTGGATGTAATTCTCAGTATCTGTATTATTCTGTATATATACACTGCACAGTGCCACTTCTCTTGTCCTGTATACTGGGTGTCATTCTCACTATCTGTATTATTCTGTATATATACACTGCACAGTGCCACTTCTCTTGTCCTGTATACTGGGTGTCATTCTCAGTATCTGTATTATTCTGTATATATACTCTGCACAGTACCACTTCTCTTGTCCTGTATACTGGGTGTAATTCTCACTATCTGTATTATTCTGTATATATACTCTGCACAGTACCACTTCTCCTGTTCTGCTGAAGAAGAGGTGGCATTGGCTTTGGGGAGGGTCAGTACTGATGGGTTTATTATTTTCTATGTCTACAATCCTATGGTTAAATAAAAATTAATCCTGAACAACTTGTTTAAAGGGGTTATCTGAAGTTTGGAAATTGTCCTCTATCATTGGGATATGGAATAATTTTCTGATTGCTGGGGGTCCAACAGCCGGGACCCCCACTGTTTCCGAGAACCAGGGATCTGAAGAGCTCTGGGTGAATGGAGCGGTAGTCGATCATTCGCATTGCAGCTCCATTCACACGTGGCTTAATAAACATCCCCTATAATGGAGTGGTGAGGGGCATGAACAAGAAAGCAAAATGTGCTGAACTTTTCATTGTGCCTCAATGGGATGAGGGGGGCGGTGATTTGGTATGTGGGCTGGTGGGGTTTGTGTGACAGGCGTGCTTTTTCATTTTTCATCCCATTCCAGCCCTGATCTCTCTCTCTCTCTCTCTCTCTCTCTCTCTCTCTCTCTCTCTCTCTCTCTCTCTCTCTCTCTCTCTCTCTCTCTCTCTCTTCTTTTAAAAGCAGAAGTGTTAATATGTATTTTTTATCGCTTAGCAGAATGCAGAGTGAAGTTTGATAGATATAAGAAAATTTCAATAAATATAGAAGTTGTTTTTTTTTTTTATTAGGGATAGGGTAGAAGGATAAGGGATGAACAAAATCAGGGACAGAATCAGTAGACAAAATCATAGTCAGGAAGAAATCCGGGTCAGATACCAGGTGATCAGTAAAAAAAGCCAAGTCAGGCGAGCAGTATGGATAGAGCGGAGCCTGGTGACAGAGGCATTACCGAAACAAGTCCGGGTAGAGATGTTACAGTTAGAAGGCCACAGGTAGATGGTGAAGGTCCTTCTTTACAGGTCCAGCAGTGATGGTGGATCGGCTGTACTCCGCTAGATGCGGAGCTTTTCCGTCTTTTAGATGACACTTGGGCAACAGCGACAGCATGCAAATGCACGAGCTGCCCTGGATAGTCCACGCCGGCAGGATGATAAGATCCGGCGGAAGATGGAACCTAAGAGAAGAGAAATACATACAATGTAAGTGATGGGACTCCATATTACATGATGCTACTGTGCGGTCAGTGTGGCCGGCCGGACAGCAGAGGAATCTTATTCACACAGATGTCCGGGGTCATTGTCAGCCATCATACATGTGACAATCCCATCACTGACAGATGACATCTGCTCCCCATGACTTATTCTCATCACTAACATCACACAACATGGAGATGATTCTCACACTTACCTCGTCTCTTTTTCCCCTTTTTCCCATTTTCTGAGTTTTGTTGGTCTATACTCAGATTCATTTCAGATTTTCTTTCCTCTTCAGTTGTAAATTCTGATCAGAAAGTAAAAAAAACTCAGTAAAGAAATATTCTTATAGGATCTGCTTTGTGTACTGTATATAGAAGAATTGTTCTAGTCCTGTCCCCTATAGTCCTGATAATCTGGCATTGCATTATTATAGGGCAGAATAAGTCCTATATACCGTTCATGACCTAATCTGAGGGGCATTAGATGTATCACTGATATGGAGCAGTAAGCGCCCTGTGTGCCGCCACGTGGTGCATCACTAATGAGCGATATTCTACTATAGGAGACGATGTCTTCTTATATTGAAGTGAGTTCCTGGATGCTAAAACGTATTTTACAGAATCCATGAAAACAATTCCTGGATAAAATTAAGGAAATAGAAATACAGTATGGGCCCATGGAAAATATAATTGGGATCCATGAAACCTGGACAACATAGGAGACCTAATACAGAAAAACCAAATATTTGAACCTTAAAGTCAACATTCACCTTTTGATGCTGTACATACATACCTGATGATGGGGACGAGGAGGGCAAGCTGTTTATAGCATTGTCGCTATCAGATTCAGAAAGCGATTCTTTCTGCCTGTCAGGAAGAATCAGGGGGTCGGACCAGAAGACCCAGGAGGTAACTTCCAACTCTCCCATTCTATGATTTAAGAAAAACATGTAAATCACAAGTCAATGCAGAATAAAAGGGGTGGTCTCACTAGAAGAACACCGACTAGAGGGCCTAATAGGACATATGACAGTCATAGTGAGGAAGGTTTTATGCTCCAATCTACCTTCTATGGATCAGAGCGAAAAACAACTAGCAATAATGGCTGGCATGTAATACTACATCTCTCCTACAGTATGGGCAGCTCTAATACGCGTGAATGGCTGCAATTATGGGCTATTATCACCAACGGTTTCTGAAGCCAAAAGCACAATGACCGCTAATCATTGAGGCTGAATTTGATATTATGGTATTTATGTCCTATATTATATGTTGTGCATATATATCAGCCTGGAACTCCCATTAATGACCCCATAATCTACTCACATTTCTGAGATATTTGTATTGGTTGCTGGCGTACACTCTGGAGGAGACTTCTGGTCCTCATCATTCATCGTTCTGGTAGTGATGGTACAGAGCTAAACATGGACAAAAACAAGATATGAAATACTTTTTTTTACTTTTAGAGGTCTTTTTTGTTTCACATATTTTGGATTTATTGATCACATACGGTACTTACTTTAGAAAGCCTTTCAGAAGATGATGTAAAATTTTGGAAGTCAAGGTTCTCATTGTTCTCACTTGTACCCTCCTCATCCTCTGAGACTGAATGGTCTATTTCAGAGTGATCTACAAAAGTAATGAAGTATTATTAGAGGTTGTTAGTATAAAACAGGCGTCATTTATCACAATATTAGTGGGTACTGATTATTACATTTTATGGAAGACAAGACAAACAGCCGCTTAGTCTAGATGATGTCTTCTTCTACTTACCGATAAATAAGCTGTTGTCCACATCTGAGGCAAGCTGAGGAATGTACTCTGGCTTCTGACTTAGAAGGTTGTTAAAATCTAAGTCACTCAGGAATGGATGACTCTTGATCTCAAGTGATCCTCCTGGAAAAAGAACAAAACAAAAGTGATGTGGACATTGTCAGAGATTGCTTCACATCTGAGCAGTTTAATTTAATCTGAATTAATGACATAACTGAGTCAACATGAAGGAAGAAGACTGAAAGTCATAGTGTGGAGAACTAGAAATGGACAATCTGATAGAGAAGTGTTGATCCTCAAGGACATGAGTGATAAGTGTGATAGGTGAATATTAATACTAATATGAATAGTATTATATCTCTTACCTGTCCCAAGTCTATCTGCAGGATTTGTTCTGAGCAGCTCAGTAATCAGGTTCTGTGCATTGGGAGTAGGAGCGGAATTACAATCCCAAATTATGTCACCTGTTATACAGAAAATAAAATCTCTTTACTGGACTGTAAGCTAAAGCAAAGTAAACACCTAAACCAATGTAACTGATCAAAGCAATGGTCGGATCATTCCACTTACCAATGACAATCCTGTCATAAAGCTCAGCTACAGAATCTCCATCAAATGGTACAGATCCCGTGAGAAATTTATGTAGGATTATCCCCATTGACCACCAGTCAACAGGTCTTCCATAGCCTTCTTTGAGGATGACCTCTGGGGCGATGTAATATGGGGTGCCACATAACTGGAAAACAACAGAAGATAAAGATGAAAATGATAAAATGGTTATTATAACACGTTGTCGCCATAAAAACACAATGACAAAAGATAAAATATCAATGGAAACGTTCTCTAGAAATGAAGAATGTAGAGAAGACACAATAGTGTGATGAGATTTGTAAAGAAAAAAAAACATATGCCAAAGGCAAGGTGAACAGATGGGGTATATTAGTTAACCAAATACCAAAGCAAAACAAAGAAAACCCCTTAAAATATAATCTTTAATAGCTACATTTAAAAGCACCCATATCAATATATGAAGACAAAATGCATAAAATGTACAATATATGGGTAGTGGGATAAACGTAGGATAATTGACATGCAGGCTTGCCCTAGAGATCCCAAATGGGCTGAGATCCCGCATGCCAGTGGAGGTTGACACCCTAGCTAATCGGTTTGGCGCCCCCCTCCACATCGGCACTCCCTCCGTGACGCTATCCACCCCTAGACAGACATACACATATACAGATAATGATGAAAGGCAGACAGTCATGTCGCTGCTAACATGCTGAATGAAAAAAAGGCAATATTCAATGTATCAATTATATGGAAACAGGGAAGCTGATATAATGTAGTTCCACTAGTACAGATAGGATATCAAATGCACCAATCTATACACAATTCAGTATGATATATAAACCATCATTCAGAAGCCTATTATAGATACATAAAGTACATTAGTGCTGGCAATTACGGGCAACAAGAACAATATTATAAAAGCACGTGTGCTCAATTAACGGTAAACATAGGAACATAAATATGTCCAAAGTAGTAACAAGTCACCTATATAATGACATTGAGCATGAAGATAATAGTCTAGGACAGACGGTACATATAGACAACCTCAAAATCCCCCTGGCTAATCTATTATCAGGACTGATCTACACAGGACACGTCCAAATGTTGGGACAGAGCATTATCCAGTGTGCGAATTACAAAAAAAGTTGCCAAAAAAGCATTTTAGTCAGCAGTAACCAGAGGACTTATCTGTAAATTGTCCCAACACGTTTCTCCCCCTCCTAATTTGGGGTTCATCAGGGGATCATATTAGGAGATAGCCACAATGAGTCTGGACAGACGCGGGAGATAAATACACCCCGATCGGAGAATACTGCTGCCGCCACATTTTATGGATTTTGTCTTTATATATTGATATGGGTGCTTTTAAATGTATCTATTAAAAGTTATATTTAAGGTCTTTCTTTGCTTTGGTCCTTGGAGATTTGTAAAGAACAAGCTAAATTCCTGTAAGTGTTACCCACCTCACGGTCCAGGAACTCCCTGGTGATGTCCTCCGCTAATTCCTTGTAGGTGTTGGTTTTTGGTATCATGACACCAACTTTTGAAATCCCAAAATCGGTAACTTTTATGTGTCCAGCAGATGTAATCAGGAGGCTGTGGAAGAGAAGATGGTTTTAGCCTCACAGACCGTATGATAATAAATGATAACTTCCCCCCTTTATTATACTACGAGGGGCACTTACTTATCCGGCTTCAGGTCTCTGTGCACCACACCGTAGCTATGGAGGTATTCCACAGCAAGAACCGCTTCTCCAAAGTATAAGCGGGCCAAGGGGACAGATAGAGGACCCCTGGTGCTTAGGAGGGTCTCACAGTCACCACCTATAGAAGAAAGGAAATATGACCGGTGAGTGGTTTATACAGCAGATCACCATGATGTATAATGGGAAGTGAGCGGAGACATTGGGATAGGAGAGAATATAAACAGATATAATGTATAGTGCACATAATATTAGTCTGAATCGATGGAGAAATGTCCTCCATGTAACTAATAACATAAAGTGATGTCACATCTCGTCTACAGCTGGAGATACTGACATGCTCAGTGCGGACTTACAGGGAGATCACACAGTGGCGGACAGAGAAATCTCAGGGCCCCATAGCAAAAGTTCTAACTGCACGCCCCTTCAAAAAAAACCCTTACTGAAGTCAATCGATGTTCTCAACAGCAATACACCTTTTATAGCCATTTTAGCATATGATGCTCCCAAAAATGCCCCCACCCACAGACTGAGTTAGATATCCCCACAGTGAAATCTTAATCCAGTTTCACCTTACAGATATAATGTAGCACCTGTCTATAATGTCCCCACTCAGTATGAGGCCAGTCACAGCCCCCTACTCAGTATAATGGCGCCCACAGCCCCCCCTACTTAATATAATGGCCCCCATAGCCCCTCAGACAATATAATGGTCTCCACCACTGCCCACTCAGTATGATGGCCCCCAAAGCCAATCAAACAGAATTAGGATCCCCACACAGAATAAGGACCCCCACTGCACACCATTCAATATGAGGACCCCCAGGGGGTGTAGGGGCATGTACAGTCACCAACTCAATATAGCGGCATTCACAGTCCCCTATAGCCCCTCACACGGCACACCATTCAGTATTATGGTACCCACAACCCTCAATTCTCAGTATTATGGCTTCCACCAATCTCGCAACTCAGTATTATGCCCCCACCAGCCCAACAACTAAGTATAATTGCTCTCACCAGCCCCACCACTCAGTATTATGGCCCTCAGCAGCCCCACCACTCAGTGTTATTGCCCCCAACAGTCCCTCCACTTAGTAGTAAGGCACACAATAGCCCCACTACTCAGTATTATGGCCCCCACCAGCCTCAACACTCAGTATTATGGCCCTCACCAGCCCCACCACTCATTGTTACGGCCCCTACCAGCCCCACCACTTAGTAGTAAGGCACCCACCACTCAGTACTACCACCTCCACCAGCCCCACCTCTCAGTATTATGGCCCCCACCAGTATCAACACTCAGTATTATCGCTCTCACCAACCCCACTACTCAGAATTATGGCCCTTATTAGCCCCACCACTCAGTGTTATGGCCCCCACCAGCCCCACCACTTAGTAGTAAGGCACCCACCAGCCCCACCATTCAGTACTATAGCCCCCACCAGCCCTACCTCTCAGTATTATGGCCCCCACCACTACTTAGTGTTATGGCCCCCACCAGCCTCACCATTTAGAATTATCGCCCTCACCAGCCTCACCACTCAGTATTATGGCCCCAACCAGCCCTACCACTCAGCATATGGTCTCCACCTGCCCCATCACTCAGTGTTATGGCCCCCACCAGCCCCACCTGTGCAGTGTAAGTACTGAGACTCCACACTACAGATGCAATATTGTGGCGACATCGAAGAACCTGCAGTAGACGGAGTCTCGGACCCATCTGCGGAGGCTGAATGGTGGATTTAGGAACCTTTGGCTCCCTGATCCACCATTGTTTTCATCGGTATTCATATTCTGACAATGTGAATACCACTGAAATTGTGATGACAGGTGGTGGAATGGGGCCCAGTGCCGAGCGGTGCCAGGCCCGATCTGACTCACTGGCACCATAGCACTGCTGCACACAGATCAATGAATTTCCAGGCATCTTGGTAATAGAAAACCTACAGTAAACGCACTGTGAGGATGTAACTGTCCTAATTATCCTAATTATAAGAGCAGTGATAAGATGTAAGCAGACATGGGCTGAATATACTACAATATACATGTCCTACCTCCTACATACTCCATGACCACACACAGGTGAGATTTTGTTGGAAAGGAGCAGAGCATGGAGACCACGAAGGGACAATCTGCGAATGTTAGGATGTCCCTCTCCAGAAAGGCCAATGCCACTCTTTTTGGAGTGTTCAGGTTTCGCTTGAACATTTTCTTCAAAGCAAAGATCTGATGTGAGTCTTTATGGTGCGCTAAGTAGACGGCACTGGAGAGAAAGAGAATCAATGGTTAGAATGAATCTTTACTACAAGAACATCTATAGAAGTCATTATATAATGTTTTGTACTAATGTTTAATGCTAGAAGTCTGTCCGTCACTGGAAATCCATGTCTAGAATTTGATAAAAGATCACTTCATAGATCACCTATGGGAGGTGTCCACAATGCCACGTCCGCCGGAGCCCTCACCCAGGTCACATTACAGATGAGAGAATCTACTGAAATTATTCTTGGGCAGATTCACTACATTAGACCAGTAGATACGATTCAGTGCAAATAAAAGTTGGTCCAAATTAAAAGTGCTCCAATTGCCATAACATGACGTTAATTATGCTCCCGCATACCCCAAGACATAACAACATAATAAATGGAGGGGAGCGAAGGAGCTACAAAAAATGAAACCCATTATAGCCACTTGTCCTCTGTGCCAGTCTTTATTGCTGAGACCAGGGAGTAGACTCACATGGTCATGGTGGAGGATGGGGGGTGCAGATGTCATTGATGAAATTTCGTGTCACCCCCTCACTTGACCATGTGTTGCCAATTACTCTTATCAGTTCGCTAATGGATTCCGAAAAGAACAGACCGGTGCGGAGGATCGGGAAGCTCTGATGGGGGTGGCAGTGTAAGAACAGATGAGGGTCTAGGACAGGCAGGTGTAATATATTATTCTATTTTAATCCCTTTCCTTAATAGTTTGTTTTCCTACAGATCATATAATTTCCCTATGATAACACTGAAGGGAAGAGCACAGAGTCTGGAGCATTGTCATTGGGAACCTTGAGAAATGTGGAATATGCCAACAGAAAACTCACCCAAAACTTCCACTGCTGATCAGTTTGGATGTCCCATAGTCGCTCTTATGCGGCTGTCTTGACGGGGTCAATGATTTGATCACGCTCTATAAAAGAATAAGAAATTATATAAAGATATAGAAGCTGCTGGAAAAAAGCTCCAGATGCAAAAACGTCTCCCTTCTGTCATCTCCTCTTAGAATAGAGACATCCCATGGTTATATGGGGACAATACTGGAGGTGTCATTCACACCCCATAATCTGGTGATACACCGACATCTCTCTCCATGATACTTACACCGTCAGATTCTTGGATCTCCGGGATCTCACAGATTCTACTGTCAGCATCCGCCAACACAGTTGTTTCTAAAAGAGTGAAAAAATGATGAAGAAATAAAATGTATTAAACGATATTAATCCTACATATATATTACAACAATATAACTCAGACATGACAAGATGTCTGTAAATGGGAATAATACTTATTATATAGGGATTCTAAATATGAGAACGTACGGAGCATCCATGAATAAACGTAATGGAAATGATGAAGGACTCCCCCAATCATCACATGAATGAGGACCCCCCCACCCTCGCTGTACATGTGAGTGATGGTAAGAGAGCTGAAGCGTAGGAGCCATATGCAGATTATCCTGGAAGTGCACTGGGGGCGTGTCACAGTATGGATTTCTTCTTCCACGCCCCCAGTGCACTTCCATGCTGATTTGTATACGGCTTCTACATTAGATTTCCCTTGACTGAGACATTGGATTTCTGCAAAAAATTATTACAGAGAAATGGCCAGTACAGTCATTCCACAATATGCAAAAATGTGCTGACAGGTTCCCATTACACAGAATATACAGAGTAAATGTAAGATTATTCCCTGTTCTCTATAACATCTGGATATTTCTTGTAGGGGGTCGGGTGATCGGCTTACCTGTAGTCAGATCGCTGTTCAGTCCCGGGATTAGATTTTGCTCGTCTTTGGTGTCGCCTTCTGCTGTTTCCTGGTAGATATAATATATATAATTAACATGTGGAACCTTACACTAAATCATCACATAGATAAATCAGGAAGGACTAAACCTGCATTTACAGATGCAGCCAATTGTAACTGTACAAATCAGACGTGTGCTAGAGAAGATGACGGCTCCTTACCAGGCGTTCCAATGAGCGAGCCGGACGCTCCAGTACACACAGGACTTTTTCGGCCAGGTCTTTAATAAAAGCCAAATCTCCATATTGAGATCTTTCTTCAGCCTACAAAGAGGAAAAGAAACAAAAAGGAAATTTTGAGATGAGAAAGGTCACAATGGAGGAGGCCGCCATTGTATGTGACATTTGCTCCTCTCTGCAGATACAATAACTCTGGGGACTCATCGTGTTTTATATTGGAGGAAAGAAACTTCTATCCCACCATTATCTATAATATAACCAGGGATGGGTCCTTCTTTCCGAAGCCTCTATAGACTGCGCAAGCGCACTGTACCTGCACAATGTGGCCGCACACAGACGAACACATCCAGACCGGGAGGAGGACGGGGATGGAGGAGGAGTGTGGTGCCAGAAATAGAGGTATGCGTCATTTCATCATGGCTATGGGGGGTCTCCTGCTAAAAGTGGGGAGGCTATGGAGGCAGTGGCGTACCGCCAATGGCGGCAGGCCACGCCACTGCTATGGGGCCCGTGAGCCGGGGGGCCCATAGCAGTTGCCTGCACCGTGTATGCCCCGCATCGGGGCCCTTGCAACAGGCTCCGCTCCCAGGCCCGGCGTTAGCACCCGGGCAAGTGCCAGGTCCCTGAGCAGGCAGGGGGCCCCACTCCGCTCAGGGCCCCGGCACAATACTTACCTCTCCCCGTGCCTCCGCAGCTCCGGTGTCTTCCGCGTCCTGTGCTGTGACGTCTCAGGTTAGAGGGTGGGATGACGTCTTTCCACCACACCCTCTGCTGAGCAGTCACAGTGCAGAGCGGGAAGACAGCGACGCTGAGGAGTCCGGAGCAGAGCAGCGGCAGCAGGTGAGGTGAGGTGAGTATGTCATTTTTTTTTTTTTTAATGTATGGAGGCCTGGGGCCCATACACTATATAAGGGCTCGTACACTGTATGGAGGACTATATGGGGGCCCATACACTGTGTGGAGGACTATATGAGGGGCAGTATACTGTATGGATGACTATATGGGGGCCAGTATACTGTATGGAGGACTATATGGGGGCCAGTATTCTGTATGGAGGACTATATGGGGGCCAGTATACTGTATGGAGGACTATATGGGGGCCAGTATTCTGTAGGGAGGACTATATGGGGGCCAGTATTCTGTAGGGAGGACTATATGGGGGCCCATACACTGTGTGGAGGACTATATGAGGGCCAGTATACTGTATTGAGGACTATATGGGACTATATGGGGGCCAGTACACTGTATGGAGGACTATATGGGGGCCAGTATTCTCTATGGGGGCCAGTATTCTGTATGGAGGACTATATGGGGGCCAGTATACTGTATGGAGGACTATATGGGGGCCAATACACTGTATGGAGGGCTATATTGGGACCCATACACTGTGTGGAGGACTATATGAGGCCAGTATTCTCTATAGAGGACTATAAGGAGGCCGGTATACTGTATGGAGGACTATATGGGGGCCAGTACACTGTATGGAGGACTATATGCAGGCCAGTATACTGTATGGAGAGGACTATATGGGGGCCAGTATTCTGTATGAAGAATGTCTTATACTGTGTGGAGGACCATAGGGAGTGCATTATACTGTGTGGAGGACCATAGGGAGTGCATTATACTGTGTGGAGGACCATTGGGAGTGCATTATACTGCGTGGAGGACCATAGGGAGTGCATTATACTGTGTGGAGGACCATGGCGAGTGCATTATACTGTGTGGAGGACCATGGCGAGTGCATTATACTGTGTGGAGTACCATGGCGAGTGCATTATACTGTGTGGAGAGGTGTGGGGCCATTATACTACATGGAGGGCTGTGTGGGGGTCACAGTTGGGGGATCATACTGTGTTGGAGTCACCATACTTTGCCTTGAGAGTTGAGGTGGGGTACGGTAGAGTCATTATACTGTGCATGTGGAGGAATTCACCATGGGGGTAACATACTGTGTTTAGGGGGGGGGCACTGTTGTTGGCATCATACCTTATGGGGAAATAAAAGAGGAATCTAGGACTTCAGCAGGAGAAAAATTACTGTGTAAAGGCTGGAAAGTTATGACATATGCTCTTCCTTGACCCCCGACAATTTTCACTTTTTTGGAGGGGCTCCATTTAGCGCTTCTGCTATGGGGCCCCATGATTCCTATGTACGCCTCTGTATGGAGGTCTCCTGCTGGACGTGGGGAGGCAATGGGGGTCTCCTGCTGGACGTGGGGAGGCTATGGGGGTCTCCTACTGGATGTGCGGAGGCTATGGGGGTCTCCTGATGGACATGCAGAGGCTATGGGGGTCTCCTGCTGGACATGCAGAGGCTATGGGGGTCTCCTGCTGGACGTGAGGAGGCTATGGCGGTCTCCTGCTGGACATGCGGAGGCTATGAGGGTCTCCTGCTGGACATGCGGAGGCTATGGGGGTCTCCTGCTGGACGTGCGGAGGCTATGGGGGTCTCCTGCTGGACGTGCAGAGGCTATGGGGGTCTCCTGCAGGACGTGCGGAGGCTATGGGGGTCTCCTGCTGGACGTAGGGAGGCCATGGGGGTCTCCTGCTCGATGCGTTGAGGCTATGAGGGTCTCCTGCTGGATGTGGGGTGGTTATGGGGGTCTCTTGCTGGACATGGGGAGTCTATGGGAGTCTCCTGCTGGACGTGCAGAGGCTATGGGGGTTTCCTGCTGGACGTGGGGAGGCTATGGGGGTCTCCTGCTGGACGTGGGGAGGCTTTGAGGGTCTCCTGCTGGACCGAGGAAGGCTATGGGGGTCTCCTGCTAGACGTGCGAATGCTATGGGGGTCTTCTGCTGGACGTGGGGAGGCTATCGGGGTCTCTTGCTGGACATGCAGATGCTAAGGGGGTCTCCTGCTGGAGGGGTGGAGGCTATGGAGGACTCCTGCTGGACGTGGGGAGTCTATGGGGGTCTGCTGCTGGACGTGCAGAGGCTATGGGGTCTCCTGCTGGACGTGGGGAGGCTATAGGAGTCTCCTACTGGATGTTGGGAGGCTATGGGGGTCTCCTGCTGGACATGAGGAGTTTATGGGGTTCTACTGCTGTACATGGGGAGGTTATGCGGTATCTTGCTCAATGCATTGAGGCTATGGGGGTCTCCTGCTGGACGTGTGGAGGCTATGAGGGTCTCCTGCTGGACGTGAGAAGTCTATGGGAGTCTCCTGCTGGACGTGCAGAGGCTATGGGAGTCTCCTGCTGGACATGCAGAGGATATGGGGGTCTCCTGCTGGATGTGGGGAGGATATGGGGGTCTCCTGCTGGATGTGCGGAGGCTATGGGGGTCTCCTGCTGGACGTGTGGAGGCTATGGGGGTCTCCTGCTGGATGTATGGAGGCTATGGGGGTCTCCTGCTGGAGGTGGGGAGGCTATGCGGGTCTCCTGCTGGACATGCGGAGGCTATGGGGGTCTCCTGCTGGATGTATGGAGGCTATGGGGGTGTCCTGCTGGATGTGGGGAGGCTATTGGGGTCTCCTGCTGGATGTGCGGAGGTTATGGGGGTCTCCTGCTGGATGTGTGGAGGCTATGGGGGTCTCCTGCTGGACGTGGGAAGGCTATGGGGGTCTCCTGCTGGATGTGGGGAGGCTATGAGGGTCTCCTGCTGGACCAGGGGAGGCTATGGGGGTCTCCTGCTGGATGTGCGGAGGCTATGAGGTTCTCCTGCTGGACATGGGGAGGCTATGGGGTCTCCTGCTGGATGTGTGGAGGCTAAAGGGGTCTCCTTCTGGACGTGGGGAGGCTATGGGGTTCTCCTGCTGGACATGGGGAGGCTATGGGGGTCTCCTGCTCTATGCGTTGAGGCTATGAGGGTCTCCTGCTGGATGTGGGGAGGCTATGGGGGTCTCTTGCTGGATGTGGGGAGGTTATGAGGGTCTCCTGCTGGACCACGGGAGGCTATGGGGTCTCCTGCTAGACCTGCGGAGGCTATGGGGGTTTCCTGCTGGACGTGGGGAGGCTATGGGGGTCTCCTGCTCGATGCATTGAGGCTATGGGGGTCTCCTGCTGGATGTGTGGAGGCTCTGGGGGTCTCCTGATGGACGTGGGGAGGCTATGGGGGTCTCCTGCTGGATGTGGGGAGGCTATGAGGGTCTCCTGCTGGACCGGGGGAGACTATGGGGGTCTCCTGCTAGACGTGTGGAGGCTATAGGGGTCTCCTGCTGGACGTGGGTAGGTTATAGGGGTCTCCTGCTTTATGCATTGAGGCTATGGGGGTCTCCTGCTGGATGCAGGGAGGCTATGGGGGTCTTCTGCTGGATGTGGGGAGGCTATGGGGGTCTCCTGTTGGAGGTGGGGGGCTATGGGGGTCTCCTGCTGGAGGTGGGGAGGTTATGGGGTTCTCCTGCTGGACATGGGGAGGGTATGGGGGTCTTCTGCTGGACGTGGGGAGACTATGGGGGGTCTCCTGTTGGAGGTGGGGAGGCAATGGGGGTCTCCTGCTGGACGTGTTTAGGCTATGGGGGTCTCCTGATGGACATGGGGAGGCTATGGGGGTCTCCTGCTGGACGTGGGGAGGCTATGAGGGTCTCCTGCTGGACCGGGGGAGACTATGGGGGTCTCCTGTTAGACGTGCGGAGGCTATAGGGGTCTCCTGCTGGACGTGGGGAGGTTATAGGGGTCTCCTGCTTGATGCATTGAGGCTATGGGGGTCTCCTGCTGGACGTAGGGAGGCTATGAGGGTCTCCTGCTGGATGTGGGGTGGCTATGGGGGTCTCTTGCTGGACATGGGGAGTTTATGAGAGTTTCCTGCTGGACGTAGGGAGGCTATGGGGGTCTTCTGCTGGACGTGGGGAGGCTATGGGGGTCTCCTGTTGGACGTGGGGGGGGCTATGGGGGTCTCCTGCTGGAGGTGGGGAGGTTATGGGGTTCTCCTGCTGGACGTGGGGAGGGTATGGGGGTCTCCTGCTGGACGTGGGGAGGCTATGGGGGTTTGCGTGTGCGCATACTACGCTATCCGGCTCCATTTTATTGAAGACACTCTATGTGTGAATTCGCAGACACAGTGTCTTTAAAAAAATGGTGCCAAAATTGTACCAATAAAAATGCTTGTCACCAGGGTGTAGAACGGGTTCAATAGCTAGTTATCTATATGGAGAAGTTTTGTGCGGAGCGTCCGCTATTTACCTGCTGCAGTAATGTCCTGATGTTATGAAGTAAATCCGTCACATACTCTGAGGTGAGATGACCTTGTTGGTGTTTGGTCAGGCAGTTCCTTACTAGCTGCACCACCAGCCGGTGAGTGAAGCTGAGGACGCCATCGGGTGGTAGAAGCACAATGTTAGGGCGATTGTTGATAAGAATACCCCATAGTGCTTGTACCTGAAAATTATCCAGAAAAAATCCGGCCATAGTGAGAAACTGTAAGTGCGCTCAGTAACTAGCTATGGAGCCAAAATGGCACCCGCTACCCTGTGTACATTGTAGAAGTAGTGACTGTGAGCTGTGATGTCATAATGGGCGAGCATCACCAGTGATGTCATGATGGAATCTTGTGATAGAATCTTCATGAGGCGACTCTGCACAAACAGATGCTGCCGAGCAATGTGTACAGTGGAAACTCCATAGAATAAAATCCATCTCCATGTTATCATGACCGTTCTCTTTTATTTCCAGTCTGAACACAACCAGTATAAGGGTATGTTCACACGCTGCATTTTTGCAGCATTTTTTGTTCAACAAAAACCAAACTGGTGGCAGGAAAAACACTGAGTAAAATACGCACGTTTTTGCTGTGTTTTTAATTGTTTTTTTTCTCATTCATTTGAATTGGTGAAAAACGCTGCAACGGCCCTAAAAGGATTGACAAGCTGCAGAATACAAAAAACACTAGAAAAGAAACGCAGCATGTGAATGAGACTTCAGAAATCTCATACACTAAGCTCGTACTTTAAAGTGCAGTGTTATTGCCGCAGAAAAACAGCCAATTGTGAACACACCCAAAAGATATACTCCATCATATGGGAAATAATGTGTAGGTTTATTCCTCATTTGTCTTTTTTTTCTCCATAGAACATTTTAGTTTACTATTAACAACTGTGACAAATATTGAAGGTATTGAAGAATTAATAAAAAGTGATAAATTATTTACATCATTGTCATTGATCGTTGTGTCTTTATAAAGTTCAATCCTTTACCTTGTTGTGTTTAGGTCGCGAGATCGTGCAGCTGCAGGAGCGGTGAGCCGCTGTCAGTCGGCCAGACTCCCTATAAAGCCGGTTTCACACGTCCATATATTTCCAGTACCGGAAAGGAAAAAACGGTACCAGAGATATCCGTGTCCCGTGTGTCCCTGTTTGTCACACGTGTGGCAACAGTGTGCCGCATCAGGATCACACGTACCGGCACCTGGGAATTAGCGTTACATTTTAGTGGGTTTGATATGGTTATTTCTGCTAACATCCATCCACAGTTTTAGTAAAGTGCCGTGAGCAGCAGAAAGTGCACACAGTGTAAGATCCTCACCATGGTCCTCCACACAGTGTAAGACTCTCGCCATGGTCCTCCACACAGTATAAGACACTCGCCATGGTCCTCCACGCAGATTAATGCACTCCCTAAGGTCCTCCACACAGTATAATGCACTCCCTAAGGTCCTCCACACAGTATAATGAACTCCCTATGGTTCTCCACACAGTATAATGAACTCCCTATGGTTCTCCACACAGTACATTGCACTCCCTATGGTCTTCCACTAAGTATAATGCACTCCCTATGGTCCTCCACGCAGTATAATGAACTCCCTATGGTCTTCCACACAGTATAATGCACTCCCTATGGTCATCCACACAGTATAACGTACTCCCTATGGTCCTCCACACAGTATAATGCACACCCTATGGTCCTCCACACAGTATAATGCACACCCCATGGTCCTCCACACAGTATAATGCACTCGCCATGGTCCTGCACACAGTATAATGCACTCCCCATGGTCCTGTACGCAGTATAGTGCAGCCCCCCAAAGGGTAAAATGCGGTCCCCCACCATAGGGTAAAATGCAGCCCCAGTCCTCCAGTATTATCAGTACACACTGATTTATAAATAAATACATACTTACCGCTCCTCGTTCCCCGCTGCTTCAGTCTCTGCAGCTGATCACCTCAGCAGTTGCCAGCTCCACTGTCTGGCACAGCGTGGCGCGTCATCACGCCGCTGCGTCAGATGCAGAGGAAGAATGATGCTTTCAACCAGGGCCGGCTCCAGGTTTTTGTGGGCCCTGGGCGAAAGGGTCTCAGTGGGCCCCTGTAACACTGTAAAATAATACTCTTTCTGTATTGTTTTTTTCTACTGAGGACTTCGCAAAGTATCAATATCACGATATTCTTATAAAAAAAATGTATCTATTTATTCTTGGATTGTCCATTAAATAGAATCAGATTGCAGCAGGTACATACAATAATTAGTTATAAAGTAATTGTCCATTTGTCCATAATTAGCTTAATTGTTGAGATTCACCCATCTTTCCTTGGATCCTGGCTGGTAAATCATGTCTTTGTCCAGCACGTGTCCAGGCCTACATGTCATCTGTTTCTCAGCATGAAGATTCTTCTTCTGTGTCTTGTGGGGTGGGAAGAGCAAGAGAGCCCCCCTTTCTGTACCATGGGCTTTTATAGCCAGTCGTATGGCACACCTGTTCTACATATGGTAGTGAACCAAAAATACACACACAAATAGCGCATGTCAACTAGACACGATGGCTGAGGCATACAACTCAGATTTAAGAAAAATGATTATCGATTATTAATTATTTAACATTCCCCCCTTTTTGAGGATAAAAAGGACTGAAAAATCCTCAAAAGAAGACAGGTTTATCATTAGGATAACAATCATTTTTTTCCTTTTCTTCTTCCTTGGCAATATTATTAAATTTCCATAATAATAATATTGATATTATTATTATTATTATTATTATTAATATCAATATCTGATTATTGTTATATAATGATGTGAATTCATGTTATGGTAAGCCGTGACTAATATTCATTTAATATGTATAATTATACTTCCCTATATCTAAATTGAAGCAATCGCGGGTCCAATCGTCATCGTCTGATGTCATCGGGTCGTCGTCTCGTCTTCTTCTTGGTTCTTTTATAACACAGTCTTTAGATGAAAACTCCTTTGAAATAAATTATAGCATGTAGATATTGTACAGTCCATAATTGTATTCATCATTGTGCAGTCTATAAACTGTGCTCTTTATTAGAAAGATCATGTGTGTCAGATGATAAGAAAACAAAGTCCATGGATGAAATGTAGCTTTAATATCTGTGCGATGTCACCTGGACTTACGTTGTCTTTGGATAGTTCTGGAATCTTCCGTGTCGTCCGCACTGGTCTCGTGTCACTTTTGGAACAGATGTGACGTCTTTGGTCAGTAAAGCAAGGGTTAACTTGACACTTCCCTGCTTTATATAGCCCCATAACCAGTACTCAGTCCTTTATATACAGGACACATATGCCAGGTATTACCTGTTCACCAGCTTTCATTGAAGCGTTGCAGGTGATAAGAAACCACTGGAACGTGATGAAACTTGAACACAACCCAGTACATATAGGATCATCGTCCTCTGCCGTCCCGGTGATCAGTGGTGTGAATTGTATCTGACACAGTCTATTATCACTCAGCATTCACACCTGTTACCTTCTGAGACTTCCGGATATCAGTTGCTTCTTCTTGTAACTTTTGAGAGTCTCTTTGATTTATAAATATGAAAAGTCTTTATTAAGATAGAATTCATAATTGCGATGTCTTGATTGAAGTCTTCATTCCCTAATCTGATACCAAATCTGGCAATTTTTCCTAACCTATAATATCACAGCGTACCATAGCAATCAATAATATCCATCTAATTATTTTCAAAACATTAAAATAAATTATGGTTGGAATAATAAACAATAATAGATAATAATTCATTATTAATCAAGTTCTCCATATGATAGAACATTTTTATGTCATAGGGGTAATTACCTTTTCCAACCCATAGGTGTCAGTGTGTTTTGAAACAAGTGTTTATATCTTTATTAAACCAATAATACCAAAGAATGTATACTGCTGAACCAAAATGAATAAATATATGAATGTAAGAATGAATGAATGAATGAATTGTTGTGTTTACTCAGAAAATGTAAACATTTTTCTTATATTAATTCATATCATTATATTTGATGAAGCAATATTCTTGTACTTGACATTACCCCATTAAATATTAATGTGTTTTCTCAATTGAAATCTTGAACTGAATTAAAATCAAAAATTGAGAATTAAAAATGAAAAATGGAAAAATAAGAAAATAAGAAAGAATTCAATTTTAAAAATGAAAAATAAAATTAAGAGTAAAAATAAGAATAAAAATAAAAATAAGGCCTTTAAATTGTAATGACAAATGCAGAGTAATTATATTCTCCATAAAAAATACCCTTATATCTCCATTATCTGGATGATTTCATATTTGTCATAACCTTGTATCACCAAAAAATTATTAAACTATGCAACTTTGCATGTAATACCCTTCTTAATTATACCATTGTACCTTATTATTGTTTTACCTTTATTAAAATGTGTGGAAAATAAGTATTGATCAAAAGTGATTATGTAATCAGGATCAAAAACACATTTTCCCCCTTAATACCAAAAAATATTATTTTATAAAATTTATGTATATATCAGAACCAAATTAAAATAATTATTCTTCTAGAAATATTTTGCATAAATTTCATATCGATGAGTAGCATAGATTTGTCTAAAGAGAGGTGTGTACCTATTTAGGTAACCATTAAAAATAATATCATAGTTATTCAAGAATATTATCATGTGGAAAATTATTCTAAATGTAAATTTGCTTTGTAAACCATTTGATGTGTGGTTGCCCTTATCCACTATTAGTTAAATCAAGAAATAATAATTATTAAAGAAATATAGAAATATATATATATGTAGATAAAACCTAATTATGTATTATAATTTCCTCAGAATTAAATATATTTTTGTACCTTCACATAAAGAAACATTTTTTTTTTCAAACATACGAACATACGAGGCCTCTGTCACATCAATCACACTTAGCAGCTGCTGATTTACTCATCTGTCACCTTCACTCTGACATTCACAGATCTGTTCAACTCAAACATTCCACATATGAAGTTTTATATATATATATATATATATATTTAACCCAAAATTGTATCCCAATTTATTAATGCGCATTGTAAACTATCAGTTAAATTGAATATCTTTATATTTCTTTGAATATTCCCCAAGTACATATTATATAATATGAGAATAAGTCACTGGAATTTCAGACACTTGAAAAAACTCTTGACTTAGATTCTTTTTTCACTGGCTGCCAGGTTTTAAGTTACATCAGCTGAAAATAGAATGAATGGGATCTATACTATTAGCTCAAAGTTCAAAGGCCGCAGCTGTCACACGTCATGCTGTAAAGCTACTTGTTATAACGAACACTTCATGCACAGAAAATATTAATTCATAAGTGCTACACATAATAATCCAACTAGTTATATTGTTATTATTTTAAAATGTTATACACATAAATCATGCAATTTTTTCACTTCCTGTGTGAATAAAGAAATAAATCCATTTTAGAGTTGTTTGATCAAATCCTGCTTTGGAATGAAACCTCTAAGGAAATATAAGAAAGTACAATTAAATATCAAATTCATACAGAAACAGAATTATTTAAATATCTTATACATATATTGGTTGGTTCTAATGTAATTCAAAATATTGCTACTTAAATTTATATATAAAGTTCTAATTTATTAATTAATATATATATATATATATTTATAAATATATATAAATACAATTATACACAATCTCTACATAAACAAGTGTGTATATATATATATATATATATATATATATATGAACTATTAGAAACTATGTAACTACAATTTTACTGTATAAGATTATAAATAAATATTGAGACATTGTAACACTTCTATGCTACATTATCATTACAGTTTTTTCTTAGCCACTCCCTAAACCAAATCTTCTGTCTCTCTCAAATATCTCCAGGAACGCCCTATTTAGGAAAGACATTTTTCTATCCTTCAAAACCTCAGAGAACTGCCTGTCCTTCTGTTCACATTCCATGACGTCACTCTCAGCCGGTCGTCTCACCTGACTCTGTCCATCAGTTTCAGCCATTTTCCTTTCCAGGGAGAGGTCACAGCTTTGGATTTTTAACTCTTTCTGTGAAGAGATGGACCGTTGCACTGGCTGATATGGCTTATAACAGATATGAAATCTTCTGCGTATTTGATAGAGTTCACTATGGGGATGACTCAGTCTAGGAGAGTTTGATATTGGCTTTTGGTAAGATTTTACCTTTTCTGGTTTTACAAATTTAACTTGATTTATTTTCTTTTCACGATTCTCATGTTTCCTAACAAAATCCAGCAACTGCGCACATTCAAATAATGAATGTTTTTGTGATGCAATAACTTGGGAAACTGGATTTAGGAATTTGAATTTTTGTACAAAAGTGGTTATGATTTGTTGTACTTTTCCATTTTTGATGAGAGCTTTGTACAACCGTTCAAATATGGACATGAATGTATATGTACATTCCTTCCTACCAATCCTTAGTTTGTTATGTTCTGCTACCAAAGCTAAGGAAAGAGAGGAGATCTGTCCCTACTATAGGACTCAGCTGAATCCCTACGATGTAACAGGGAACCTGATCCTGCGATCAGACCTGCTAAAGTCCTAATCTAGTCTGTACGGAGACCTATAGATGTGGGGAGGGAATCCCTACAAGTACTAAGGACTGGGAGGAACATGGGACACCTCCTAACAGAAATAGTAGCAGACAGACGAACAAACAAAATAGATAGAACATAGAGGTCCGTAGACCAAGCAAACTAACAGAGCTAGATACAGAGCACAGGCTAGCTAGAAAGTAGATATACAATGAAGTCCAGCAAAGCCAGAAGGGCGGAGCAGGATTAAATAGGCCAACAAGGTCATGTGACCAGCAAAGGAAAAAAAACCTAACAGCAAGGTTCTAACAGTACCCCCCCTTCTAAGAGGATCCTCCGGATCCCCTAGGACCAGGCTTATCAGGAAATCTCCTGTGAAACGCTCTGATAAGTCTGGACGCGGAAACATCATCTGACCTCACCCAAGAGTTATCCTCGGGTCCGAAACCTTTCCAGGCCACAAGATACTGCAAACTACCTCTATACCGTCTAGAGTCAAGGATGCGAGAAATTTCATATTCCCCGTCCTCCACCACCGGAGGAACAGAGGCAGAGGCGTCACCATCCGACACAACAGCTTTTTTTAACAGAGAGACATGAAAGACCGGATTAATTCTCCAGGAGGTAGGAACCTCCAACCTAACAGCAGATTGGTTGACAACCTGAAGCACCTTAAAGGGCCCTACAAACTTGGGACCCAATTTCTTAGAAGGAATCCTCAACCGCAGATTCCTAGAGGACAACCAAACCATGTCACCAACAGCGAACAAAACCTCCTGTCGTTTCCTATCAAAGTAGTCTTTAGATTTTCTGTTGGCCTCCTGAAGATTACCACGCACATCCGTCCAAACTCTTTCCAAATCACCGGAAAAATTCTCCTCCTCAGGCACGGCAGATCCCAACTTGGAGAACGACCCAAACGACGGATGTCTCCCAGAACAACAAAAAAAAGGCGAACGACCAGCAGAAGAAGATGTATGATTGTTCAGAGCAAATTCGGCAAGTGGCAGAAACTCAGACCACCCCTCTTGATTGTCTGCCACAAAACAACGCAAGAACTGCTCAACATCCTGGTTTTTCCTTTCTGTCTGGCCATTAGATTCAGGATGATATCCGGACGAAAACGACAAATGAATTCCCAACCTGTCACAAAAGGCACGCCAAAAACGAGCCACGAACTGAGGACCCCTATCAGAAACAATGTCAGTAGGAACGCCATGAAGTCTGACAATTTCCTTGACAAAGGCCTTAGCGAGAGTTTTAGCGCAGGGCAGTTTGACGAAGGGAACCAAGTGACACATCTTGCTAAAACGGTCCACGACCACCCAGATGACAGTAAAACCCTCAGAGGGGGGAAGGTCAGTTATAAAGTCCATAGCCAAATGTGTCCAAGGAGCACTGGGGACCTCCAAAGGACAAAGCAACCCCGCAGCAGGAGTATGTGAGGACTTAGATCTAGCACATATAGTACATTGGCGCACCCACTTAATGACTTCCTTCTGCCATCCAGGCCACCAAAAACTGCGACCCACCAGTCTCTTGGTCTCAGAGATTCCGGGATGACCTGCCAACCGAGATTCGTGACACTCAACAAACAAATCTCTCCTAAAGGTCCCAGGCACAAACAACCTCCCATGAGGAGTGTTAGATGGGGCATTCTCCTGAGCTTTAAGAATCTCATCTTCCAAAACGGAGTCTAAAGCAGCTATCACAACACCTTCTTGTAAAATGTTTTCCTCTTTCTCAGCACCGACTATGGGAGAAAAACTGCGAGACAAGGCATCCGCCTTAACATTCTTAGTACCAGGGATGTAAGTAACGGAGAAATTAAACCGCGAGAAAAACAGTGCCCACCTAGCCTGACGGGCATTCAGGCGCTTGGCAGCATCAAGATATATCAGATTTTTATGATCCGTAAGAACCTGAACGGGAAATTCCGCACCTTCCAAGAAGTGGCGCCAGTGTTCAAATGCGAGTTTAATAGCCAATAATTCCCGATTACCAATATCGTAATTCAATTCAGTCTCCGAAAATTTTTTTGAAAAAAAGGCACAGGGATGTAATCCATCCCCGTTATCCTGAGACAATACTGCGCCAACCCCCACAGAGGAAGCATCAACCTCAACCAAAAACGGCCTAGTAACATCAGGCTGCATAAGGATGGGAGCAGAGGTGAACCTCTCCTTGAGATACACAAAAGCTTCAATGGCCTCAGAAGACCACTGAACCGCATCAGCACCTTTCCTGGTGAGATCAGTCAGAGGTTTGACAATACTAGAAAAAATTTTTATGAATTTTCTATAGTAATTGGCGAAACCCAAAAACCTCTGTATCGATTTCAAACCAATAGGCCTAGGCCATTCCTGCACAGCCTGAACCTTAACCGGATCCATCTCAAAACCTTTGCTGGAGATAATGTAGCCCAAAAAACTAATTCTCTGTACAGCGAACTCACATTTCTCCAGCTTAGCAAAAAGCGAATTGTCCATTAATAACTGTAATACCTCACGCACGCTCCGCCAATGAGACTCCAGATCTGGCGAATAAATCAAAATGTCATCCAAATACACAACCACATTTTTACCGATCAAAGGTCTAAGGATGTCATTAATCAGATTCTGAAAAAATGCAGGAGCATTAGTAAGACCAAAAGGCATAACCAGATTCTCAAAATGACCCACAGGAGTGTTAAAAGCAGTCTTCCATTCATCACCCTCCTTCATGCGCAACAGATTGTATGCCCCCTTAAGGTCAATTTTAGAGAACCACTTGGCCCCCAATAACTGGTTAAACAGATCAGGAATCAATGGCAGTGGGTAAGGATTGCGTACCGTAATTTTGTTAATCTCACGAAAATCCAGACAAGGACGTAAACCGCCGTCCTTTTTTTTTTACAAAAAAAAATCCAACCGCCACAGGAGACTTAGAGGGCCTAATGTGACCGGCGGCCAAACTTGTCTGTATGTATTCCTCCAAAGCCTTCCTCTCAGGAATGGTAAGGTTAAATAAACGACTTTTAGGAAGAGTCGCTCCAGGGACAAATTCAATAGAACAATCATAGTCTCTATGGGGAGGCAAAACCTGCGATTCCTTCTCAGAAAAAACTCTCCAAAAATCCTGAATAGGAACAGGCAATTCTCCCCTATCCAAAGCTGCAATACGCCCGTTACAACACTTGTCATAACATTTATGGCTCCAGGATTTAATTTCACTGGTAGACCAATCCAGTACAGGATTGTGAAATTTTAACCAGGGCAATCCCAATATTACTGGAGAAGGCAAGTTATTCAAAACTACCAAATCCAATTTCTCATGGTGAACACCATTAATAGTGAGAGGAAATTCACAGACCTTGAGAGTAATATTCTTCAAAGGGGAACCATCCACAGAAACCACAGCAATGGGGGATGATAAAGGTTCAGGTTTTAAATTGAGTCTTTCCACGAATCCCCCATCAATTACATTCAGAGTAGACCCGCAATCAACAAATACCCGAAATTCCATTAATTTTTTCTGAGCAATCGTGGAAGCAGCTAAAAATATACCCTTGGAATTTAAACAAGCAATACGAGCGTGACTGACCATTTTTTTTTCTTTCTTCATACGAAGCTCACAGCCTTTAATCAAATGACCAGATTTTCCGCAATAGAAACACAAGCCTTCAGAAAATCGACGGTCTTTTTCTTGAGAGCGAGGTGTCACCGATCCAATCTCCATCGGTTCACCACTGTTAATACACACATTCTCATAACCAGAAACTGACATAGCAGAGGATTTGCTCTCATTAACCCTTGCACGCAGTCTTCTATCCACCCGTATAGCTAATTGCATAGCCTGTTGCAAATCTTCAGGTGTAGGATAAGCAATTAGCAGGTCTTTAACCCTTTCACTGAGCCCAGCAAGAAATAGACTTTTCAGAGCAGAATCGTTCCACCCTGTTTGAGTAGACCAACGACGGAAATGAGTACAATATTTTTCCACATTACCTGATCCTTGTTTTAAACGTCTCAACTCAGTCTCAGCTGATGTGACACGGTCAGGATCATCATATAATAGTCCCAAAGCAGAAAAAAAACTATCCACTGATCTGAAGCATGTATCACTAGGTTGCAAAGAAAAGGCCCACTCCTGAGGCTCTTTGCGCAAAAGTGACATTATGAACCCTACGCGCTGGGATTCATCCCCAGAGGACTTAGGTCTCAAACGAAAATACAATAAGCAAGCATTTTTAAATGAAAAAAATTCTCGGTGTTCACCAAAAAATAAATCCGGCAAACATACCTTAGGCTCCAAGAAATGTGCTCCAGGACAGTTACTCACGTGCTGACGGAGCTTGGCCACCTCCAGAGAGAGTCCCTGCAGGCGATGAACCAAATCCTGAACCGACACCATGATGGAACAGAAAAATCTTTCCTTAGAGAATTTGCAGGCTGGACTTACTGTTATGTTCTGCTACCAGAGCTAAGGAAAGAGAGGAGATCTGTCCCTACGATAGAACTCAGCTTAATCCCTACGATGTAACAGGGGACCTGATCCTGCGATCAGACCTGCTAAAGTCCTAAGCTAGTCTGTACGGAGACCTATAGATGTGGGGAAGGAATCCCTACAAGTACTAAGGACTGGGAGGAACATGGGACACCTCCTAACAGAAATAGTAGCAGACAGACGAACAAACAAAATATATAGAACATAGAGGTCAGTAGACCAAGCAAACTAACAGAGCAAAACACAGAGCACAGGCTAGCTAGAAAGTAGATATACAATGAAGTCCAGCAAAGCCAGAAGGGCGGAGCAGGCTTAAATAGGCCAACAAGGTCATGTGACCAGCAAAGGAAAAAAAAAACTAAGAGCAAGGTTCTAACACTCGCTCCTCCGGCCAGCAGCTACTCTGTAGATGCAGCCCTGGGCCTATGGTAAGTATCTATCCCTGTACAGGGGTGTAATGGTAAAGGCCAGGGTTCCCTTGGGATCTGCAGAATGGAGTAGCTTGTGCCAAGTCTGTCCGAGAAAGCCTTTTTGAGCTGATGGATTTAAACAAATTTCAACATTTAGGAAAAAAGCATTAATCTATTTCAGTTAGAGTTAATTCAATTACTCTAGCATAAAGATCCTAATTCACTTTGTCTAAAGGAAGTTAGTTGGCAAATTTTTATTGTGTGAGCAATGAGGTTATGAAACTGTCTACCACATGAACTTGAAATACTTAATTTTCAAAAAAAAAATTCAAGGAGGGCATATGTGTGCCTTTCTTGAATAATATAAAATTGCAGGTTATCCGTACTAGATTTTGTTATGGGATGTTGATCATGGGAACTAGTCTGATTGCCATATGTGGAGTCGGGAAGGAATTTTTCCCCTAATATGGGGCAATTAGCATCTGCCTCATGGGGTTTTTGCCTTCCTCTGGATCAACACATTAGCTTTTAGGTTGAACTTGATGGACTTGTGTCTTTCAACCTTAAAACTATGAAACGGTCCCTGTATTGAGGTTCAAAGGTGAAGCCCAGGGTTCATTTGGAACCATCAGAAATGGTGTGTTTTGCGCCCAGTCTGTCCGAGGAAGCCTGTTTGAGCAAACGTCCTCAGAAATATCTTAACATTTAAGAAAGTAGCAATAGTTAGGGTTGGCTGAACCATTCTAACCTTAAGTTTGCCCCTCCAGTCAGCATCTACTATGTAGATGCAATCAAGGCCCTGTAATAAGTCTTTATCACTGTACAGGGTTGTAAGAGTGAAGGCTAGAGTTCCTTTGGAACCTGTAGGATAGACTGGCTTTTGCCAAGTCTTTCCAAAGAAGCTTTTATGAGCCATAGGCCTCAGACAGGTCCTAACAAGAAAGTGTCATTAGATAGGTTTTTCTTTAGTTAGGATTGATTCAACTACTCAAGCCTCAAGCGCACTCCTCGGGCCAGCAGCTACTCTGTAGATGCAACCCTGGGCCTATGGTAAGTATCTATCCCTGTACAGGGGTGTAATGGTAAAAACCAGGGTTCCCTTGGGATCTGCAGAATGGAGTAGCTTGCGCCAAGTCTGTCCGAGGAAGTCTGTTTGAGCCAACAGCCTTAAACAGATCCCAGTATTTAGGAAAAAAAAGCTTTAGTTAGAGTTGAATCAACCACTATAGCCTCAAGCTCGCTCCTCCGGCCAGCTGCTACTCTGTAGATGCAGCCCTGGGCCTATGGTAAGTATCTATCCCTGTACAGGGGTGTAATGGTAAAGGCTAGGGTTCCCTTGGGATCTGCAGAATGGAGTAGCTTGCGCCAAGTCTGTCCGAGAAAGCCTTTTTGAGCTGATGGATTTAAGCAAATTTCAACATTTAGGAAAAAAGCATTAATCTATTTCAGTTAGAGTTAATTCAATTACTCTAGCATAAAGATCCTAATTCACTTTGTCTAAAGGAAGTTAGTTGGCAAATTTTTATTGTGTGAGCAATGAGGTTATGGAACTCTCTACCACATGAACTTGAAATACTTAATTTTCTAAAAAAAATTCAAGGAGGGCATGTGTGTGCCTTTCTTGAATAATATAAAATTGCAGGTTATCCGTACTAGATTTTGTTATGGGACGTTGATCCAGGGACCTAGTCTGATTGCCATATGTGGAGTCGGGAAGGAATTTTTCCCCTAATATGGAGCAATTAGCATCTGCCTCATGGGGTTTTTGCCTTCCTCTGGATCAACACATTAGCTTTTAGGTTGAACTTGATGGACTTGTGTCTTTCAACCTTAAAACTATGAAACTGTCCCTGTATTGAGGTTCAAGGGTGAAGCCCAGGGTTCATTTGGAACCATCAGAAATGGTGTGTTTTGCGCCAAGTCTGTCCAAGGAAGCCTGTTTGAGCCAACGGCCTTAGACAGAACCCATCATTTGGTAATAAAAAAGCTGTAGTTAGAGTTATAGCCTCAAGCTCGCTCCTCTGGCCAGCAGCTACTCTGTAGATGCAACCCTGAGCATGTAGTAAGTCTCCATTCCAGTACAGGGGTGTAATGGTAAAAGTCAGGGTTCCTTTTGACCTGCTTATGCCAAGTCTGTCCGAGGAAGCCTTTTTGAGCTGATGGCTCTACACAGATCCTAATGTTTAGGAAAAAAGCTTTTGTTTATTTCAGTTAAATTCTCTTTTGTTGGCTTTACTTTTAATCTAACTTTCCCCCAAAAATCAATTATTAATATAGCATTTACCTGCCCAGATCTCAGAACTAATGCACTATTAGGATGTAGCAATCCCATATAATTTTGTGTGCAGTTTTAATACTATGTAATCACCCCCCTCCATTAATTGGTAATATGTGAGTGGTTGTCGCATCAGTATTTTGCACCTGTGTTGCGGTCATCGTTATTATATGGTATGATTAGCACTGAGACCTAGGCAGGTAAACACTGTTGCCCTTTTTTTGCTGTGATAATTCTTGAATTTTGGTGGGAATTTAAATTTGTCTTTGCTTTTAATGTTAGTGTAGGGACTCGCAAGTATGAGGACCCTTGACGCGGGTTGCGAGCTTGTGTATTTTGGCCAAAATATTTACTAATACCTCATATATATCATATATAATTTTTGCACGTTATTTTTATTCAGCGTGCAGCCAGACCCATCAATGTTGGCCTTGTAAACTAGGGTGTCTGTCTTCATGGGGTGCACTTAAAAAGTGCTCGGCAGCCCACCTAATCTAATAGTTTCGGCTTCACTAATAGGCTGTAAGCCAGACATTGTGCACTACCTGTGTGTGACCAGTGCCCTATACAAGGCTTATTTGTGTGCAGTTTTAATACTGAGCAATCACCCCCTCCATGAATTGGTAGGTTGTGAGTGGTTGTCTCATCAATATTTTGCACCTGTGTTGCTGACTTCTTCATTATATGGGTTTGCTGCATCCTTGTAATTATTGTTGCTGTATTTGCTGTGTTAATTCTTGAATTTTGGTGGGAACTTTAATTCCTTGTTTTTGTGACTTTGCTTTTAATGTTAGTGTAGGGACTCGCAAGTATGAGGACCCTTGAGCAGGTTGCGAGCTTGTATATTTTGGCCAAAATATCGACCAATACCTCATATATATCATATATATTTTTTACATGCTATTTTTATTCAGGGTGCAGCCAAGCCCATCTACAGGTGCATCTCACAAAATTAGAATATCACCAGAAAAGTTAATTTATTTCATTTCTTCAGTACAAAAAGTGAAACTCTTATATTATATAGAGCCATTACACCCAGAGTGATCTATTTCACGTGTTTATTTCTGTTAATGTTGATGATTATGGCTTACAGCCAATGAAAACTCAAAAGTCATTATTTCAATTAATTAGAATACCTTATAACAACAGCTTGAAAAATGTTTTTAAAATCCAAAATGCAATCCTACTGAAATGTATGTTCAATAAATGCCCTCAATACTTGGTCGGGGCTCCTTTTACATCAATTACTGCATCAATGCGGCAATGTGGCATGGAGGGATCAGCCTGTGGCACTGCTGAGGGGTTATGGAAGCCCAGGTGGCTTTGATAGAAGCCTTCAGCTCGTCTGCATTGTTGGGTCTGGTGTCTCTCATTTTCCTCTTGACAATACCCCATAGATTCTTTATGGGGTTAAGGTCAGGCGAGTTTGCTGCCAATCAAGCACAGTGATACTGTTGTGTTTAAACCAGGTATTAGTACTTTTGTCAGTGTGGACAGGGGCCAAGTCCTGCTGGAAAATGAAATTTCCATCTCCAAAAAGCTTGGCGTAGCTAAGGTTTTGGTTCAGGGGGCCGAAACTTCTGAGTGGGCCTCTAACCAGGTAACCCTGATTACAACTATAGCGGCGCACCCAGATAGTGGATGTAGGAAAACCTCAGCAGATGACCGCGCTGTTGCTAAAAATAATCTCTATACAAAGACCAGCACTAATATTACCGCCATATGGTGACATATATTGATTGATGCCAGTCCTGCAGAACATATAAGAGATCACAGCTCAGTTTTATATAGTACCTTACAGCTGACGTTCTTTCTGATTAAATTGTTCACTTTTCCCGTCTTTTCCATCTGGCCCAGACCGACACGACTACTTCTCCAGCCAGGGCTCAGAGTCTCAGGTATGCAGAGATCACAACAAAGACACATTTGACTCCTTACATTTCAGGCACTGACCAGATCTATCCCCAACCTGCACAAACTTCTCGTCCTGCTGATACCCCAATACTGAGCCTCTGCTGCAAAATGTGTCCCTATTACTGCACCTACTGTGTGCCCTCTAGATGGTAAAACAAACCTCTAAAATAAAGTAATGCCGTGTGCAAGTGTCCTAGAAAACAGTGCCCACATTGTGCCCCCTAGAAAGTAATAGTGCCCCTTCGACAGTCACTATAACCTGAGTTCCCCTATAACAATAAGTGCCCACCTAAGATTTAATAATGTCCTGAGTCTCCCCCCATGTAGAGCTCCGCTCTAACCAGTATGATGTTCTCCTATTCACGATATAATTCCCCCTCACTGTATAGTACCCCCAAACAGTATACTGACCCCTTAGTAGCCCCCAAGCTGATGGCTCCAACACTGTATGATGGCCTCCACACTATACAAAGACCCCACATTATCTCCCACACTGTATGATGGCCCCCACATTGTTCAAAGAACCCACATTATCTCCCACACTGTATAAATAGCCTACATATAGTATAATGCACCAGATAATCCTCAATATAGTATAATGCACTCCCCATAGTCCTTCGTATAGTATAATGCGCCCCCATAGGCAGAGTCTGTAGTAAAATGCTCCCCCATTGACAGAGTCTGTAGTATAATGCTCCCCCCCTTCTCATAGGCAGAGTCTGTAGTATAATGCCCCCCCCTCCTCATAGGCAGAATCTGTAGTATAATGCCCCCCCATCTCATAGGCAGAGTCTGTAGTATAATGTGCCCCCCCTCCTCATAGGCAGAGTCTGTAGTATAATGCCCCCCCATCTCATAGGCAGCGTCTGTAGTATAATGCCCCACCTATAGGCAGAGTCTGTAGTAAAATGCACCCCCCATAGGCAGAGTCTGTAGATTAATGCTCCCCCTCTTATAGGCAGAGTCTGTAGTACAATGTCCCCCCCCATAGGCAGAGTCTGTAGTATACTGCTCTCCCCTGCTCATAAACAGAGTCTGTAGTATAATGCCCCCCATAGGCAGAGTCTGTAGTATAATGCCCCCCCGTAGACAGAGTCTTTAGTATAATGCTCCCCCCTCCCCATAGACAGTCTGTAGTATAATGCCCCCCCTCCCCATAGGCAGAGTCTTTAGTATAATGCCCCCCCCTCTCTGTGGGCAGAGTCTTTAGGATAATGCTCCCCCATAGGCAGAGTCTGTAGTATAATGCACCTCCCCCTTCCCATAGGCAGAGTCTGTAATATAATGCCGCCCCCCTCCCGGCAAAAAATAAATAAACAGTACTCATCTCTCCTCCTGGTTCCCTCACTGCTCAGAGCACCCAGCCCGCACACATCTTCAGCACAGCGGGCCGGGCACCAAGTGATGATGTCAGAGACGTCAGTCACAGAAGGGACTAATTGGAGAGAGATCCGCGCTCCCTCTCATCAGTAAACTTGCGGCGGTGACGGGCGGTGGGGCCCGATGCTGGCACCAGGGGCATGCCAGATACAGTTACACTGGCGTAGCCCTGGATGGGTCCCCTAAGAGCGAGGGGCCCGGGGCCACCGCCCCCTTTGCCCCCCTGGTAGCTATGATACTGTGGCGGAGGGAAGCATGAAGTGCTCTAAAATTTCCTGGTAGACGGCTGCGCTGACTTTAGTGTTGAAAAAACACAGTGAATCTAGACCAGCAGATGACACGGCTCCCCAAACCATCACTGATTGTGGAAACTTCACACTAGACCTCAAGCAGCTTGGATCGTGGCCTCTCCACTCTTCTTCCAGACTCTGGGACCTTGATTTCAAATGAAAATTGGAACTCTGGGACCTTGTGGAGTGTGTCAATGACTGCCTTCTGGACATCTGTCAAGTCAGCAGTCTTCACCATGATTGTGGAGCCTACTGAAACAGACTAAGGGGCCTTTTTAAATGCTTAGGAAGTCTTTGCAGGTGTTTTTTGTTAATTATTTTAATTTACTGAGTTAATGACTTTTGTGTTTTCATTGGCTGTAAGCCATAATCATCAACATTAACAGAAATAAACACTAGAAATAGATTACTGTGTTTGTAATGACTATATAATATATGAGGTTCACTTTTTGCATTGAAGAACTGAAATAAATTAACTTTTTGATGATATTCTAATTTTGTGAGATGCACCTATATGTTATGGCCTTGTAAATTAGAGTGTCTATCTTCATGGGGTGCACTTAAATAGTGCTGGGCAGCCCGTGTTCTGGCCTCATCTGCGAATTTAGCTATCCAGGGAATCTAGTCACTTTATGTGTATATCAGTTCTGACATTATGTTGCTTGCATTTGAATCCTGTCTCTTTTTTATTGTTTGATAACTGCACTGTCTGCTAGTGATTTAATGTATTTGCTCTAGTTTCAATTTGCAATGCATTATGGGAAAGTTCCAAGAGCATTGTGAGACAGTTCTTGTTGCATTGTGGTCCTGTTCTTGTCACAGTTTGGGCAGCGACCATTATTTCCTCTTCTGTTCTGATGGAGAAGTTCCCTTATCACTCATCTTGTAAAGTGGCACAGAGCGGTAGTCGTGACTGAACGTCTGTCTGATTTCGCTCTGGCACTTTACAGACAATGGGTGTCCCAGTCCCAGTGTGCTCTAGGGTGTGGGGTGCAGCACACTCTCTTGTAGGCCGCAGGCCTCCACTGCCTTCAGGCTTCTGTCCTCAGAAGCCGCCGCACACAATTTAGGGGACACAAAGTTCTTTGTAACAGTCAAACATATACTTGACAGTTCAAGTTCATCAGGTGGGTACAGATGGGATAAGGCACAGCAATTCACATTATCCTCCTTCTTAGCATAACTCCTCTTCAGCCCTGTTGCTAGCTCATCCTGTATTTCTCGTCCACCTCTGCAGTGCACCCGGGACTGGCCTTCAACTTCCATCTATGCAGGTCCCTGTCCATCTTCCTTTGTACTTCAGAGCACACAAAGTGTCCGGCAGCTCCTATGCCAGACCTTAGGCTCTGGACCTGACTGGAGCGACTGCTCTGGATCCCAGTAATGCCTCCCACTGCCTGGAACAAGTGACACATGCTGCCCCTAGCAGCCCACCGCACCTGAACTTGACCTTCACTATGCACTTCACTAACTCTCACTGAACTCACACTATTCTGACTCCATGACTAAGCTGCAAGCATAGGGCGCTGTGAGACACCGTTTCTAGGCTGTCTCTTTACTGTACTCACACATAGTGATGTCTTCAGATAGTTTAACTCGACTGCAAGAAGCACATTGTTGAAGATTCAGAAGAAGATTTATTTTCTAGCAGAATACTCGATGATGTGCAAATGTACAGCAGGTAAAAAGACTTTTTTAGAAACGGGCTGGAAGCACATAAGCTTCTAACATGGCTGAAGATGGTGAATGAGGAAGAAGAATGGAGAAGAAGGGAGGGGTTACTGATGTGTCACCCTGGCCTGGATGCCACAAAATGTAATAAAGCTGTGTCTGAGAGCAAGGGGGAGGTTCTCTAGTCAGGGGAACATTAGCATGCAGTACCTCCTGTCTCAGGCCAGTAGGGGGAGCAGGCTGCCCCTATAAAAGCTGGTGCTGGGGACAGGGTTAGAAAGAACTGGATGGCCTGTCTCAGCACTGAGACGTGTCCCAGAGTGGAGCAGGGACAGAAAGTTGATTGCACCTAAGAGGAAGTGTGGCAGTAGGAGAGCCACCAGCCAGAGACGAGAGGCGAAGAGAGCCTGTCTTGGCAAATCAGAGACTGACCTTACCAGACTTTGGTGTCTGAGGCTGGAAGGATTCCACATCCCCCAGCAGAGAACCAGTCCGCAAGGAACTGTATATTCCTTGGCCTAAGAAGCCTGGAGGCCCTGCCACAACCGAAGGGACCAGTAAAGCCGTACAAGGCTGGCAGCAGAAAGGAACCCACGTCGCAGGCCATACAGGCGAGAATACACGGAAAGCTCGGAAACGTGGGCTGTTACCCTATCAGGAGGAGATAGCCAGAAGGAGCGCAGAAAGCACGGTAGGCCTACACCCTCACCCTGACCAGGGCCAATTTCCCCGTTGCTCTCAGACATCCAGGTCCCCCTCCTAGCTGGGACTGCTTATGGGTCAATTTACCTGTTCTAGTAAAGACCCTGGACTGCAACCTGTTGTCTGTGTGCTCCTTGCTTCTCCAGCACTATCAGCACTGGGACCCTCACTACCATCACTCCCACCATCCATTATACTGCCCTGGGGACGCACTCTTCCCGTGGGGAGTCACACTACCCTAGCTGCACACCTCATCAGCCCCAGCGGTCTGCATGCAGCGGCGGTTCCTAATAACCGCAATCCACGGGTGGCGTAGTCGGACATTATCAGCAGAACGTAGCAGACTACCATTGGCCTGAACACCCTGAGCCATGGAACCGGGTCGCCACTACTACTCCCATCGTCCCCCCTATTGCCCGGATCCGAGTGCCCCACAGCCCAGGGGGCGAGTCAGCTTTGGCGTAGTCGGCAGGATTTCGTGCCCGCAACCACCGGGTACTGCGTTCCTGAAAAAGACTTTTATAACTTACCTGTGGCGAAGTTTCCCACCATCCGGAGCCGATTCCCGCCATCAGACGCCATCTTGGACCGTTTCCTGCCGTCTTCTGCCGTCTTCCCGCCATCCGCAGCTGTTTCCCGCCATCGGACGCCATCTTCAGGACGCCGCGCGGGAAGAAGAGGGGCGTGGACGTCAAAACCGCCCGAGATCCGAAGCTCCGCCCCACGCACCGACGCTGCGCAAGGTCCTGGAAGGGAGAGAGAGCGACGCCAGGTCCTCGTCCATAGCAGCAGCAGCGGAGCCGCGGCCTACAGAAGAGGATCGTCGGAAGGTAGGCCACTCTTGACTAGGGGGGAGGAAGATGTCGGACACAGAGGCGCCCACTACCACCAACGCAGCTGCAGCAGCGGTGATGCCCTATTCCCTGCCCTACATCCCTGGAGCGGCCTGGCTGCCCAAATATTCAGGGGAGCCCCATGCCCTAACTGACTTCAAGGAAAGGCTATACAGTTTTTTCCAGGTTTACCCCCTGACAGAGGAACAGAAGGTCAGCATACTAACAGGGCAGTTAACTGGCGCAGCCCAAAGGGAGGTAAAATCATGGCCCACTGAGGAGAAAAGGACTGTGAAGGGTATTCTGTCCCGGCTGCGGGGTACCTTTGACACACGTACCTCCGCTGAAATTAAAATGAGGTTCTATGGATGTAAGCAGCGGGCACAGGACAGCATCAGAGACTATGCCCTAAATCTGCAGGAAGCCTTGAGGGCTATTCAACAAACTGACCCTGGCAGTGTGCAGGAAACGGATAAGCTGCTAACAGAACAATTCATAGAAGGTCTGCTGTCTAGCGCCCACAGGGCCCAACTGAGCCTCATGTTCTTTCAGAACCCCGACTTGACCTTTGCCCAATTTAAGGACAGGGCCATAAGGGTGCTCCGTGAATCTGCAACCAGTGGCGCTATAAACCCCCGGCGCCCTGCTCTCACCAACCACCAGGAGGCGGCGCCCTCCTCTATGGATCCCGTGGGGGCTGATACACAGGCCCTGAACCAAGCCACGTCGAAAGACCTGCACCACCAAGTCCAGGAGCTGACCAGGAGCGTCGCGGCGTTGACCAGGACCGTCCAGGCGTTGCAAGTGGACCCGTCAAGACCCATCGAGCTGGCTTCAAGTCCGGAGGATGTCCCGTGGCGTCGACAGAGGAGGATCCCGTCATTCCGAGGGAGGCCCACAGACCGCTACGCAGAGGATGGACAGCCCATTTGCCGTCGATGCAATCAGCCCGGACACATTTCCAGGTACTGTAATTTAAACGGGTCCAACCTGGGGCAGAGGGCCAACCCCCAGGCATAAGATCACCAGGCCCTTACAATTGGCGTAATAAGTACGTTGGGGGGCGCCCGGTTTTACCCGTGGTGCTGGACGGTATCCCCATGAGCGCCTTGCTGGATACTGGGTCACAAGTAACCACTATCCCTTATGTACTTTTTAAGCAGTATTGGACTGATGCTGATATCACACGGTATCCAGACAGTAACTTGAGCATCATCGCCAGTAATGGCTTACCCGTGCCGCAGATGGGGTTCAAGGAGATGACCATTAAAATTGGTAAAGTTGAACTACCGGCACAGGGAGTGATTATTGTGGACATTGACCGTCGTGAAAGTCACCCTAAAATAACTGTGGGTACTAACGTAATTGAAAATTGTCTTTCAGAGGTAATTGTGATCTTACAACAGGTGGCGGTGAATGCTAGTTCCAGCCAACAGAGAGTCCTCAACAAGGAAATAAAAGCCCTGATGAGACGGCAGCAGGTAGAACTGTCTGGTGGTGAGATCGGTAGCGTAAGAATGAGTGACCCATTCCCCATTTCCATGCCTCCCAAAAGTGAAATGATGATCTGGTGTCGGACTGCAATTGGGTTGAGAGGTAGAGACTACCAAGCCATGGTAGAACCCGTGTACTCAGACAGCAGGCCCACCATTTTGACAGCCCGGGGGGTGGTTGATGTCCGTCATGGGAGGGTGCCCATCCGCATCCTCAACATTGGGGAGAGGGAAGTACACTTACCCAGGTACGCTACACTCGCCAAACTGTTTGTCGTCGAACACAAAGCTATCAGGGCCGTGGAACCCTTGCCTCCATCTCCACAGGCGGAGGGTAATGGCTTCCAGAAACAAAAGGAGGACTGGTGCCAGAAACTCCATGTGGGTGCTGACTCCACTCCCCTGCACCAAAAACAAGGAGTCTACCGGGTGGTACAGGAGTACGAGAGAGTCTTTAGTAAGCACCCGCTGGACTTCGGCAGAGTAAAGGGGATAGAACACCACATCCCCACAGGGAGCCACCCACCAATAAAAGAGAGACACAGGCCTGTACCCCCTGCACACTACCAGAACGCAAAGGGCATGCTAAGAGAGATGAAAGAAGCTGGGGTCATTAGAGACAGCTGTAGCCCCTGGGCAGCCCCCTTGGTTCTGGTCAAAAAGAAAGACGGCACCATGAGAATGTGCGTCGACTATAGACAAATCAACCGTATCACCCACAAAGACGCATATCCGATGCCTACAATAGAGGAGTCTTTAGCCGCACTAAAATCAGCTAACTTCTTTTCTACTTTGGACCTTACTAGCGGGTACTGGCAGGTTCCTGTGGCAGAGGCTGACAAGGAGAAGACCGCCTTCACCACCCCGATGGGACTGAGTGAGTTCAACTGTATGCCTTTCGGGCTCTGCAACGCACCAGGGACCTTCCAGCGGCTGATGGAATGCTGTCTAGGGCACCGAAACTTCGAGACGGTCCTCCTTTACCTGGACGACTTGATCGTCTATTCGAAAACCTACGAGGACCATCTAAAGCACCTGGCCGAGGTGTTCGAAGCCCTGGCAGGCTACGGCCTGAAGGTGAAACCATCGAAGTGTCACCTGCTGAAACCAAAGGTCCAGTACCTAGGGCACGTGGTAAGTGCGGAAGGAGTAGCCCCCGACCCTGACAAGGTCACGACAATCAAGAACTGGCCAAGCCCCTCGAACATCAAGGAGGTGAGACAGTTTCTCGGGTTGGTAGGCTACTACCGAAGGTTCATCCCCGGGTCCACTAAGATGGCAGCTCCTATGCAGGACCTCCTAATCGGACAGTCTAATCCAGAAGTCAAAATCCACCCTTCAAGTGGGATAAACCGGAAGAGGAGTCCTTCCGCCGGTTGAAGATGGCCCTCACGGGGGATGAGATCCTGGCCTACCCTGATTATGGCCAGCCTTTTATTCTCCACACGGACGCCAGTAATGTGGGACTGGGAGCTGTACTGTCCCAAAACCAACAGGGCAGAGAACGGGTGATCGCATACGCCAGCCGGAAGCTGAGGCCCACCGAGAGGAACCCAGAGAATTACAGCTCCTTCAAGCTAGAATTCTTGGCGGTGGTGTGGGCCGTGACGGAACGCTTCAAGCATTACCTGGCCTCCGCAAAGTTCACCGTGTACACGGACAACAACCCGTTGACACACCTGGACAATGCAAGACTGGGTGCCCTAGAACAGCGGTGGATGGCCCGTCTCTCCAACTATGACTTCGTGATCAAGTACCGGGCCGGCAAAACCAATGCCAATGCTGACGCCCTATCGAGGATGCCTCACTTACCTGAAGGTGACGAAGACCCAGAAGAGCTGGAGGAGGTAGAACTCCCCGCGTTTCACCGGTATGGAGCCGCTCAATACTCCCACCGTGTGAAGGAGGAGGATCTGACAACCGTGTTGATAAATCCCCTACCTCACCACAGCTAGGCCGAGACCCAAGATAGTGACCCTGCCATCCGCCTGGTGAAAGATCTGCTGACCCAGGAAGACGCCCGCATGGATCCGGATGCTCCAGAGGAAGCCAAGCAGCTGTGGAAGGAGAAGAGCAAGCTGTTCCTCTACGAAGGCAAGTTGTGCAGAAGGATTGTCAACCACCGGACGCACGAGCTGACCTGGCAAGTCGTGGTCCCAAGGCGGGATGCAGCTATGGTCCTGGGGGCTTACCATGACAGAGCGGGGCACTTCGGTTGGAAGAAACTGGAGTTCCTGCTAAGAGGAAGGTTCTTTTGGGTCGGCATGAGAGGAGCTGTAGAAAAGTGGTGCAGAGACTGTGGCCCTTGTCACCTGAGGAGGAAGGACCGCACCAGCCAGAAGACACCCTTGAGGCCCATCGTCACCACGCAGCCTCTTGAGCTGGTAGCTCTGGACCACGTCAAATTGGCTCCAAGCCGGTCTGGATACATCTATGCCCTGACAATCGTGGACCACTATTCCCGTTTTCTAGTGGTGGTCCCGGTAAAGGACTTGACAGCCCAAACAGCGGACAGAGCCTTCCAGCAATATTTCTGCCGTCCACACGGGTATCCGGAACAGGTCCTGACAAACCAGGGTCCAGCGTTCGAGGCTGAAATCTTCCAGGAGTTCGGCAACCTCTATGGCTGTAAGAAGATTCGTACAATGCCTTACCACCCCCAAACTAACGGGATGTGTGAGAAGATGAACAATATAGTCATTGATCTCCTGAAGACGTTGCCCCTGGAGGAACGCAGCCTGTGGCCAGAAAAACTGCCAGACCTGATAGACTTATACAATGACATCCCGGTGAATGCTACCAACTGCACCCCGGCTTACCTGATGCGAGCTAGACCAGGTAAGCTGCCCATAGACCTGGAGATGGGAGTCCTAATACCTGAGGACACCTCCCCGGATGCGGACTGGGATACGGAAAGGCAACTGCAGTACAAGAAGGTACAGGAGAGTGTGGAGAAGAGCCTGGCCCAGGTGAGAGAAAGGCAAGAAAAACTCTTCAACCAACACGCCCCTGCTGGTCCCCTAGAACCTGGTGAGCAAGTCCTGAAGCGGAAGAGAAGGCTACATAAGTTTGACGACCAGTGGGAAAGGAAACCCTACACCGTACTGCAGTCTGACCACGACAACCCAAAGGTGTGCGTAATCACCAAGGACGGAGGAGAAACCACTAGTGTCGTCTCCAGAGACCACCTCAAAAGATGCCCCGAGCAACTCCGTAGTGCAGAAGAGGATCAGAGTGACCTTGAACCCGCAGAGGACAAGGAAGAAATGATCAGCACCGTTCTCGGAGAGTTCCCTCAGTCCTGGACTCGCATAAATGATGCCATAGTGGTACCCGTCCTGCATTTCCTGCAACCGGCCCAGCAACAGCCAACACCAGAGCCAGAAGGTGAAGAGGAGCAAGCGGTTCCAGAGGCAGAAGAGCCTGTACCAGCAGCCCAGGAGAGTCAACCCTCTGCTGACAGTGAGCCTGCCATGCCTGCGGTAAGCCAAAGGACCCGCAGACAACTGCCTGCCCTACCTGTACACCCAGCTGGTAGCTGTACCCCTAACGCTAGTGGGGAAAGCCAGGTTGGTCCACCACCAGACAGTGGGTTAAGGAGGTCAACCAGGAGCACAAAGGGGCTGATACCCGCTCGCTGGAGAATATAGAGTGTACTAAAATTGTAAATAACCTTGTTGCCAAATGTTGAAATGTTTGCCAAAGTTACCTGCATGTTTATTAATAGTGTGTTTCAGTTTCTTGCAGCTACCGTAAGGACTCAAAGGTTATGGACTTTTTATAACCAGGACCTTGTATGGACTGCATTCGGAGCCTAACCCAGGAATGAACTAAGACTGTAAAGGACTTGGGGTAGGACAGACCCCCACCTGGTTAAGGCTCCCCGTTGTATTGGTGATATGGACACCCGGTCACAGGCCACACTGTGACCTTAAGAACTCAATTTGTGCGTCGTCTGTCTATTAATGTTTTATGGTTATGCATATTGTCTTTGTTTATTGTTTAGTCCCGGAGTACTAAATTTCCCTAGGGGGGAATGTGTCACCCTGGCCTGGATGCCACAAAATGTAATAAAGCTGTGTCTGAGAGCAAGGGGGAGGTTCTCTAGTCAGGGGAACATTAGCATGCAGTACCTCCTGTCTCAGGCCAGTAGGGGGAGCAGGCTGCCCCTATAAAAGCTGGTGAAGGGGGCAGGGTTAGAAAGAACTGGATGGCCTGTCTCAGCACTGAGACGTGTCCCAGAGTGGAGCAGGGACAGAAAGTTGATTGCACCTAAGAGGAAGTGTGGCAGTAGGAGAGCCACCAGCCAGAGACGAGAGGCGAAGAGAGCCTGTCTTGGCAAATCAGAGACTGACCTTACCAGACTTTGGTGTCTGAGGCTGGAAGGATTCCACATCCCCCAGCAGAGAACCAGTCCGCAAGGGACTGTATATTCCTTGGCCTAAGAAGCCTGGAGGCCCTGCCACAACCGAAGGGACCAGTAAAGCCGTACAAGGCTGGGAGCAGAAAGGAACCCACGTCGCAGGCCATACAGGCGAGAATACACGGAAAGCTCGGAAACGTGGGCTGTTACCCTATCAGGAGGAGATAGCCAGAAGGAGCGCAGAAAGCACGGTAGCCCTACACCCTCACCCTGACCAGGGCCAATTTCCCCGTTGCTCTCAGACATCCAGGTCCCCCTCCTAGCCGGGACTGTTTATGGGTCAATTTACCTGTTCTAGTAAAGACCCTGGACTGCAACCTGTTGTCTGTGTGCTCCTTGCTTCTCCAGCACTATCAGCACTGGGACCCTCACTACCATCACTCCCACCATCCACTATACTGCCCTGGGGCCGCACTCTTCCCGTGGGGAGTCACACTACCCTAGCTGCACACCTCATCAGCCCCAGCGGTCTGCATGCAGCGGCGGTTCCTAATAACCGCAAATCCACGGGTGGCGTAGTCGGACATAAACATCAGCACATAACGGACTACCACTGGCCTGACCACCCTGAGCCACGGAACCGGGTTGCCACTACTACTCCCATCGTTCCCCTACTGCCCGGATCCGAGTGCCCCACGGCCCAGGGGGCGAGTCACTGACATCACAGCTACATCTGAGAGAGACAGGGAGAGACAAAGGACAAACTTATAAGAAAGGAAAACCTAACTGCATAGCAACAAAACAGCAACTTAATGATAGTGCAATATGGTCTGTAAGATTCCCAAATCATGGGACATGGCGCACACTATCAGGAAATGCCCCTCTTTTTATTAACACTAGTGCCCATCCACTGCACTAGTTCTATCAATAACTATTTCCTATCTCATATACTAAACCTATTATCCTTATCCTATGTGTTATGCAATTCAAAAATTCTATAAACAAATTAGGAAATCCCAGAATTATAATAGAAACCCTAAAATACAAATGTTATTAAATCTCATTAAAAGCGGGACATATATCACCTTAAGTGAAAACAAATTAGTCACACCCCTAACGATAGACCCTTATTCAGACTGCGGGAAGAGGCACTTCTCAATCAGAGGCAGGCCACACCCATTGAGTACTATATACAGTGGGTACGGAAAGCATTCAGACCCCTTTACATTTTTCACTATTTGTTTCATTGCAGCCATTTGGTAAATTCTAAAAAGTTCATTTTTTTCTCATTAAAGTACACTCTGCACCCCATCTTGACTGAAAAAAACAGAAATGTAGAAATTTTTGCAAATTTATTAAAAAAGGAAAACTGAAATATCACATGGTCATAAGTATTCAGACCCTTTGCTCATATTTAAGTCACATAGTTACATAGTTACATAGTTTATAAGGCCAAAAAAAACAAGCGTCCATCCAGTTCAGCCTATTTCTTGTGCACTGCAGCTATTCCGCAGCCTTGATCCAGGGGAAGGCAAAAAAAACCATGCGGTATAGGCCAATTTACATCATTGAGGAAAAATTCACTTCCCGACTCCAATCTGGCAGTCAGATTAAATCCCTGGATTAATTAACTATCACTAAGCATAAGATGTAATTTTATTGTTCTCAAGAAAGGCGTCCAGGCCTCTCTTGAACTCATTAAGTGAGTTGGACATCACCACTTCCTCTCCCAGAGAGTTCCAGAGTCTCACGGCTCTGACCGTAAAGAATCCCCTTCTATGCTGGTGCAGGAACCTCCTTTCCTCCAGACGCATAGTGTGCCCCCTCGTCTTTGTCACCATCCTTGGTATAAACAGGTCATGGGAGAGATCTCTGTACATCCCCCTGATGTATTTATACATGTTTATGAGGTCTCCCCTAAGCCTTCTCTTTTCCAACGTAAATAGGCCTAATTTGGACAACCTCTCTGGGTATTCTAGTCCCTCCATTCCCTTTATTACCTTAGTCGCCCTCCTTTGTACCCTCTCTAGCTCCAATATGTCTTTCCTGAGCACCGGAGCCCAGAACTGTGCACAATATTCTAAGTGCGGCCTTACCAGCGCTTTATACAGAGGAAGAACAATGTTCTCATGATATACCCCTATTCCTCTTCTGATGCATGCCATGACTCTATTTGTGTCACACTGTCTCTGTATACTGGAGGTAGGGGCCTAAGCTGACCCTAAGCTGGGGCCCTGACTAATCCCTCAACCTGGAGGTACTGTTAAAGGTACAGAGGTCCAGGCCGCCAGCGTAACCCCTACCTCCTGAGGATCCCTGCACCTAAGTAATCTAGTCCTGAGAAGGACCCCGATCACAACAAAAGAGGACAAGTAATAATATGCCCACACGCAGTACTTAGACGAACGAGACAGTACAAGGGAAAAACCAAAACCACCTTGCATACAAAGACTACACTACTACAACAGAGGGAACACGAACGGGAAAGGAGATAAATGATAAAGCGAGGAAGGGAAAATACACTCCAAATACACTTATCTCAGAAACTCCAAATACCACGATCCGCTCTGTAAGTCTGTATGAAAAGCTTTCACCGACACTTCCCAAACAGACCAGCAGGCATTTGAAGGAGACTCACCACAGCAGCATTGATTGCAGCTGGGCGAGGCTGGACCTCGTCTAGCACAGAGAGAAAGAGAATTAACTCCCTCACTGCCGAAAACACAAAGCACCAAAAAGTCAGCTGCGAGAAGTCAGGCTGTGTAATCGTGACGATCTTCGTGGCGACACACCCGTGACAGTACCCCCCCTTCTACGAGGGGCCTCCGGACCCTCAGGGCCAGGTTTATCCGGGTGAGTCGTGTGGAAGGCCCGAACTAATCGGTCTGCGTTAATATCCGACGCAGGAACCCACATCCTCTCCTCAGGACCATACCCTTTCCAATGAACCAGGTACTGAAGGGACCGGCGATTAAAACGTGAATCGATGACCCTTGATACCTGGAACTCCAAGTTACCATTGACCACCACTGGAGGGGGAGGTAAAGGTGACGGTACCACCGGCGCCACATACCTCTTAAGTAACGATCTGTGGAACACGTTGTGAATTTTAAACGTAGGGGGGAGGTCAAGACGGAATGCCACCAGATTAATAATAGAACTGATTCTGTACGGCCCGATGAACCTGGGACCCAGTTTCCAGGAGGGAACCTTAAGTTTAATATTCCTGGTAGACAACCATACCCGATCGTTCACACTTAGGTCCGGACCAGACACTCTCCTCCTATCAGCCATACGTTTGTATCGGTTCCCCATAGTATTCAGATTCTTCAGCACCCCTCTCCATACTGAAGCGAGTGATGAGGAAAGATCCTAGTTACTTACCGGTAATGGGATTTTACAGAGCCCATGACAGCACCACCTGAGAGAGGGTATCCGCCCACCAAGGACAGGAACCTACTGAATAAAAAGGCGGTACCTCTCCTCCGCATCAGTTTTTTGTTTCAGAGCATGAGAGGGCCTCCGAAGACAGGTTAATACATAACCACCACCTCAACATATGTACTAAACACCTTAAAAAAAGTGCACACCACAGTGATAAAGGGGAGGGAATTAATAGGGTGCTGTCATGGGCTCTGTAAAATCCCGTTACCGGTAAGTAACTAGGATCTTTTCCCCTTCTCCCATGACAGCACCACCTGAGAGATTTATAGAGATTAAATACCAGAGGGAGGGATCACCGCTTGCAACACCCTTCTACCAAAGGACAGATCAGTAGAAGAGGAAAGGTCAAGACGGTAATGTTTGTAAAATGTAGCAGGGGATGACCAAGTTGCCGCCTTACATATAATGTCGATGGGCACATCCGCCTTCTCAGCCCAGGAAGCAGCTACCGCTCTGGTGGAATGGGCCTTCAGGTTCTCAGGAACCGGCAGATTGCTAGAAGAGTAGGCTAAGGTAATAGTATCCCTGACCCATCTAGCTATGGTCCCCCTTGTAACCTTAAGTCCTTTCCTAGCCCCCTGAAAGGATATAAATAAAGCGTCACTCTTTCTCCAGGCTTTTGTCACTTCCAAATACTGGACTAACACCCTCCTAACATCTAAGGTGTGAAGCTTATATTCCTCAGAATCCCTAGGATTAGGATAGAAGGAAGGGAGAGTGATTACTTGAGTCCTATGGAACTTGGAGGCTACCTTTGGAAGATAGGCCGGGTCTGGTCTTAAGATTACTCTATCCATACATACTTGAGTGAATGGATGGTTAATGGATAGTGCGTGTAAGTCACTGACTCTACGAGCTGATGTCAGGGCCACCAATAGCGCAGTCTTTAAAGTTAAGATTTTTTCTGAAACCTTCTCTAAGGGCTCGAAGGGAGGTTTGGTTAATGCTTCCAGAACTAAATTAAGGTCCCAAGGAGGCATTCTTGGAACAGGAATAGGTCTGGATCTATGACAGGCTTTAATAAATCTAATGATCCATCTATTTGCTGCCAAGTCATAATTATACAGTGCCCCCAGAGCAGATACCTGTACCTTAAGAGTACTGGTGGCTAGTCCCATGTTTAACCCCTTCTGGAGGAATTCTAGTATGGCCTCAATAGGAACCCTCCCTTTGGCAGACTGACCCGAGGTAGACAAGAACTTAGCCCAGGTTCTACCATAGATTCTAGTTGTTATCGGCTTTCTACTTGCTAGAAGGGTAGTAACAAGATCTGGAGAAAACCCTCTTTGCGTCAATAGCGACCTCTCAAAATCCAAGCCGTCAAATGCAGGCCCACTCTTTGGGGATGACAGACTGGGCCCTGCCTGAGGAGATCCGGGATGTCCGGAAGAACCCATGGATCTGCTTGGGACATTCTCTTCATCCAAGTGAACCATGGTCTCTTGGGCCAGAACGGGGCGATCAATATAACCCTCGCCCGTTCCTCTCGGATCTTCCTCAGGATAGTAGGGATCAGTACTAAAGGGGGAAAGGCATAAGCTAGAGTGAAATCCCACTGAATCTGCAGCGCGTCCACCGCAAACGCCCCCTCTTTTGGATTCAGGGAGCAAAAGGTTTCGGTCTTCCGATTGTGTCTGTTTGCAAATAGATCTATCTGGGGCTGTCCCCACCGATCCACAATCTGCTGAAAAACGGCTGGATTCAACTCCCACTCTCCTTGTTTCAAGATGTGACGACTCAAGAAATCGTCCTTTATGTTCTCTTCCCCTTTTATATGCAGTGCCGAGAGCGTAACCAGCCGACTCTCGGCAAAACTGAAGATCTGATCCGCTATTAACATCAGAGGGAGAGACCTGGTACCCCCCTGATGGTTGATGTAGGCGACTGTTGATCTGTTGTCTGACATTATCCTGACGTGAGGACCCTGAAGAACAGAACTGAATTCTTTTAGCGCGTTTCTGGCTGCCAACAGCTCTTTCATGTTGGAAGAGAGGCTTGTCTCGCTGTCCGACCAGAGGCCTTGTACAGAACGATCCCTTAGGTGAGCTCCCCAACCTTCCGCACTTGCGTCTGTTGTAATTGTATCCGACACCTGGAAGGTCCAAGGAACCCCCAAAGATAGGTTGACCGGAGATGTCCACCAGTCCAGGGAGTTGATCACAACATCTGGAAGAGATATTTTCCCATTCAGGTGACCTTTGAGCCGCCTGTCCGCTGCCAGAATCTCCTGTTGAAGACACCTGGAATGGTGCTGGGCCCACTGAACCGCCGGAATGCAAGACGTCATTGTACCCAACAGAGACATTGCACTCCTCAGGGTGATGGTCGGATTGCTGACAATCTGAGATGTTAGGGATCTGATCTTCAGTTTCTTTTCCTCTGGCAGAAGACAGGTTTGGTTTTCCGAGTCCAGAATGAGACCCAGGAAAGACTGAACCCTCTTTGGTTCCAGTCTTGACTTCTCCAGATTTAACAGCCAACCTAGGCGTCTTAGACTGGCCATGACGTCCGCCAGGGCTAGAGCACAGAGTTGACTTGATCTGCCCACTACTAAGAGGTCGTCCAGATAAGGGATGACTAAAATATCTCTTTCCCTCAAGTGCGCTGTGACCTCCAGAATGATTTTTGTGAAGACTCTCGGCGCCATGGAAATGCCAAAGGGAAGAGCTGCGAACTGAAAATGCCTTACGTGCCTGCCGAATTGTACAGCTACTCTTAGAAACTGTTGATGATCTGGCAAAATCGGGACGTGGTAGTAGGCGTCCTTCAGATCGAGGACGCACATAAAACAGTCCGGAAAAAACATCTTTATGGCTGATTTTATTGTTTCCATCTTGAAAGGCCTGTAGATTAAATGGTCGTTCAGTCTCTTTAAGTTCGCAATGGTCCTGAAGGAGCCGTCCGGCTTCTTTATTAGGAAGAGGGTCGAATAGAATCCTCTTCCTTGCTCGGGTGCAGGTGTTTCCACCAGAACTCCTTTCCTGAGCAGAGAGAGAACTTCCTGCTGTAAGGCTATCTGTTCCACTAAACCTCTGGGGGCTGATATTTTGACAGTGTTCTTGGGCCTGCTCTTGAACTCTAGTGTGAGCCCCCTCCTGATTATCCCTAAGATCCAAGAATTGGATGAAATTTTCTTCCAGGCAGGCAGGAAGTGGGACAATCTTCCTCCCACCTGGGGGGAACTGTCACTTAGGGGCTTTTTTATTCTCGGAGGAGGGACCCCCAAACATGAAGCCTCTGCTATACGGCTTTCGGTCTTTCCAGCTACCTTGGTCTCTGGGAGCTTTACTGCGGCTGTATTTTCTCTTCCGAAAGGAACTGTTAAATCGGGAACCAGACACCGTGGGAAATCCATGTTTTTTGTCTGCGGCTTTATCTAGGATGTCATCTAGACCTTTGCCGAACAAGAAGTCCCCCTCACAAGGGATTGAGCACAGTTTAGACTTTGACTGCACATCTCCTGGCCAGCTCTTGAGCCATAGCGCCCTACAGGCTGCATTAGAGAGGTTTGCAGACCGGGCAGCCAGCCTAACTGAATCTGCCGATGCATCTGCCAGGAATGCAGCCGCTCCCTGCACAAGAGGAAGGTCTGATAGAATTTTCTCCCTGGACACATTCCCCCTGATCTGGTCTTCCAATTGTTGAAGCCAGATCATCATAGATCTAGCAGTGCAGGTCGCTGCTACTGCCGGTTTAAGGGCCCCTGCTGACGACTCCCAGGTTTGCTTAAGGAAGGACTCCGCTTTTTTATCCAGCGGGTCTTTTAAGGCTCCTAAATCTTCAAAGGGCAGAGTGGATTTTTTTGAAGATTTTGAAATGGCCACGTCAATCTTAGGGGTTTTGTCCCATTTAGCCGCATCCTCATCCTCAAAGGGATACCTCCGCTTGGAGGATGACGGCAGCTGACCCTTCCTCTCCGGTTTCTTCCATTCCCTTTCTATCAGAGATTTAATCCTGTCATTGACCGGGAATGAGCGTCTCCTCCTTTGGTCTAAGCCCCCGAACATAACATCCTGGACTGTTCTGGGCACTTTGGTATCGGTAATACCCATAGTCCCTCTGACGGCTTTAACTAGTCTCTCAGTATTATCAACCGAAAAACAAGGTCTGCCCCCCCCATTATCATCCGAAGACTCCGATGACGATGAGGAGTGATTAGAGGAGGAAGGCAGTTCTCTCGTAAAACGGGACTCCACTGATTCCTCTGATTCTGAAGAAACTAGTTTTCGCTTCTTGTTTTTGAGTGAGGTTAAGCCTCTTAAAGACTCTCTGACCTCTGTCTGGATTAGATCCTTTAATTCTAAAGAAAACCTGGGGGACTCCTCTGCAATGGTTTTCTGAATACAGTCTGAGCATAGGTTTTTGGCATAGGAGGTGGGAAGACCGATTTTGCATAAAGCACACTCCCTGTTTTTATTTTTAGCACTACACTTCTTCGCCTCCTGCCCCAAGAAATAAAAGGAGAAGAAGGAGGAAAAGAGAGAGAGAGAGAGAGAAGAGCACATTATTCAAGGTGAGACTTTCACGAAGATCACTCACCACACTGCCGTTCAGACTAGGGTACCGGAGGCGGTGGTTGCCGTTCACATGAGGGCTCCCATCTGGCGGAGGTGGACTGACGAAGTCTTTTCTGACCAGTCTTGCCGGAACTCGTACGCCCCTCACTGCTATGACTTTGTCGATGGGAAGATTCCCGTTCCATTTGTTTGAGCTGCTTGCGCTGCTTTGATGGCTGTGGCTGCTGCTGTACTTCCTGTGGCGGTGACAGCTGCTGCCCAGGTGACTGCGGTTCCTCATTCATGATGGCGGGGATGCAGACACCGCCATCCTGATTGCTCCCCATCCTTAAAAGCAGTAGGGCTCCACCTCCTTTAGGCTCCTCCCCTTCCGGCAGCGTGCTCATCTCTCTTTTTCCTTTTTTTTTTTTTTTTTTTTTAAATTTTAGCCAGCTGGCGCGCTACCCGCAGATCCACCTGCCTCTGCGCGTGCGCAGCCCAGCGGCACCCGGCGGCACCCGGCGCGCTTGCAGCGGGATGACATCTTCCCACCCGCGCATGCGCAGACCCGGTTTCCGGCGCACTCCGTGATAGGGCGCGTCAGCACCCCGCGCGTGCGCAGCCCGGACTTCCGGCGCGCTCCGTCACAGGGTGCGACGCGACCCCCACGTGCGCAGCCCGGAAGACCTGCCGGCCGGCGCGCTCAGTTCATCTTTGCGAGGCGCAGACCCGGCCGCAGGCCCCGGCGCACGCGGGGAGGCATCCGAAGGAAAACAGCACCTCCTCCCCACACGCAGACCCGGGCAGCAGCCAGACGGGCTGGGAACAGGGACCATCTGCTGCTTCCACGGCCTCCAGGCCGCACCGTCCATAATCCAGGTACGTGAGGTACCACCTGGTGAGGCTCCCATCAGGGACAGGAACCAAAAACTGATGCGGAGGAGAGGTACCGCCTTTTTATTCAGTAGGTTCCTGTCCTTGGTGGGCGGATACCCTCTCTCAGGTGGTGCTGTCATGGGAGAAGGGGAAAAATCGTTCCTCCTCAGGAACCCCCGAAGAGCCCCCCCTACTGAAAGTACAAAACTGGGGGTGAAAACCATATGCCCCAAAAAACGGGGACTTACCAGTGGACTCGCTCCGCCTATTATTGAGAGCAAACTCTGCCAGAGGTAAGAAAGAAGCCCAGTCCTCCTGGTTCTCTGACACAAAACACCGGAGATATGTCTCCAAGCTCTGGTTCATACGTTCCGTCTGACCGTTGGTCTGAGGGTGAAAAGCCGATGAGAATGACAAATGCATCCCCCGCCGTGCACAAAACGCCTTCCAGAACTTGGACACAAACTGAGACCCCCGATCAGACACCACATCGGAGGGTACCCCGTGAAGCCTCACAATCTCCCCAATGAACACCTGCGCAAGAGTTTTAGCATTAGGGAGAGCCGGAAGAGCGATAAAATGTGCCATCTTGCTGAACCTGTCCACTACAACGAGTATGACCGTTTTACCCGAAGACGGAGGGAGGTCCGTAATAAAGTCCATAGACAGATGAGTCCAAGGACGCTCCGGGATCTTCAAAGGTAAGAGGGCCCCAGACGGACGGGTATGTGAGGTCTTAGAGCGCGCACAAACCCCACAGGACGCGACAAAAGTTACCACCTCCTTATGTAAGTTAGGCCACCAAAACCGACGCGAGAGAAGATCCACAGTTGCTTTACTCCCCGGGTGTCCTGCCAAAACTGAGTTATGGTGTGCCTCGATCACCTTTTGTCGCAACTGATCTGGAACAAACAGTCTCCCCGGAGGTCCAACAGGGGCGTCCCCCTGAGCCTCCAATACCTCCTCCTCCAGCTCAGAGCATACTGCCGAAACCACCACCCCCTCCTGAAGGATAGGAATCGGGTCGTCCGTATTCCCGGCCCCAGGGAAACTACGAGATAAGGCATCCGCCTTTACATTTTTTGACCCAGGACGATATGTAACGACAAAATTAAACCTGGTAAAAAACAATGACCACCTAGCTTGTCTGGGATTCAGACGTTTCGCGGACTCCAGATATAGCAGGTTCTTGTGATCGGTGATGACGGTGACCGGATGGACTGCCCCCTCCAAAAAATGGCGCCACTCCTCAAAAGCTAACTTAATGGCTAAGAGTTCCCTATTGCCGACATCGTAATTCCTCTCAGCGGACGACAATTTTTTAGAGAAAAAGGCGCACGGATGCCACTTACCAGGGGACGAACCTTGTGACAATACTGCTCCCACCCCTACCTCAGAAGCGTCTACCTCTACAATGAATGGCTGTGACGCATCAGGTTGAATGAGTATGGGTGCCGAGGCAAAACATTTTTTCAAGCAGGAGAATGCTTGACAAGCCTTGTCAGACCACCTAGAAAAATCCGTCCCCTTTTTAGTCATGTCTGTGAGAGGCTTAACCATGGACGAGAAATTACGAATGAACTTCCGGTAATAATTAGCAAACCCCAGGAAACGTTGTAGTGCCTTAAGATTCTCTGGCCGATCCCACTCAAGAACTGCCCGCACTTTCCCAGGGTCCATACGAAAACAGGACGCTGAAACCAGGAAGCCTAAAAACTGGAGTTCCTGTACGGCGAACACACACTTTTCCCATTTGGCATACAGTTTATTATCCCGCAAGATCTGTAACACCTGCCTAACGTGCTCCTGATGAGACACCAGATCCGGCGAGTAAATTAAGATATCATCCAGATATATGACAACAAACTGTCCCACCAGGCGGCGAAAAATGTCATTAACAAAGTGTTGGAACACCGCCGGGGCATTAGTCAGACCGAATGGCATGACAAGGTTCTCATAATGCCCCTCCGGAGTGTTAAACGCCGTCTTCCACTCATCCCCCTCCTTCATCCTAATCAGATTGTACGCCCCCCTGAGATCCAACTTAGAGAACCATTTGGCGCCCACGATCTGATTAAAGAGATCGGGAATAAGTGGGAGTGGATACGGATCTCGGACCGTAATCCGATTAAGTTCACGGAAATCCAGGCAAGGGCGTAGGCCTCCATCTTTCTTCTTAACAAAGAAGAACCCCGCAGCCACCGGTGAAGATGAAGGTCTAATATGCCCCTTAGCCAGACTTTCTGAAATATAATCCTTCATGGCCTGCCTCTCAGGACCAGAAAGGTTATACAACCTAGCTTTAGGTAACTTGGCCTCAGGGAGCAGTTTTACAGAACAGTCATACTCGCGATGAGGAGGTAGTTCCTGACACCCTTTCTCCGAGAATACATCCTCAAAGTCCGCCAGAAATGGAGGTAAGACCCAAGGAGTAACCGCACCGATGACCGTGTTCATGCAGTTTTTATTACAGAATTTACTCCATTGGCTTATCTCTCTCGTTTGCCAATTAATAACCGGGTTATGCTTAGTTAACCAAGGAAGGCCCAACACTATAGGAGTGGGAAGACCCTCCAACACGTAGCAAGACAACAGTTCTTTATGTATCGCCCCCACTTGAAGTTTTACGTCATGCACAGCTTGCAAAAAACTTCCCTGACCGAGAGGCCTGGCATCGATCGAGAATATGGGGATGGGTTTAGCCAACTCACTCAATCGCATACCTTGAACCCGGGCAAACCGAGCATCAACCAGATTAGCCCCGGCCCCACTATCCAGAAGAACAGATATCCTCTCAGTTCTCGTACCCACCACCACCTCCGCCGGTACGAGAAACTGAGACGAACCTAGGGACGAAATACCTACTCCCAGATTGCCGTCCACCACACAACCTGGGATCAACAGTTTTCCGACGACTCTTCACTCTGCAAGGGACGGGATGGACACCCCCCAATAAAATGTCCCTTTCTCCCGCAGAAGAAACACCTTCCTGTCTTATGGCGCACCACCGGTCCCCTCCCCCGAAATGATGTCCCTCCTAATTGCATAGGCTCCTCTGGACTGACCAGGGGAACCACCATATGAGGGGACCTTGTAGGAGGTGGAGTCATCACAGGGGGTCGAGTTATCCCGCACCTCTCCCGAAGCCGTCTGTCAACGCGAATAGCCAGGGCCATAGCGGCTTCCAGTGACGCGGGAGAGTCATACTGTGCCAACACATCCTGTAATTTGTCGGATAAACCTTGACAAAACTGGCTCCTAAGAGCCGGGTCATTCCACTGGGTGTCCGTGGCCCACCTACGGAACTCCGAACAGAATTCCTCCGCCGGACGATCTCCCTGCTGGATCCTACGTAACTTAGACTCAGCAAGGGAGATCCGATCTGGGTCATCATATACGAGTCCCAGAGCAGCGAAAAACCTATCCACTGACTGGAGAGCCGGGGAGCCCGGGGGAAGAGAGAACGCCCAAGATTGTGGGTCCCCTTGTAGGAGCGAGATGACAATTCCCACCCTTTGTTCTTCACTCCCCGATGACCGAGGCCGCAGCCGAAAGTACAATTTGCATGCCTCCCGGAAAACAAAAAACTTGTCCCGCCCCCCAGTGAACCTGTCAGGGAGAGCTACTTTAGGTTCTGGTCCGGCTTGCTCCAGAGGATGCAAAACCTTGGACCTAACGTCCGCCAGCTCCATGGACAAACTCTGCAACTGCCGAGCTAGACCGGCTACTGGATCCATGGTAGCTGGAGAAAAACTAAGTGGGTCGGTGAAAATGTCACACTGTCTCTGTATACTGGAGGTAGGGGCCTAAGCTGACCCTAAGCTGGGGCCCTGACTAATCCCTCAACCTGGAGGTACTGTTAAAGGTACAGAGGTCCAGGCCGCCAGCGTAACCCCTACCTCCTGAGGATCCCTGCACCTAAGTAATCTAGTCCTGAGAAGGACCCCGATCACAACAAAAGAGGACAAGTAATAATATGCCCACACGCAGTACTTAGACGAACGAGACAGTACAAGGGAAAAACCAAAACCACCTTGCATACAAAGACTACACTACTACAACAGAGGGAACACGAACGGGAAAGGAGATAAATGATAAAGCGAGGAAGGGAAAATACACTCCAAATACACTTATCTCAGAAACTCCAAATACCACGATCCGCTCTGTAAGTCTGTATGAAAAGCTTTCACCGACACTTCCCAAACAGACCAGCAGGCATTTGAAGGAGACTCACCACAGCAGCATTGATTGCTGGACCTCGTCTAGCACAGAGAGAAAGAGAATTAACTCCCTCACTGCCGAAAACACAAAGCACCAAAAAGTCAGCTGCGAGAAGTCAGGCTGTGTAATCGTGACGATCTTCGTGGCGACACACCCGTGACAATTTGCCTTCGCAGCTGCTGCCTGACACTGGGCACTCCAATTTAATTTGCTGTTAACCAAGACGCCCAGGTCCTTCTCCATGTCAGATTTCCCCAACGGTTTCCCATTTAATATGTATGGGTGACTGCTGTTTTTCTTTCTCATGTGCATGACCTTACATTTATCGGCATTGAACCCCATTTGCCATTTTTTGGCCCAACTCCCCAATTTATCTAAATCCTCCTGTAGCTGTGCCCTATCCTCATCTGTATTAACTACGTTACAAAGTTTAGTATCATCTGCAAATATTGCTATTTTACTATGCAACCCTTCCACTAGATCATTAATAAATATATTAAATAATATAGGGCCCAAGACAGACCCTTGAGGCACCCCGCTAGTCGAGACGCAGTTATAAAAGGAATCCAATTTGTCCGCATTAATCAACTGCAGGGCATCTTGATTGGCAAATAGATTGATCACTTTGGGGTACCAAGTGTTCAGCAACTTTTCTTCTGTCTTGGCACAAGCCAAGGATACGCTGTTCCTCAGGGATTCACATTCTACAGGACCCCTGGACCCGACAAAGAATAAAGCACTTTATCATATTAAACCTGACAGGGCACACCTGTGAGGTGAAGACCATTTCCGGTGACTACCTCTAGAAGCTCATCAAGAGAATGCCAAGAGTGTGCAAAGCAGTCATCAAAGCAAAAGGGGGCTACTCTGAAGAACCTAGAATATAAGACATATTTTCAGTTGTTTCACACTCTTTTGTTAAGTATATAATTCCACATGTGTTAATTCATAGTTTTGATGCCTTCAGTGTGAATGTGCAATTTTCATAGTCATGAAAATACAGAAAAATCTTTAAATGAGAAGGTGTGTCCAAACTTTTGGTCTGTACTGTATATATCCACCCATATACAGTATACATATATATACACACATATACAGTATACATATATACACACCCATATACAGTATACATATATATACACACATATACAGTATACATATATACACACATATACAGTATACATATATACACACATATACCAGTATACATATACACACACATATACAGTATACATATATATACACACATATACAGTATACATATATACACACCCATATACAGTATACATTTACACACACATATACAGTATACATATATACACACATATACAGTATACATATATACACACATATACCAGTATACATATATATACACCCATATACAGTATATATATACACACATATACAGTATACATATATATACACACTTATACAGTATACATATATACACACATATACAGTATACATATATACACACATACAGCATACATATATATACACACTTATACAGTATACATATATACACACATATACAGTATACATATATATACACACACATACAGCATACATATATATACACACATATACAGTATACATATACACACACATATACAGTATACATATATATACACACTTATACAGTATACATATATACACACATATACAGTATACATATATATACACACATATACAGTATACATATATACACATATACAGTATACATATATACACACATATACAGTATACATATATACACCCATATACAGTATACATATATATACACACATACAGTATACATATATACACACATATACAGTATACATATATACAGCCATATACAGTATACATATATATATACATACAGTATGCATATACACATATACAGTATACATATATATATATACATACATATAGAGTATCTATAATATAACGCTACAAGCGTCCCTCTGTCTGAAGCCTTTATAGTCTGCGCTAGTGCGACACGCCTGCACAGTCTGGCTCCAGACTGAAGAACGCATGGAGCCGTTACAGGTAAGAGGAGTGTATGGTGCTGGAGATCACGGTATGCGTATACACTGAACACATACCGCGATCTCTGGTGCCATACTTACATACTTACCTGACCGGGATGAGCGCTACCGCGGCGCCTCTGTTCAGTCCAGAGTCCGGGGGAAGAGGGTAGCGTTGAAATTGGCGCATGCGCATAGCGCTATCTGGTGCCATTTTACTGAAGATACATTTGCAATGTGTCTTCAGCAAAATGGAGCCGGACAGCGTGGTATGAGCACACGCGTACTTCGGCGCCGCACTCCTCCCCCAGCCTCCAGCAGAACGGGAAACAGCGCTGGAGCACAGGGAAGAAAGGTGAGTATAAGTGTTTCTTTTCTTGTATGTGTGTGCAGCATGATAGGGATGAGGGGTGCCATACATACCAGTTTTGGGGGGTGAGGGGTGCCATACATACCAGGATTGGGGGGTGAGAGGACCATACATACCAGGATTGGCGGGTGAGGGGACTATCCATACCAGGATTGGGGGGTGAGGGGTGCCATGCATACCAGAATTGGGGGTGAGGGGACCATGCATAACAGGATTGGGGATGAGGGGTGCCATGCATACCAGGATTGGGGGTGAGGGGTGCCATGCATATCAGGATAGGGATGAGGGGTGCCATGCATACCAGGAATGGGGATGAGGGGTACCATGCATACCAGGATTGGGGATGTGAGGGGGTACCATAGATACCAGGATAGGGATGAGGGGGTACCATGAATAACAGGATTGAGGATGAGGGGTGCCATGTATACCAGAATTGGGGGGTGAGGGGACCATGCATACCAGGATTGGGGGTGAGGGGTGCCATGTATACCAGAATTGGGGGAGGGGAACATGCATACCAGGATTGGGGATGAGTGGTGCCATGCATACCAGGATTGGGGGATGAGGGGACCATGCATTCCAGGATTGGGGGTGAGGGGTGCCATGCATACCAGGATTGGGAAATGAGGGGTGCCAAGTATACCAGAATTGGGGGTGAGGGGTGCCATGCATACAAGGATTGGGGGGTGAGGGGTGCCATGTATACCAGGATTGGGAGGTGAGGTGACCATGCATATCAGGATTGGGGAATGAGGTGTGCCATGTATACCAGGATTGGGGAATGAGGGGTGCCATGCATACCAGGATTCGGGGGTGAGGGGACCATGCATACCAGGATTGGGGGGTGAGGGGTGCCATGCATACCAGGATTGGGGGGTGAGGGGACCATACATACCATGATTGGGGGGTGAGGGGAGCCATGCATACCAGGATTGGGGAATGAGGGATGCCATGTATACCAGGATTGGGGGGTGAGGTGACCATGCATACCAGGATTGGGGAATGAGGTGTGCCATGTATACCAGGATTGGGGAATGAGGGGTGCCATGAATACCAGGATTCGGGGGTGAGGGGACCATGCATACCAGGATTAGGGGGTGAGGGGACCATGCATACCAGGATTAGGGGGTAAGGGGACCATGCATACCAGGATTAGGGGGTGAGGGGTGCCATGCATACCACAATAGGATGGGGGCAGCACAAATACCAGGATGGGAGACCATATACCAATAAAAATGCTCGCCACCTGGGCGTAGAACGGGTTCAATAGCTAGTACATATATACACGCATATATACAGTAATACAGCATATACATACACATATATATATATATCTGGCGACAGGGCCCCGCTGCGTCCTCTGTGTCTCTGTACAGATATAAGTGTAACACGTACTGGATCCAGCACAGGTGACAGTCTGCCATAGAGCTGACGTGCAGTACATACACTGTGTTATGGGGGCGCTCACCTGTGCGGACCCCGCGCTCCGGCCGCTACTTCTCTGCTCATATAAGGTCTCTCTTTCTGCCATTAAATAATTCGGTTGTCATGGCAGTGGAGGCGGGGCGTTGGTAGGGGGCGTGTCTGGTATAGGGCAGATTGGGGCGGGGCTGTCATGCAGTGCTTGTCTCATCGCTGTAATTTCCTGCTGATGCCACCTGGTGGACAGCATTGGTCAGTATGCGCTGAGAATGCTCACATGGTGGGGGAGGGGCAGCTTATATATGTATACACAGTCACAATGCAGTTAGGGTTATGTTCACACAGTGTTTTTTTAAACGTTTTTTTCCACATTATAAAACTCAGTGTTGTCAGGAAAAGCATTGCCTGTATTTTTGATGTATGCCTCATACAAAATACATTTTTGAAGATTTTTTTTAATCTTCCATCCTATACTCGGGCACTGGCTGTATATTGTTGAGGCCCCGGGACTTGCTTAGATCCGCTGGGTGGCATTGCCAGCTGCATTGCAGTAAATGGGTGACCTGAAATCCCACATTCATCCTGTGACCAGTTAGGGACTGTTTTTTCTTAAAGAAGGGGCTCATGTTATTAATCCCAGACAATCCATTAATGGAGTTTCCAGTAGTATAATAATGATGATTTATCCTGGGGATGGGTTATCAATATCAGATCGGTGGGGCTCCGACACGCGGCACTGGCTCTACCCATCAGCTGATTGCAGCGCTCAGATGTAAATAGTGTGAAGATTGAACATCACCGCTCCATTCACTGTACTGCGGGTCCTGCAGATCAGCTAATATTCATGTAATAGGAGCTGATCTGCAGCACCAGGGAGCGGCCACTACACAGTGACCAGAGCTGTGATGTTCAGCTCCTCAACAATGTTTACATCTGACCTCGGCCAGAGTTTCAAACAACTGAGTAGTGGAGGAGCCACGTGCCGGACCCCCACAAATCTGATATTAATGAGCTAACCAGGGGATAGGCCATCAATATGTTTGTCCTGGAAATTCCCTTTAAGGCCCACCTGCACATACTATGTATATAATATATATATATATGGCAAAGAGTGGGAAGGGGTTAATAAAAGGCTCATAAAACGGACAAACAACACAAATATTGGTTCTATCTTTTACACATTTGGGGTAGCCCTTAAGAGGGCCGTTGGGTCAAAGAGAGAGAGAGAGAGAAGAGAGAGGGGAGGGAGAGATACCGGGAGATACCAAGAGAGAGAAAAAAAGAGAGACCCAACCAGTGCAAAGCTAAGCCGGGCAGGCGGCAGCGGCTATTTATACCCACTGCTGATCTCTGATTGGTGGAAAATCTGGGTGTGGCTGCTCTCTGATTGGTGGAAAATCTGGGTGTGGCTGCTCTGTGATTGGTCAGCATTATGACCTCACAGTGGCGATGACTCATACCTCCTGGGTGGTTCTTCTGGGCGGTTCTGTTTTCTGACTGGTGGAAATTCTAATCAGCATTATGACCTCACAGTGGCCGTGACTCAAGTTTCATGGACTGTTCTATCTGGGTGACCTGAAACATGCTGATCTCTGATTGGTGGAAATTCAAGTCATCTTCATGACATCACAATCAGCATGTTATTACTGCTGAGATGTTCAGTTTTTTCCTAAATTTCCTACGTTTTGTCCTAATTTATTAGCACATATATACCACTCATTCCTACAATCAAAGGATCAGGAAACCCCTCTGAAATCAATATCCTACAATTTACCCCAACAGCAAAAAAACAACTATAAACAAAATACCAAAAGATATATCAGATTATTAATATCCCCCATGCTGGTGTAATGCTCCCAATTCTGCTATAATGTCCCCAAAGCTGGTATAATGCCCCACATCCTGGTATAGTATCTCCAGTTCTGGCATAATGTCCCCCATGCTGCTATAATATCCCCTATACTGGTATAATATTATCATTGTGATATAATGTCCCCCATCCTGGTGTAACATCATCATTGTGATATAATGTCCCCATTCTGATATTGTGTCACCCATCCGGGTATGGTGTACCCCTTTCTGGTATAGTGTCCCTTATTCTGGTATAATGTCCCCCTTCCTGGTATATTGTTCCTATTCTGATATATTGTCCCCATTCTTATATAGTGTCCTTCATCTTGGTAAAATGTCCCCATACTAGTATAATGTCCCCATTCTGGTATAATGTCCCCATCCTGGTATAATGCCCCCCATTCTGGTTTAATGACCATCATACTGGTATAATGTCCCCCTTCCTGGTATATTGTTCCCATTCCTACAATCAAAGGATCAGGAAACCCCTCTGAAATCAATATCCTACAATTTACCCCAACAGCAAAAAAACAACTATACACAAAATACCAAAAGATATATCAGATTATTAATGAGCAAATAAAAGACACAATCACATAAAAATAATTTTTAGAAAGGTGTAGAAAAAATGCTGTAAAGTAAGAACGCTTCAAAAATAGAAATGTTAATGATCTATTTAATCAATTAACAAAATACAAGTGAATGAACAAACAAAAAATCTAGATCCAATCAATATTTGGTGTGACCAACTTTTCACTTTAAGGCTGGGTGCCCACGTAGCATTTTTCAAGCGTTTATGCTGCAGAATTTCCGCAGCGTAAACGCTTGTTAAACGCTAGGTTATCGGCCCCCCATGGTCCCCAAGGGGATTCCGCATGTTCTATGCACATGCTGCGGATTTTTCCGCAGCGTTTATGCTGCGTACAAAAATCCGCAGTATGTCATTTAATTTTGCGGAAGCGCAGCGGAACTCCCGCCATTGACTTGCATTGAGACGCATAGAAACCGCGACTGTACATTTGTACAAGCGGCTTCTATGCGTCTCTATGTGCGGATGGTACCCAGTTCTGGAGGAGAGGAGACTCTCCTCCAGACCTGGGTACCATTGTACCTGTAAAAAAAGAATAAAATAAATAAAGTTTATACTCACCTTTCCAAAGGCTTCTCTCTGAATGCCGGCATCGCTTGAGGACCTGCGGCGACGTCACAGTCATGTGACCGCAGGCCCTTCACCGCTCTGTCTCGCGATATGCCGGCATCCAGGAAGCAGAGAGGAACGAGCGCTGCAGCCACGCCGGGGCCTCGGGGGTGAGTATAGCTTTATTTGTTTTCATTTTTATGGTTCACACTGTATAAATCCATGCTGTTTGCATGGATTTATACAGTGTGACCTAGTTGTCAAGCACTTTCCAAGTGATGCTATCGCCTGGAAAGCGCTTGTCAATCTGCATGCGGAAACGCATGTGAATCCGCATGTGGATCCGCATGTATTCTGCAGGAAAAACGCATGCACAATCTGCATGCGTTTTTTCTGCCAGGGAGATGCAGAAATGCTGCAGAAATTTGCTGCTTCATTTCTGCATCGTGGGCACATAGCCTAAAACAGCATCAATTCTTCTAGGTACACCTGCGCAAAGTCTGGGATTTTGTAATAATACAGTCAGGTGTCTGGTCATACACCATGGCAAGACTGAGCAAGAATACACAAGGGAGTTATACTACATCAGCAAGGACTCTAAGGCACAAATTTCAAAGCAGATTGAGGGTTCAAGATGTGTCATTCAAGCACTTGTGAAGAAGCACAAGAAAATGTGCAACGTCGAGGTCAGTAGATGCAGTGGTCGGCCAAGGAAACTTAGTGCAGCAGATGTATGACACATTATGGTTACTTTCCTTCAAAAGTGGAAGATGTCCAGCAGTGCCATCAGCTCAGAACTGGCAGCAACCAGTGGGACTCAGCTTCACTCATCTAATGTTCAGAGAAGACTGGCCAGAAGTGGTCTTCATAGCAGAATTGTGGTGAAAAAGCCATATCTTCCACATCAAAACAAGGCCAAGTGACTCTGACGCGCCCCTGGGCCTGAGTCGCGCAGCGTTGCGCACGCGGGAGCCTACCCGGAGCCGGATCCGATAGGGGTAGTAGTCTCGTGGCGGGGACCCGGTCCGTGCCCAGGGAGTCAAACTGAGCGGCAGTATTAGCAGTAGATGTTAGAATGTTCGACTACGCCACCCGATGAATGCGGCTATGAGGCCGCCGCTGCAGGGCAGACCGCTGAGGCCGGTGGTACGATTGTGCAGCGTAGATGGTATAACCCCCAACGGGAGGGGTATGGCCTCAGGGCAGCCGACGTGAATGATGGGGGTAGCAGGAGAGCATGCAGGTAGCAGGAACCACTCAGAGACGGTGCGGTGTAGTTCAGGGTCTTTACTGGTAACAAAGGTAGACCCTCCCGGAGTACTGGCTAGTGGTCGGGGCCTGGTCAGTCCGTGAGCAGATGGGATCTCCCCTGGCCAGGCGGAGTTGTAGGCCTCCCCAACTAATTGTACTCTTCTGGCTACCTTGCTAGAGGCGGGTAAAAGTAGCCCACGTCCCTGAGTGTACCGTGTGGTGCTCACCCATATGGCCGGTGACTCGGGGCCTTTTGGTAGCTTCCGTTCCACGACGGCGGTGCTGGTCCCACGCGTGTGACCGGGCCTTCGGGTTTCTGGGCCAGAGGACCTGAAATCCCCTGCCGGTCGGTTTCTGCTGCTGGGTAAGGATTAGTCCCCACAGCCTCGGACTCCGGGTCCGGTGATAATTCTTCAATCAGGGCGAGCTCTACAGCTTCCAGCCCCTGACTCCTTTTAGCACTGCTCCCACTGAGCTCCTGATCTTTCTTTCCTATAGCTGCTCCTCTCCAGACCAGACTATGTCTCTGTCTGGGACTCCTCTTCTTCTCTCTCTCTTCTCACTCTAACCCTGCCTCAGCCCCAGTTTTATATAGGGGAAGTTCTTCCCCTCCCAGGACTGGGCAGGAGGTGTGGCATGCATAGGATTCCTGACCAGGAGACCTCCCACTTGCTCACAGACGTAATATTGCTATTACTGTGGAAACCAGACCCCTGGGGTGCCACATTCCCCCCTAGTGAAATTTAGTACTCCGGGACTAAACATATTTTTGTAAACATAACAAGTTATAAACTGAAACAGTACAATAAAGAAAAACACATTAGGATGGTCACGGAGTGTCCGCAACCGGGTCCAGTTTTTAAAGAAAACAAGGGTGTCCATTTCACCAAAGGAACAGGGAGCCGTAACCAGGTAGGGGTCTGTCCTGCCCCGAGTCTTTAACAGTCTTTAGTCCGTTCCTGGGTTACGCTCCAAACATATGTACAAAGGATTTCGGATAATCCATAAACGACACCTATAAAATAACTAGAAATACATAATTATTTACAAGCAACGATAACCAGGTAAATACAAATAAAACAGTCTAAACACTTAGATCCTCCAACGTACGGGCAACTGGCCTCTAGTGACCCTAGTGGACCTACGGAGCTGACTGACTGGTCCTGAGCTACAGAGTGTAGGAGCTGTCAAAGGTAAACTGGGCAGCTGTCTACGGGCTCTTTGGCTCACTATGGGTACGGCAGGCTCACTATAAGCAGAGGGTTGATTCTCCTGGTCTGCTTGTGTGGGGTCTTCTACCTCCTGGACCGGCTGCTCTTCCAGCTCTACCTGTTTCTCCGTATGGCACTTGGGATGCTGGTTGGAGGAAGGTGAGGACGGGTACCACGACAGCGCCATTGACTTGAGTCCAAGACCGAGGGAAGTCTCCGAGTACAGTACGGACCGTCTCTTCCCTTTCCTCTGCGGGTCGAGGGTCTTCTTGTTCGTCTTCAGGGTTCCGTAGCTGTTCGGGACACTTCTTTAGGTGATCTCGGGATACAACGGCTGTGGTTTCTCCTCCGTCCTTACTGATTGTGCAGACTTTCGGGTTCTCATGGCTTGAGGGCAGTACGGTGTACGGGTCCTTCTCCCACTGGTCGTCCAACTTGTGGAGCCGTCTCTTCCTCTTCAAGACCTGCTCTCCAGGTACCAGGGGAACAGCGGGAGCATACTGGTTGTAAGTCTTCTCCTGTCTTTCTCTAGCTTGACAGAGACTTCGCTCCACGCTCTCCTGTACTTTCCGGTACTGCTGCTGCCTCTCTGTGTCCCAATCCGCTTCTGGTGAAGTGTCCTCGGGTGTCAGGACTCCCATTTCCAGATCAACAGGAAGCTTACCAGGTCTTGCTCTCATTAGGTAAGCCGGGGTACAGTTGGTAGAACCTACCGGGATGTGGTTGTATAGGTCCACCAGATCAGGCAGCTTCTCAGGCCACAGACTGCGTTCTTCCAGGGGCAATGTTTTCAGAAGATCTATCACCACCTGGTTCATTTTCTCGCAGAGTCCATTGGTTTGCGGATGATAGGGTGTTGTTCTTATCTTCCGGCAGCCATACAGAGTGCAGAACTCCTGGAAGACCTCCGCTTCAAAGGCAGGTCCCTGGTCCATCAGCACCTGCTCTGGGTATCCGTGTGGACGGCAGAAGTGCTGCTGGAAGGCTCTAGCTGCTGTTTGAGCCGTTAAGTCCTTGACGGGGACGACAGCCAAGAACCGGGAGTAGTGATCCACGATGGTTAACGCATAGACGTAGCCACTTCTGCTGGGGGTCAGTTTTACATGATCCAAGGCTACCAGTTCCAACGGCTGCTTGGTGACGATGGACTGCAGGGGAGTCTTCTGGCTGGCACGGTCCTTCCTTCTTAAGTTGCATGGGCCACAGTCTCTGCACCACCTCTCGATGGTTCCTCTCATGCCTACCCAGTGGAACCGCCCGCGCAGCAGGAACTCCAGCTTCTTCCATCCGAAGTGCCCAGCTCCGTTGTGGTATGCCTCCAGTACCATAGCCGCGTCTCTTCTTGGCACCACTACTTGCCAGACCAGTTCATGCGTTCGGGAGTTAACCATTCTGCGGCACAGCTTCCCCCTGTAAAGGAACAGTCGACTCTTCTCAGCCCACAGTTGCTTGGTCTCCTCCGGAGCGTCTGGGTCAAGGCGGGCATTTGGCTGAGTCAGCATCTCCTTCACCAGTCGGACGGCGGGATCACTATCTTGCGTTTCCGCCCAGTTGTAATGAGGTAAGGGGTTGAACGTAGCGGATTGCTTACCCCTTACATGGTGGGAATACTGGATAGTCCCATGACGGTGAAACGCGGGGAGTTCAACTTCTTCCAGTTCCTCTGGATCTTCCCCTACGTCCGGTAGGTTTGGCATTCTGGACAAGGCATCCGCGTTGGTATTGGAGCGTCCTGCCCGGTATTTGATTGTGAACTCATAGTTGGACAAGCGGGCCATCCATCTCTGCTCCAGGGCACCAAGTCTTGCCGTATCCAGGTGTGTCAACGGGTTGTTATCCGTGTACACGGTGAACCGGGAAGAGGCGAGGTAGTGCATAAAGCGTTTGGTGACTGCCCACACCACTGCCAGGAACTCTAGCTTGAATGAGCTGTAATTCTCAGGGTTTCTTTCGGTGGGTCGCAGTTTTCGGCTGGCGTAAGCAATTACCCGTTCTTTCCCCTGCTGGATCTGGGACAGTACGGCTCCTAGCCCGATGTTACTTGCGTCGGTGTAGAGGATAAAGGGCTGGCTGTAATCAGGGTACGCCAGGATTTCATCCCCCGTGAGGGCCATCTTCAGCTGGCGGAAGGACTCTTCTTCCAGCTTCTCCCATCTGAAGGGCGGCTTCTGGTTCTTGGCCTTCCTGGACTGGCCTATCAGGAGGTCCTGCATAGGAGCTGCCTTTTTGGTGAAACCGGGAATGAATCTTCGGTAGTAGCCTACCAACCCGAGGAACTGCCGCACTTCCTTTACGCTGGAGGGGCTTGGCCATTCCTTAATTGCGGTGATCTTATCAGGGTCGGGAGCCACTCCGTCAGCACTCACCACGTGTCCCAGGTACTGCACCTTTGGTTTCAGGAGGTGACACTTGGAGGGTTTCACCTTTAGGACGTAGTTTGCCAGGGCTTCGAACACTTCCGCCAGGTGTTTCAGGTGGTCCTCGTAGGTCTTGGAATAGACGGTGACATCGTCCAGGTATAACAGGACCGTCTCGAAGTTTCGGTGTCCCAGACAGCATTCCATCAACCGTTGGAAGGTTCCTGGGGCGTTGCAGAGTCCGAACGGCATGCAGGTAAACTCGCTAAGTCCCATCGGGGTGGTGAATGCGGTCTTCTCCCGGTCCGCCTCTGCTACAGGAACCTGCCAGTACCCGCTAGTGAGATCCAAAGTAGAGAAGAAATTAGCAGATTTTAAAGCAGCCAAAGACTCCTCTATCCTTGGTAAGGGGTACGCATCTTTGTGTGTGATACGGTTGATTTTCCGGTAATCTACACACATTCTCATGGTGTTGTCCTTCTTTTTAACCAAGACTAGTGGAGCTGCCCAGGGGCTACAGCTATCCCTGATTACTCCAGCCTCCTTCATGTCTCTAAGCATCCCCTTGGCGTGTTGGTAGTGTGCAGGGGGTACGGGTCGGTATCTCTCCTTTATGGGAGTATGGTCTCCCGTGGGGATGTGGTGTTCTACCCCCTTTACTCGCCCGAAGTCTAACGGGTGTTTACTAAACACTCTCTCGTACTCTTGAACCACCCGATAGACTCCCTGTTTCTGGTGTGAGGGAGTGGAGTCAGTACCCAAATGTAGTTGCTGACACCAGTCCTCCATTGGTTTCTTAGAGCCGTTACCTTCCTCTGGGTGAGATGGAGGCAAGGGTTCCACGGACTGTACAGAATTTTGGTCGATGGTATACAATTTGGCTAGCGTGGCATACCGGGGCAGGTATACTTCCCTCTTCCCGATATTTATTATGCGAACGGGCACCCTCCCATGGCGTACATCAACCACCCCCCGTGCTGTCAAAATGGTGGGCCTACTGTCTGAGTAGACTGGTTCTACCATTGCCTGGTAATCTCTACCTCTCAGACCAATAGGTGCCCGGCACCAAATCATCATTTCACTTTTTGGGGGCATGGCAATAGGGAAAGGATCACACATTCTCACGCTGCCAATCTCACCACCGGAGAGTTCCACCTGTTGCCGTCGCATCAGTGCCCGGATCTCTTTTTGGAGCACTCGCTGCTGGCCGGAGCTGGCGTTCTTGGCAACCTGCTGTAAAATGAAAATCACCTCTGCAAGACAATTTTCAATCACATTAGTTCCCAGAGTTATCTTTGGGTGGCTCTCGCGCTTGTCAATGTCTACAATGATCAGTCCCTGTGCTGCCAGTTCGACTCTGCCGATTTTAATGGTCATCTCTTTAAATCCGATCTGTGGCACGGGCTGACCATTGCTGGCAATGATACTCAAGTCGTCGTCAGGGTAGCGGGTTATATCCGAGTCATTCCAGTACTGCTTGAAGAGCACGTACGGGATGGTGGTGACCTGTGACCCGGTGTCAAGTAGGGCACTCATAGGAATGCCATCCAGTACCACAGGCAAGACTGGACGTCCTCCCACATATTTGTCACGCCAGTTCGATGGGCCTGGTGATCTTATTCCTGGGGGTTGGCCCTCTACCCCAGGTTGTGCCAGTTTAAAGGACAGTACCTTGCCATATGTCCGGGTTGATTGCAGCGGCGGCAGATGGGTTGTCCGTCCTCGTTGTATCGGTCGCTGGGTCTTCCTCTGGCCGGTGGGGTCCTCCTTGGTCGACGCCACGGGATGTCCTCCGGTCCGGATGCCAGCTGGATCTTCCCTAGAGCAGAAACCTGTAAAGACTGCACAGTTCGGGTTAGCGCAGCAACGCTTTTAGCTAGCTCTTGGACCTGATGGTGCAGGTCTGGAGCCAGGTCATTGTTCAAAGCCTGCGCATCAGCTCCCACAGGCCCTGCCGACAAGGGCGCCGCCTCCTGGTGGTAGGCGGTAGTAGGGCGCCTGTGGGTCACAACGCCACCCGGTGCCGGTTCTCGGAGCACCCGGATGGCTCTGTCCTTGAACTGTGCAAAGTCCATATGAGGATCCTGTAAGGCCATTGCCCGCAACTGGGTTCGGTGGGCATTGCAATATAGTCCCTCTATAAATTGTTCGGTCAACAGCCTGTCCTCGTTTCCCACGCCGTCAGGGTCGGTCTGCTTAATGGCTCTCAGGGCCTCTTGTAGGTTTAGTGCATAGTCCCTTATATTCTCATGTGCTCGCTGTTTGCACCCGTAGAATCTAAGCTTAATCTCGGCTGAGGTGCGGGTATCAAAGGTGTCCCTCAGCCGGGTTAATATCCCTGCGACAGTCCTCCTCCCAGGTGGCCAGGACTTTACCTCCCTTTGGGCTGCCCCGGTTAGTTGGGCCACCAGGATGCTCACTTTTTGCTCTTCTGTGAGGGGGTACACCTGGAATAGGCTATCCAGCTTTTCTCTAAAGTCATTCAGGGTATGTGACTCCCCTGAGTACTGGGGTAGCCAGGCTGCCCCCGGGATATAGGGCATGGTGAAAGGCATGACCGCCGCAGCGGTGGCGCTGGCGGTGGCTGTGGCAGTGAAGCTCTCCTCCGTATCCGACATCCTCCTCCCCCCTAGTGGACCGTGGCCTACCTTGCGATGATCCTCTTCCGTAGGCCGCGGCTCCGCAGTGGATCGTCAGGGTTGAGGACCTTCCGTCGCGCTCCTGTGACGTCGGCGTCTGCTGGGCTCCTTCCAGGACCTTACGCAACGTCTGGACGTGAGGCGGGGCTTCAGTTCTCGCGCGCTTTCAGAGTCCACGCCCCTCTTCTTCCCGCGCGGCGTCTTCAAGATGGCGTCCAACGGCGGGAAAACTCCACGGATGGCGGGAAGAAGGCAGAAGATTGCGCCGGATGGCGGGAAAACTTCACGGATGGCGGGAAGAAGGCAGAAGATGGCGCCGGATGGCGGGAATCTTCACCACAGGTTAGTATGAAAGTCTCTTTTTCAGGCACGCAGTACCCGGTGGTTGCGGGCACGAAATCCTGCCGACTACGCCAAAGTTGACGCGCCCCTGGGCCTGAGTCGCGCAGCGTTGCGCACGCGGGAGCCTACCCGGAGCCGGATCCGATAGGGGTAGTAGTCTCGTGGCGGGGACCCGGTCCGTGCCCAGGGAGTCAAACTGAGCGGCAGTATTAGCAGTAGATGTTAGAATGTTCGACTACGCCACCCGTTGAATGCGGCTATGAGGCCGCCGCTGCAGGGCAGACCGCTGAGGCCGGTGGTACGATTGTGCAGCGTAGATGGTATAACCCCCAACGGGAGGGGTATGGCCTCAGGGCAGCCGACGTGAATGATGGGGGTAGCAGGAGAGCATGCAGGTAGCAGGAACCACTCAGAGACGGTGCGGTGTAGTCCAGGGTCTTTACTGGTGACAAAGGTAGACCCTCCCGGAGTACTGGCTAGTGGTCGGGGCCTGGTCAGTCCGTGAGCAGATGGGATCTCCCCTGGCCAGGCGGAGTTGTAGGCCTCCCCAACTAATTGTACTCTTCTGGCTACCTTGCTAGAGGCGGGTAAAAGTAGCCCACGTCCCTGAGTGTACCGTGTGGTGCTCACCCATATGGCCGGTGACTCGGGGCCTTTTGGTAGCTTCCGTTCCACGACGGCGGTGCTGGTCCCACGCGTGTGACCGTGCCTTCGGGTTTCTGCTGCTGGGTAAGGATTAGTCCCCACAGCCTCGGACTCCGGGTCCGGTGATAATTCTTCAATCAGGGCGAGCTCTACAGCTTCCAGCCCCTGACTCCTTTTAGCACTGCTCCCACTGAGCTCCTGATCTTTCTTTCCTATAGCTGCTCCTCTCCAGACCAGACTATGTCTCTGTCTGGGACTCCTCTTCTTCTCTCTCTCTTCTCACTCTAACCCTGCCTCAGCCCCAGTTTTATATAGGGAAAGTTCTTCCCCTCCCAGGACTGGGCAGGAGGTGTGGCATGCATAGGATTCCTGACCAGGAGACCTCCCACTTGCTCACAGACGTAATATTGCTATTACTGTGGAAACCAGACCCCTGGGGTGCCACAACTCAACTATGCATTAAAACAGAGGAACCAGGGTGTAGAAAATTGGCAGGATGTGCTCTGGACGGTTGAGTCAAAATATGAAAAATGTTGTTATTACAGAAGAGATTTTGTTCACTGAAGGGCTGGAGAGCAGAACAATAATGAGCGTCTGTGGGCAATAGTGATGCATAAGCACGGTGGAGGCTCCTGTAAGTTTGGGGCTGCATTTCAGCAAATGGAGGTGGAAATTGGGTCAGAATTATTGGTTCCCTCAATGCTGAGATATAGAGGCAGATACTTAGCCATCATGCAATATCATCAGGGAGGTGTCTGATTGGATCCAAATGTTTTCTTCAGCAGAACAACAACCCCAAACATACAGCCAATGTCATTAAGAATTATCTTCAATGTAAAGAACAAGGAGTCCTGGAAATGATCTGGTGCCACCCAGTGGAGTAACTAGAGTCTGATAGGCCCCCACCGCCATGTTGGTCAGATGTATGGGCCCTTGTAGCGTTCTGGATCCTATAAAGAAATATGTGCTCTCTACCTATGTAGTAATGTCCCCCATCCTGGCTCCTTCTTGTAATAATCTCCCACATGCTGGGCCTTATGCTATAACATTTTCCCCCACCTGTGCCCCTGTCTGGTAATGTCCCCATTCTGGCATCATTTCCTTCATTCTGGTTTAATGTCCCCATCCTGGTATAGTGTCCCCATTCTGATATAATGTCCCCATTTTGGTATAATGTCTCTAACCTGGTATAATATTCCCCATGCTGGTGTAATGCTCCCAATTCTGCTATAATGTCCCCAAAGCTGGTATAATGCCCCACATCCTGGTATGGTATCTCCAATTCTGGCATAAGGTCCCCCATGCTGCTATAATATCCCCCATACTGGTATAATATTATCATTGTGATATAATGTCCCCCATCCTGGTGTAACATCATCATTGTGATATAATGTCCCCATTCTGATATAGTGTCACCCATCCGGGTATGGTGTACCCCTTTCTGGTATAGTGTCCCTTATTCTGGTATAATGTCCCCAATTCTGTTATAATTTCCCCATTCTGATATAATGTCCCCATTCTGATATAATGTCCCCATTCCTGGTATATTGTACCCATTCTGATATATTGTCCCCATCCTGGTTTAATGTCCCTCGCCCTGGTTTAATGTCCCCCATCCTGGTACAATGCACTCCATTCTGTTACAGTGTCTCACATTCTGGCATAATGACCTAATTCTGATATAATGTCCCCATTCTGGTATAATGTACCCATTCTGGCATAATGTCCCCCATCCTGGTACGGTATCTACTTAGCTGCCATCCTGGGGATGGGTTATCAATATCAGATCGGTGGACTCCGACACGCGGCACTGGCTCTACCCATCAGTTGTTTGCAACGCTCAGATGTAAATAGTTTGAAGATCTGAACATCACTGCTCCATTCACTGTACTGTGGGTCCTGCAAGTCAGCTAATATTCATGTAATAGGAGCTGATCTGCAGCACCAGGTAGCAGCCACTACACAGTGACCAGAGCTGTGATGTTCAGCTCCTCAACAATGTTTACATCTGACCTCTGCCGGAGTTTCAAACAACTGAGTAGTGGAGGTGCCACGTGCCGGACCCCCACAAATCTGATATTAACCCCTTCCTGATGTCAGGTGTAATAATATGTACCTGTGACCTGGGCCTATTGGACCAGGTGCGTATTATTATGCCTTGGCGATCGCACCCACACAGAGGCTGTGCTGGCGCGATCGCTGCCGGGTGTCAGCTGATTCTCACAGCCAACACCCGTTGCTTTGTGCCAGGAGTCGTGCCGCACCGCTCCCTCGAAATGTTGCGAACTAAGTCGATCGCAGCATTCCGGGAGCAGGGGGAGGTAAGCGCGACTCTCTTACCTTGAATCAAAAACCGCACTGTGAGCACGGGGTCCCGATCGTTGCTATGGTGACCCGATGTCGTCATGACAACATCCAGGTCACCAGAAAGTTACTTTGATCATGCGCAGTGCACAATCAAAATAACTTGTGCGTGTGCAGCGCTGACAGGCTGCATAGCATAGAGATGCCGCTGCTGCATCTCTATGCTGTACAAGCGATCGGCCTGCAAAAAATGAAAGTCCCATAGTGGGACAAAGTGTAAAAGTAAAAAAAAGTGTAAGAAAGTGAAAAAAAAAAAAAAAAAAATATATATATATATATATATACACATAATCAAAATATTTTTTTTAAATGAAAAAATAATCTACAAAAAATAAAACATATACTGTACCATAAATAAAATTTGGGTAAACGGATAAATCCAACGTCCAGACTTCCTTCTTAAAAACTTGTCTTTATTAAATGCGTTCCATAAAAAAATTCACATTCCAGTTAAAATGCCAGGCATATCTGTTTTGCAGTCCTGCAGCATATTAACCCTTTGTTTGTTCTCCACTATGTCATTAGCCCTGTTCAGCATCCACCTGGGATATTTCCTTTGCATTAGTCTCCCTGCAGCCTGCTCAGCATGATGTTCATAGCAGGAAGGGAGGGTCGAATTCCTCTTAAGGGTATGTGCACACTATCAGGATTTGAAGCAGAAATTTCCTGAGCATTTTTGCCTCTCCCTGGCAGAAAAAAGGAGATTTTTGTGTACTCACTGTAAAATCTCTTTCTCTTAGCCTCTAATTGGGGGACACAGGACCATGGGTGTTATGCTGCTGTCCACTAGGAGGCGACACTATGCATAATCTGAAAAAGATTAAGCGTGGCTCCTCCTCTGCAGTATACACCCCTGGACGGCATAAGCCTTCTCCAGTTTTGTGCAAAAGCATTAGGAGGAACGTAACATGGATAACATAACCATGCCTATAAGAAGGCAACTACAGTTATATGAAAAAGTTTGGGCACCCCTATTAATCTTAAGCTTAATGTTTTATAAAAATTGGTGTTTTTGCAACAGCTATTTCAGTTTGATATATGTAATAACTGTTGGACACAGTAATGTTTCTGCCTTGAAATGAGGTTTATTGTACTAACAGAAAATGTGCAATCTGCATTCAAACAAAATTTGACAGGTGCATAAGTATGGGCACCCTTATCATTTTCTTGTTTTAAATACTCCTACCTACTTTTTACTGACTTACTAAAGCCCTTTTTTTGGTTTTGTAACCTCATTGAGCTTTGAACTTCATAGGCAGGTGTATGCAATCATGAGAAAAGCTACTTAACCCCTTAAGCCCCGAGGGTGGTTTGCACGTTAATGACCGGGCCAATTTTTACAATTCTGACCACTGTCACTTTATGAGGTAATTACTCTGGAACGCTTCAACGGATCCCCCTGATTCTGAGACTGTTTTATCGTGACATATTGTACTTCATGATTGTGGTGAAATTTCTTCGATATCACTTGCGTTTATTTGTGAAAAAAATGGAAATTTGGCTAAAATTTTGAAAATTTTGCAATTTTCAAAATTTGAATTTTTGAGCCCTGAAATCAGAGAGATATGTCACACAAAAGAGTTAATAAATAACATTTCCCACATGTTTACTTTACATCAGCACAATTTTGGAACCCAAACTTTTTTTTGTTAGGGAGCTATAAGGGTTAAAAGTTCACCAGCGATTTCTCATTTTTCCAACAAAATTTACAAAACCATTTTTTTAGGGACCACATCACATTTGAAGTCACTTTGAGAGGTCTTTATGACAGAAAATACCCAAAAGTGACACCATTCTAAAAACTGCACCCCTCAATGTGCTCAAAACCACATTCAAGAACTTTATTAACCCTTCAGGTGCTTCACAGGAATTTTTTGAATGTGGAAGAAAAAAATGAACATTTAACTTTTTTCACAAAAATGTTATTTTAGACCCAATTTTTTTATTTTCACAGGGGTAACAAGAAGAAATGGACCCCAAAAATTGTTGTGCAATTTCCCCTGGGCACGCAGATACCCAATATTTGGGGAAAAAACACTGTTTGCGTGCACGGCAGGGCTCGGAAGGGAAGGAGCGCCATTTGACTTTTTGATTGTAAAATTTGCTTGAATAATTAGCGGACACCATGTTGCGTTTGGAGAGCCCCTGTATCCCCAAACATTGGAGCTCCCCCACAAGTGACCCCATTTTGGAAACTAGACCCCCCAAGGCACCTATCTAGATGCATAGTGAGCAATTGGAACCCCCAGGTGCTTCACAAATTGATTCGTAACAATGAAAAAGTGAAAAAAAAAACACTTTTTCATTTTTATGAATCAATTTGTGAAGCACCTGAGGGTTCCAAGTGCTCACAATGCATCTAGATAGGTGCCTTGGGGGGTCTAGTTTCCAAAATGGGGTCACTTGTGGGGGAGCTCCAATGTTTGGGCACACAGCGGCTCTCCAAACGCAACATGGTGTCGCTAACAATTTGAGCCGATTTTCCGTTAAATTTGTTAGAGGACACCATGTTGCATTTAGAGAGTCCCTGTGTGCCCAAACATTGGAGCTCCCCCACAAGTGACCCCATTTTGGAAACTAGACCCCCCAAGGCACCTATCTAGATGCATAGTGAGCACTTGGAACCCCAAGGTGCTTCACAAATTGATTCGTAACAATGAAAAAGTGAAAAAAAAACACTTTTTCATTTTTATGAATCAATTTGTGAAGCACCTGAGGGTTCCAAGTGCTCACAATGCATCTAGATAGGTGCCTTGGAGGGTCTAGTTTCCAAAATGGGGTCACTTGTGGGGGAGCTCCAATGTTTGGGCACACAGCGGCTCTCCAAACGCAACATGGTGTCCGCTAACAATTTGAGCCGATTTTCCGTTAAATTTGTTAGCGGACACCATGTTGCATTTGGAGAGTCCCTGTGTGCCCAAATATTGGAGCTCCCCCACAAGTGACCCCATTTTGGAAACTAGACCACCCAAGGCACCTATCTAGATGCATAGTGAGCACTTGGAACCCTCAGGTGCTTCACAAATTGATTCATAAAAATGAAAAAGTGTTTTTTTTTTCACTTTTTCATTGTTATGAATCAATTTGTGAAGCACCTGGGGGTTCCAAGTGCTCACTATGCATCTAGATAGGTGCCTTGGGGGGTCTAGTTTCCAAAATGGGGTCACTTGTGGGGGAGCTCCAATGTTTGGGCACACAGCGGCTCTCCAAACGCAACATGGTGTCGATAACAATTTGAGCCGATTTTCCGTTAAATTTGTTAGCGGACACCATGTTGCATTTGGAGAGCCGCTGTGTCCCCAAATATTGGAGCTCCCCCACAAGTGACCCCATTTTGGAAACTAGACCCCCCAAGGCACCTATCGAGATGCATTGTGAGCACTTGGAACCCTCAGGTGCTTCACAAATTGATTCATAAAAATGAAAAAGTGTTTTCTTTTTCACTTTTTCATTGTTACGAATCAATTTGTGAAGCACCTGGGGGTTTCAAGTGCTCACTATGCATCTAGATAGGTGCCTTGGGGGGTCTAGTTTCCAAAATGGGGTCACTTGTGGGGGAGCTCCAATGTTTGGGCACACAGCGGCTCTCCAAACGCAACATGGTGTCGCTAACAATTTGAGCCGATTTTCCGTTAAATTTGTTAGCGGACACCATGTTGCATTTGGAGAGCCGCTGTGTGCCCAAATATTGGAGCTCCCCCACAAGTGACCCCATTTTGGAAACTAGGACCCCCAAGGCACCTATTGAGATGCATAGTGAGCACTTGGAACCCCCAGGTGCTTCACAAATTGATCCATAAAAATGAAAAAGTGTTTTTTTTTTTCACTTATTCAATTTTATGAATCAATTTGTGAAGCACCTGGGGGTTCCAAGTGCTCATTATGCATCTAGATAGGTGCCATGGGGGGTCTAGTTTCCAAAATGGGGTCACTTGTGGGGGAGCTCCAATGTTTGGGCACACAGGGACTCTTCAAATGCCACATGGTATCCGCTAACAATTTGAGCCGACAATTTGTTAGCGGATACCATACTTCATAAATTAATTCAATAGTCCATCGAAGTATGGTACCTTTTGAAGCAGTCTTTCATACACAGGCCAGGTTTGTCAGGGCAGGTGTCACATTGATAAATGGTGTCCTTGCGTATTCCACTTTTATAACACACTCGGCACCTCTTTTGTGACTTTCCTTTTTTTCCGCTGTGAGGGATCTGCCCTGGGAAATGCTGGCCTGGTACAATTCTTGGTCCTTCAATTCCAGAAGTACTGGGGCCCTCTCTGTCACTGCTGCCAAATATCAGGGCCTTGATAACTGTTTCCTGAAACTGAAGGTACGACGCAGAAGTCTGGACTGCACATTGTGACAGAAGGAAAGCATTGTGCATTGCCATCTGTACAATGTGCACGGCCAGCTTCTTGTACCACACTCTGGACTTTCTCAAAGCACTGTATGGCTGGAGGACTTGATCAGAGAGATCAACTCCCCCCATGTACTTGTTGTACCCCACTACACAGTCTGGTTTGACGACCTGTGTAGTGGAACCTCGTACAGTGCTGAGTGTGCTGCCATCACCATGTATGGTGGTCAAGAAAAGGACATCCCTTTTGTCCTTGTACTTGACCATCAACAGGTGGTCGCTACATTGGGCTCTGCTCTCACCCCTTTTGAGCAGCTGCCCAATTAGCGTCTTTGGGAGGCCTTTCTGAATTTCGCGGACAGTACCGCAGGCTGCGGTACGTCGCGCAGAGAGGGACTGGAAGAGCGGGATACTTGTATAAAAGTTATCCACGTAGAAGTGATAACCTTTATCAAGCAGTGGGTGCACCAAGTCCCACACAATTTTCCCACTCACTCCCAGAACAGGGGGGCATTCAGGGGGTTCAATCCGGGAGTCCTTCCCTTCATAAACTCTAAACTTGTGAGTGTATCCTGAGGTACTCTCACAAAGTTTATACAGCTTGATCCCATACCTTGCCCTCTTACTGGGCAGGTACTGCCGGAATCCAAGCCGCCCCTTAAAAGAAATTAAGGACTCATCCACACAAATGTCCCTTTGGGGCACGTACACTTCACCAAACTTGTTGTTGAAGTGTTCGATGACCGGCCGAACTTTGAAAAGACGATCAAAGTTCGGGTCATCGCATGCAGGACACCTTGCATTATCTTGGTAATGCAAGAACTTGTAGATGGCCTGAAAACGTGTCCGGGGCATGAACATTCGGAACACTGGAGTGTTATACAAAACGTCAACACTCCAGTATTGCCGAAGCTCGGGCTTCTTCAAGTTCCCCATAAGAAGGACCAGGCCCCAAAACTTCATCATTTCTACTGCGTCTACAGGAGACCAGTTAGAAAATGATGAAGAGGGGTTTTGTTCTAAAAATTGATGAGCGTATAAATTAGTTTGGCCCACCATGAGGTTTATAAAATCCTCAGAGAAAAAGACTTTGAAAAAGTCTATTTCTGTGAGGCCGGTGGTGTCAAACTTGATTCCTGATTCCGCTACGAAATCAGGAATCAGCGGCTCATAATTTTCGGGGGGCGAAGTCCATATAGGCTCAGTAGTGGGGGGCGCTGGAACATCTCTCCTGCGACGACGGCGGGGCGGGCCAGCAGAACCTGAGGAAGAGGAGGAAGAAGAGAAGGAGGAAGACGACGAGGAGTCGGAAAAAGAAAGAAATGTGGGATCCTCACCCTCACTGTCAGTGTCGGAGGCAAGAATAGCGTAAGCCTCCTCCGCTGAATAATGAGTTTGGGATGAGCAGGACATTGTTTGTTATGTATGTGGTGCGTGTGTGTCAATTCTTTGAGAGTGTGTGTGTGTCAGTACTTTATTTAGAGTGTGTGGAAAAAGGAAATACTGTATGTGGTGCAAACAGCGAGCACGAGTGTGGATTGGTGAACTATGCCACCGATCAATACTCGGCGGCTGCTGGATGTGCGCACAAATGTGTGGGGAGTGGGAAGAGGGGAATTGGGTTGGATGAGGGGAGATCAGATTACTTACCAAAGTCCTCTCTGTTCTTTCAGGACCGGGAGCCCGTAGCAGGAGCCCGGCGCTGGTGACCGGGAGCCCGGAGCAGGAGACCGGGAGCCCGGAGCAGGAGACCGGGGGCCCGGAGCAGGAGACCGGGAGCCCGGAGCAGGAGACCGGGGGCCCGGAGCAGGAGACCGGGAGCCCGGAGCAGGAAGACGGGAGCCCGGAGCAGGAAGACGGGAGCCCGGAGCAGGAGACCGGGAGCAGGAGACCGGGGGCCCGGAGCAGGAGACCGGGGGCCCGGAGCAGGAGACCGGGGGCCCGGAGCAGGAGACCGGGAGCCCGGAGCAGGAAGACGGGAGCCCGGAGCAGGAGACCGGGAGCCCGGAGCAGGAGACCGGGAGCCCGGAGCAGGAAGACAGGAGCCCGGAGCAGGAGACCGGGAGCCCGGAGCAGGAAGACAGGAGCCCGGAGCAGGAGACCAGGAGCACGGAGCAGGAGACTGGTACTGGAGCTGGAGATCAGAAGCAAAAGAATTAAAGAATTAACAGGGACACTGGGGTGAGGCGGATTGGGATGGGAAGGGGGGTAAAAAGACAGGGGAGTGGGAAGAGGGGTAAAAAGACAGGAGAGTGGGAAGAGGGGGATTGGGGTGGATGAGGGGAGATCAGAGATGGACTTACCAAAGGGTCAGCAGGACTGGAACAGAAGACCCAGAGCAGGAGCCCGGGAGCCCGGAGCAGGAGACCAGGAACCCGGAGCAGGAGACCAGGAGCCCGGTGCAGGAGACCAGGAGCCCGGTGCAGGAGACCAGGAGCCCGGCGCTGTTGACCGGGAGCCCGAAGCTGGTGACCGGGAGCCCGGCGCAGGAGCCCGGGAGCAGTAGACCAGGAGCCCGGAGCAGGAGACCAGGAGCCCGGAGCAGGAGACCAGTACTGGAGCTGGAGATCAGAAGCAAAAGAATTAACAGGGACACTGGGGTGAGGCGGATTGGGGTGGGAAGGGGGGTAAAAAGACAGGGGAGTGGGAAGAGGGGTAAGAAAACAGGGGAGTGGGAAGAGGGGGATTGGGGTGGATGAGGGTACTCTGATTGGAGCAATCGATGTCATCATCGATCGCTCCAATCACAGCAGTCTGGGGGATTGAATCACATTACAGGGGGTCATGGGGCGGTGACAGGCAGGTCACAAGCCGGTCACCGCCCCATGACCGCCCTGTCACCGCGCAGTCGCGCTACGATAGGTGCGATCGATGTGATCGGCGATCGCACCGATCATAGCAGTCCGGGGCCAGGGCTGGGGTGTCCTAGCAACAGTCTAGGATCGGTGCTCATAGGAGCACCGATCCTAGGCTGCAGATCACTGTTTCCGGCAATCACATTGCCGGAAACAGTGAGAAATGCTGTGATTGGCTGTTCAGATTTGAACAGCCAATCACAGCGATCGCTGGTGCGGGGGGGCGGCGACAGCCCCCGGGATGATGACGCCATCTACCAGGAGGTAAGATGGCACCGTAACTTTAATGCTGTCACCGCGACTTAAGTCGCGGTGCCGCATTAAAGATATGACGTACTAATACGGGTCTGGCTCTTAAGTCCCAGGGCACAGACGCGTATTAGTACGTCAGATGTTATTAAGGGGTTAAAGTGGCCACTTGCAAGTTGTTCTCCTGTTTGAATCTCCTCTGAAGAGTGGCATAATGGGCTCCTCAAAACAACTGTCAAATGATCTGAAAACAAAGATTATTCAACATAGTTGTTCAGGGTAAGGATACAAAAAGCTGTCTCAGAGATTTAACCTGTCAGTTTCCACTGTGAGGAACATAGGAAGGAAATGGAAGAACACAGGGACAGTTCTTGTTAAGGCCAGAAGTGGCAGGCCAAGAAAAACATCAGAAAGGCAGAGAAGAAGAATGGTGAGATCAGTCAAGGACAATCCTCAGACCACCTCCAGAGAGCTGCAGCATCAACTTGCTGGAGAGGGTGTCACTGTGCATCGGTCAACTATACAACACACTTTGCACAAGGAGAAGCTGTATGGGAGAGTGATGCGAAAGAAGCCGTTTCTGCAAGCACGCCACAAACAGAGTCGGCTGAGGTATGCAAAAGCACATTTGGAGAAGCCAATTTCATTTTGGAAGAAGGTCCTGTGGACTGATGAACCCAAGATTGAGTTGTTTGGTCATACAAAAAGGCGTTATGCATGGCGGCAAAAAACACAGCATTCCAAGAAAAACACTTGCTACCCACATTAAAGTTTGGTGGAGGCTCCATCATGCTTTGGAGCTGAGTGGCCAATGCCGGCACCGGGAATCTTGTTAAAGTTGAGGGACGCATGGATTCCACTCAGTATCAGCAGATTCTTGACAATAATGTTCAAGAATCAGTGATAAAGTTGAAGTTACGCAGGGGATGGATCTTTCAGCAAGACAATGATCCAAAACACCGCTTCAAATCTACTCAGGCATTCATGCAGAGGAACAATTACAATGTTCGGGAATGGCCATCCCAGTCCCCAGACCTGAATATCATTGAACATCTGTGGGATCATTTGAAGAGGGCTGTCCATGCTCGGCGACCATCAAACTTAACTGAACTGGAATTGTTTTGTAAAGAGGAATGGTCAAAAATACCTTCATCCAGGATCCAGGAACTCATTAAAAGCTACAGGAAGCGACTAGAGGCTGTTATTTTTGCAAAAGGAGGATCTACTAAATATTAATATCACTTTTCTGGTGAGGTGCCCATGCTTATGCACCTGTCAAATTTTGTTTGAATGCAGATTGCACATTTTCTGTTAGTACAATAAACCTCATTTCAAGGCAGAAACATTACTGTGTCCAACAGTTATAACATATATCAAACTGAAATAGCTGTTGCAAAAACACCAATTTTTCGAAAACATTAAGCTTAAGATTAATAGGGGTGCCCAAACTTTTTCATATAACTATGTACGAGCTCAAAAAAAAAAAACAATATGAGAACTCAACATAACAACGGCCCGAAACGGGCAGCAGGGTGGGAGCTGTGTCCCCCAATTAGAGGCTAAGAGAAAGAGATTTTAGGGTGAGCACACAAAAATCTCCTTTACTCTGTCGCCTCATTGGGGGACACAGGACCATGGGACGTCCCAAAGCATTCCCTGGGTGGAAAGCAATGGACAAATATTGTGTAGACAGGCCCCTATAATTGGGGCACCGCCGCCTGCAGGATACACCTACCCAGGCTCGCATCTGCCGAGGATTGGGTATGAACCCTGTAGTGTTTGGTAAACGTGTGTAGGCTAGTCCAGGTGGCTGCCTTACACAATTGTTGTGCCGAAGCCTGGTGCCGAATGGCCCAGGAGGTCCAACCGCACGTGTAGAGTGTGCCGTAATACCTGCTGGAAGAGGAGAATTTGAGGCGGAAGGCCTCTTGTATGGTGGATTTGATCCACCTGGCAAGGGTAGCGTTGGAAGCTGGCAGACCCTTGCGACCGTCTTCCAGAAGAAGGAAAAAAGAATAAGATTTCAGTAAGGGCGCAGTCCTAAACACATAGATACGCAATGCCCTGACAAGGTCAAGCGTATGCAGAGCATTCTCCACTCTATCAACCGGGACCGGACAGTGGGATGGCAGTGAAATTTCCTCATTGAGGTGGAGGTTGGACACAACCTTCGGAAGGAAGGATGGGACCATATGGAGAACTACCTTGTCCTGGTAAAAAGCCAGGAAGGGCCATCTGCAGGTGAGTGCTGTTAGTTCAGACACCCTGCGTAGCGAGGTGATTGCCACCGGGAAAACCACTTTCTGGGATAGAAGCAGAGTGGGACTTCCCTAAGGGGTTCAAAGGGTTTTTCATGCAATGCTGTCAGCACCAGGTTGAGGTCCCACGCTTCTAGTGGTCGTCTGTAGGGGGGAACCAATCGTGAAACCCCCTGAAGAAATGTCCTTACTTGTGGCTTGTTAGCAATGCACCTTTGAAAAAGCACTGAGAGAGCTGATACCTGGCTCTTAAGGGAGGCCAGGGACAGTCTGGCCTCCAGACCCGATTGTAGAAACCCAAGTACCCTGGGGAGGGAATAAGGGAATGGGGTCTGGCCACGAGATTCACACCAGGTAAAGAAGGCTTTCCAGGTACGGTAATAAATCTTAGCAGAAGTTGGCTTCCGTGCCCTGATCATGGTTCCAATGACGTCCGGCGAGAACCCTGACTGGGTTAGAACCCAGGTCTCAATGGCCACGCCGTCAATTTGAGGGCCCCTAAGTTCTGGTGGTAGAACGGGCCTTATGACAGAAGATCCGGGCGGTCGGGGAGATGCCAGGGGACGTCTGCTGTGAGCTGTACGATGTCGGCATACCATGTACGTCTGGGCCAGTCCGGTGCGATTAGGATGGTTGGAACTCCCTCTTGCTTGATCTTCCTCACGACTCTGGATATCAGGGGGAGAGGTGGAAAAATGTACAGGAGCTGGAACTGGGTCCAGTCCTGAACCAGGGCATCCGCTCCTAGCGCCCACGGGTCGTGTGTTCTGGCCATGAAGTTGGAGACCTTGGCATTGAAGTGGGATGCCATTAGGTCCACGTCCGGAGTCCCCCAGCGATGGCAGATCTGTCGAAAAACTTCGGGATGGAGAGACCACTCTCCCGAGTCCATTCCTTGCCGGCTGAGGAAGTCTGCTTCCCAGTTGTTCACCCCCGGAATGTGGACCGCAGAGAGAATCGAACCTGTGTCTTCCGCCCAGTGGAGAATGTGTGTCACTTCTCGCATCGACTGGGCACTGCGGGTCCCCCTTTGGTGATTCACATATGCCACAGCCGTGGCATTGTCCGACTGTACTCTAATGTGAGAGGCTGCCAGTAAGAAATGGAAGGCTCTCAACGCCAGAAGGATGGCACGAATTTCCAAGATGTTGATGGGCATGGTCGCTTCCGCTGGGGACCACTTGCCCTGTGCTCTGTGGTGTAGGTGCACCGCACCCCAACCCGTCAGGCTCGCGTCGGTGGTCAGAACCTTCCATTGACCCGTGAGAAAGGATTTCCCCTTTGTTAGTGAGGTTGGCTTGAGCCACCAGTGCAGGGACCTCCTGGTTGACGACGTCAGCTGAAACTCCCTGTCGAGAGAAAAAGGGTTCCTGTCCCATGACTTGAGGATGGCTAGTTGGAGAGGCTGGGGAAATGGGACCGCTTCTATTGCCGCCACCATCCTGCCAAGGACTCTCATGGCAAACCGGAGAGATCGAGGGGGTTTGCTGAGGAGAGTGCGAACTTCTAGACGGAGAGGCAGTGCCTTGTCCTTGGGAAGGAGCACTAGACCCCTGAAGGTGTTGAGTAGCATTCCCAGGAAGGTCAGAGACTGACTCGGGGTTGGTGATGACTTTTGTAGGTTGACTAACCAGCCCAGGCGACTCAGAGTGTCGATTGTGATTGAGACGCTGAGCTCGCAGTCCTTGAAGGTGGGAGCCTTGATAAGGAGATCGTCCAGGTATGGAACGACTACTATGCCTCTGGAGTGCAGGACGTCCTGCACTCCTGCAGTCCGAAGGGACTCCATGCGTTAGTGACGTACCCGTATGTAGCACCCTGAGGATTCGGCTGCTACAGGGGTATTGCACCTCAACCCAGAGGTGTGATATTCCACTCCCGGGTAAGGAAGGAGTGTGGAACTGAGCTCGGTAGGCTGCATGCACTACACACATCCCATTTCCGAGGAGCAGACCGACGGTACTCCCACTTAGAAATGTGCAGGTACGACCGAGTCTGTTCCTGGCTGGAGTGGGAGGGGGGTGGTACATCCCAAGTAGTGTAGGGGCAGATAGGGGGAGCAGCCTGGGTAAAGATAGGAGCTCATTGGGTGCTGGTCACCTGAGCTCACACATAGAGGGTGTATATAAGGTGGGCACCATCAGAGAACAGGGTCAGATGCAGAGAACAAGTCAGCAAGCAGAGGAGAAGAGAGACCCAGAGTGAGAGAGGAGAAGAGAGACCCAGAGGGGGAAACAGAAAAGAGGACTCCAAGAACCCAACTTAAATCCCCGGGTGAAGAGTCGGCACAGGGTACCGGATCCCAAACTGGCGGGGGCAGAAAACACACCCTAGCCAGAGACCGGAGGCCGTGGGCAGCATCTGCCACGGCCACCCATCACATCCACCCCGAAGGCACACCACATGAAGGGTCAGGGAACCCAAGGCCAAGGGTGTCCCAACAGAAGGCCCGAGGGAGCTGGACCTAGGTGGATCACTGGTGGGGACGGCCAGAGAACGGGACAGAAGGAGAGCTCAGGGCCACGCTCCGGACTTGTTTGGGGGTTGGCTGGATCCAGGACCTGGTGGACGCAGCACGGCTCGGGTGGTCACTCGAAGCTGGAGTGACCAGTACAACATCTGCAGTAAGTAAACACCCTTAACTGCACAACCCGACTCTGTCTTCATTGCCGTCTGCACTGCACCACCACAACCCCCATCCTCTGCACCTGTCCCCCCTGAGGCTATATCCCTCCCGTTGGGGGTTATCCCACCAAGCTGCGCACCCACCATCAGCCTCAGCGGACCCTGCTGCAGCGGCGGCCACAGTGACCGCATCACAACGGGTGGCGTAGTCGACACAAAAGAACTCTTAATAACATCTGTAGGACTGCCACATAACACTGAGTTTGACGCCCTGGGCACGGGCCGGGTCACAGCCGCTCGGAGACTACAGCCCCCCATCTGATCCGGTGCCGGGTATTCCCCTCAAAAAGGAATATGTCCCAGGGGGCGCGTCAACTTTGGCGTAGTCGGCAGGATTACGTGCCCGCAACACCCGGGTACTGCGTGCCTGAAGAAAAGTGCAAGTTTACCTCAGGAAGAAGTCTCCCGCCGGTTCCGGAGGGTCCACGCCATCGGACCCCATCACAGGTCGTTTCCCGCCGATTGTCCGCCATTTCCAGCTTGTTCCCGCCATCTGCAGAGTTTCCCGCCACTGGGCGACGCTTCCCGCCAAATCCGAAGATTTCCCGCCTTGGAAGAGCAGCGGACGCCATTATGGGCGTGCCAAAGGAGGGCAAGAGGCCGCCTCCCATCGTGGGCCAGGACAGAAAATGGCGCCAAAAGTGGAAACCGCCCCCACCAACAGAGACTGTGATGCTGGAGGTGTCTGTCAGCGTGAAAGAACTACCCCTGGAGCTGACAGTCACCGAGTTGCCCCGGGACCGCCCTCGAAGTGGGAGGAGACGAAAGAAAAGAACGAAGATGGGTGCCGCCTGGAGCAGTCTGGAGCGAGCGCACCCGGAGACAAGAAGTCTAACGAGCAGTCTGGAGCGAGCGCACCCGGAGACAAGAAGTCTAACGAGGAGTCTAGAGCGAGCGCACCCGGAGGCAAGAAGCCTGGAGAAGAATATCGGAGGAGCTTACCCGGAGATGGCGAGAAAGCAGAGCAGCACCGGCCCGTTGGCCAGGAGCCTGCTAGAAACCGAGGAGGGAGAGCAGAGCAGCACCGGCCCGCTGGCCAGGAGCCTGCTGGAGACGACTGTAGGAGAGCAGAGCAGCACCGACCCGTTGGTCAGGAGCCTGCTGGAAACAACGACCCCACTAGGACTAGTGGAGGTCCTAGCACAGCTCCCCCGAGACCGGGAGTGTGCACAGACCGCTCTGGAGGGCCTCGCAAGGAGGATGGCCCGGGTGCAGCGAGAGACGTTGGCGGAGTGGAGCCGTGAGATGGCCCAGCAGACCGAGACCTGTGAGCGGAGCACGCCACCCGAGACGAGGAGACAGACCGCCTCTGAGGATGGCGCGGGAGGATTGAAGGCCGGAGACGGCGCCGAGAAGGGAGCCGAACGAGTGGAGGCAGGTAAAGGGGTCGTCTATACCCCAAACCGGGAAACCGCGTGCCTGCCCCAGCTCCCCGTCGCAGAGCCCGAAGTCTATCCTGCCGTGCCCGTCGCTGCAACGTCACCGCCGCAGACTAGGCCTCAAACGGGAGCCGCGACCCCTGTGACGTCACACGCCTCGACCCCGAGCGTGACCAAGCAGGAAGTACCACCAGCCTGGTCGCAAGGCCTAGTACCCCCGGGCGCCGCAATACCAACAGCGCCCCCTACCTCCGCGGAGCCCCCGGCCTGGTCGCAGGGCCAAGTAGCCCAGGGCGCCGCCGTCCTTACGGTGCCCTTTACCTTCCAGATACCCCAGGCCTGGCCGCAAGGCCCGGGCAACCCGGGCGCCACCACCACCGCGCCCATAAGACCAAGGGTGCCGCATCTGGGAGAGGACCTGTACGCCCAGCATACGTGCCCGGATGGGCAGCCATTTATATGGCCACCGGAGTTCCACCATCCCCGACTCCGGAGAGAGAGACCCCTGGATGAACCCCTGATCCCGGCTCCAAAGCCCGTAAAGAGGATCTCGCCCCCGCTAGCGGAAGCACAGTTTGAGTGGGACCCCACCGGAGAAGATCTTATGGGGTTCACTCAAGAGACTCGGGCAGCTGCAGCGGAGCGTGCTGAGTGCTGCCGCCAACAGCTCGAGGACTTCGAGAGGGAGCGGAGAGAGAGGCGGGTCCGGGAACAGCAAGCTCAAGTAAAGAGCGCGGAGCAGAAGAGCCGGGCCAGGAGAGACCCCCGTGCAGCGCATAGTCCCCGCACCACCGGGACTGTGATAAAGTTTAACCTGCAGCATGGGTGGGGCTTCATCCGAGACCACCACACCCTAGGCGACGTCTTCGTAACCAGGAGAGACGTTGAGTCCCACCTACCGGAGGGACACAGAGGTCGTGACCTTTACATCGGGGACGAGGTCACCTTCACCCGGCACAAGTGTGCCAAAGGACCTTACGCCCTCCACGTACACCGCCTGACGGAGGAGGAGTTGCGGTGCGAGGAGGAGGAGCAAGAGGACCCGGACGGGTCTGAAGTTACAACCAGCTACAAGCAAAGAGCAGGAGGAAGACGTCGTTGAGTGCGGCAGAGCAGTAGATGTAAATAGTTACCCGACCGGGTACCAAAGAAACTGTTGCTACATATATATAGTCCCCGTTGGGACCAGCATGAGTGAACTATTTACCCGTTATTCCGTAATCCCACAGGCTGAGGACTGTGAGCAGCCATTCCCTTCCCTTTACCTGGCCGAGGACTGAGAGCGGCCAACTTCCCCTGTAAATAGTTGCGCTTCCTAAAGCGCCCCCTACTGGTTTTATAAGAAAACCAGTTTTCCAAAGACTGTCGCACTGTACCCGGTCACACGTTGCACAGTGACCGGAGGAGGAGCCAGAGGCGACGAGAAAGTTTTATATATATAATGTTTTATATATTTTATATGTTTATGAAAAATTTGTATGTTTTGGTGTTATGTCTTACAGCCCGAGGACGTGCTGTGATTTACCAGGGGGGAATGTAGCACCCTGAGGATTCGGCTGCTACAGGGGTATTGCACCTCAACCCAGAGGTGTGATATTCCACTCCCGGGTAAGGAAGGAGTGTGGAACTGAGCTCGGTAGGCTGCATGCACTACACACATCCCATTTCCGAGGAGCAGACCGACGGTACTCCCACTTAGAAATGTGCAGGTACGACCGAGTCTGTTCCTGGCTGGAGTGGGAGGGGGGTGGTACATCCCAAGTAGTGTAGGGGCAGATAGGGGGAGCAGCCTGGGTAAAGATAGGAGCTCATTGGGTGCTGGTCACCTGAGCTCACACATAGAGGGTGTATATAAGGTGGGCACCATCAGAGAACAGGGTCAGATGCAGAGAACAAGTCAGCAAGCAGAGGAGAAGAGAGACCCAGAGTGAGAGAGGAGAAGAGAGACCCAGAGGGGGAAACAGAAAAGAGGACTCCAAGAACCCAACTTAAATCCCCGGGTGAAGAGTCGGCACAGGGTACCGGATCCCAAACTGGCGGGGGCAGAAAACACACCCTAGCCAGAGACCGGAGGCCGTGGGCAGCATCTGCCACGGCCACCCATCACATCCACCCCGAAGGCACACCACATGAAGGGTCAGGGAACCCAAGGCCAAGGGTGTCCCAACAGAAGGCCCGAGGGAGCTGGACCTAGGTGGATCACTGGTGGGGACGGCCAGAGAACGGGACAGAAGGAGAGCTCAGGGCCACGCTCCGGACTTGTTTGGGGGTTGGCTGGATCCAGGACCTGGTGGACGCAGCACGGCTCGGGTGGTCACTCGAAGCTGGAGTGACCAGTACAACATCTGCAGTAAGTAAACACCCTTAACTGCACAACCCGACTCTGTCTTCATTGCCGTCTGCACTGCACCACCACAACCCCCATCCTCTGCACCTGTCCCCCCTGTGGCTATACCCCTCCCGTTGGGGGTTATCCCACCAAGCTGCGCACCCACCATCAGCCTCAGCGGACCCTGCTGCAGCGGCGGCCACAGTGACCGCATCACAACGGGTGGCGTAGTCGACACAAAAGAACTCTTAATAACATCTGTAGGACTGCCACATAACACTGAGTTTGACGCCCTGGGCACGGGCCGGGTCACAGCCGCTCGGAGACTACAACCCCCCATCTGATCCGGTGCCGGGTATTCCCCTCAAAAAGGAATATGTCCCAGGGGGCGCGTCACGTACATATTTGTTGAGCTGTTTTAGGTCCAGTATGGGCCGTATGCCTCCTCCTTTCTTGGGGACTACGAATAAATTGGAGTAGAACCCTCGGCCGCGGGGACCGGTAATATGACTCATGCTTGAAGAAGCGAGAAGACCGCTTGGCGGAAGGCACGAGCCTTGGCTGGCGGTTTTGGAGGAACAGAAAGAAAGAGTCTGTTTGGTGGATTGGAAGTGAACTCTATTTTGCATCCCGAAGACACTAGTTCCCTGACCCACCTGTCTTCTGTAATAGGCAGCCAGACTTGATGAAAAAGCAAAAGTCGGTCACCTATAGGTGGGGTGTCTTCCGGAGTCCATGAGTCATGATGAGGAGGAAGTCTGAGATTTTCCTCCTTTGGACTTTGACTAGCCTGCTTTTGACTGCCAGGTCTTGTCCGACTTTTGAGTCGACCGTGAGTTGTCTCTGTGTGGGGAGTGGTTGCTATTTTGTGCTGGCCTCGAGACGGACCAGCACGAAGAGTTCCGAAAGGATCGGAATCGAGTTTGGTTACTCTTCTTGTAAGTGCGTTTGGGTTGCAGTTGGGGGAGAGAGGTACTCTTACCCCCGGTGGCGTTGGATATCATCGTGTCCAACTATTCACCAAAAAGTCGACCACTGAGGTACGGGAGGTGCGTGAGGGACCTCTTAGAGGCTGCATCTGCTTTCCATTCCCGCAGCCAGAGGATACACCGAATATTGATGGCGTTTGATGCTATCCCCGCTGCACCCCTTGCAGAATCCAGAGCTGCATGAAGCGTGCAATCTGCTACAACTGCTATTTGAACCGCTTGGTCCAACAGCTCAGGAGCAGATACTTGGAGGCCAGCTTGTAAAGGAGTGACTGTGCTGCTAGCCTAGAGACTGGGAGATCCACTTCGGGTGGATCTGTCCATTCCTTGGTGGCCTCCTGTGAGAAGGGGTACCGCGCCTCCAGATATTTGCGATTAGTAAACTTCTACTCAGGCTGTGAGAACTGCTTTTTAAGGATCGACTTAAACTCTGAGTGGTCAAAGAAGACCTTAGGCGGCTTCAGAACTCCTTCAAAAGGAAATCTTGTGTTGTGGTGCCTCCGGGGGCGGATCAGAAATGTCCAGCACCCGATGGATGGACGAGGTTACGTCCTCAACTAGCGCTGTATTGCTAGGGGGAATTGGGATCAGGGACCCTTCAGTTTCCTTGTCTGAGTCGGAATTACAGATGCCTTCCGAATCCTGTGTATCGCTAAGGCATCTCCTGCTGGGTGAACCGGGGTGGAGGTCTGGTCGGGGATCGCTGTGGAAAACTGCATTGTCTGTCCCTGGTAGGGGACGGTCTAGATGACCTGGAACTACGGTGTCTCTCTCTAGAAGGGGATGACCGTGTGCTATAGGATGACGCAGATGAACGTGACCTGTGGGTTCGCTTGCGTCGTGACCTAGACGTGGATGTGCCCGGGTCGTCATGTCCCTGAGTCGAGCCTTCCCTTTGCTGGGTAGCGTTCATAGCCGAGGCATGACTCTGCAGAGCCTGAAGCAATGTGGAGGTTAGGTTATCTATAGACTGCGTCATAGATTGCGACATCTGAGTGACCCATTCCGGCATGGAATTAGACACCGAAGCATTGACAGGGGCTTCTTGGGGCTCTGGCACAGTAGTCTGGATGCAGTCTTGGCAGCACGGGTGCGTGCTGCCACTGGGGAGAGTATTGCTGCAGGCTGTACAGAGTGCATAATAGCAGTCCTGCCTGGTTCTCTTGGACCTTGAGCCAGGCATAATGCACTGGGGTGGCTATGCAGAGGGCCCTACAGGGTTGGCTATGCAGAGGAGCCTATAAGGAATAATGGATTCACAGCCGAGGAAGAACTCAAGCTGTGATCTTATCCCACCAGTGTGTCCGTAGTTCCAGCGCCGAAGATCCACAGTCCTGTGCCCCCCGGAGACTGGCTGGTCTTCCCTTATCCTGCAGCAGATAATGGCCGCCGGAGTAAAGTTAAGAAAGAAGTGGGGTTGAGAGCTGAAAAGGGCGGCAGAACTGTGTGAAATCGCGCCCTTTCAGTCTCGATCTGCCCCCTCTATGACACTGTAGAGTGTCAAATTTGTCATCCGGGGGGGCGGGCCGGGGAGAGGAGGTGGTGGCTTCGGCTAGGCCGAAGCCGCGGCCTAAATTAGATGCCTGATGCCCAAAGGGACTCCAGACTGGCGCGGAAGTCCAGGAGGGGGACGGATCTGAACCGGACCCCCCCGGATTTAAAGGCAGGATAGCGGTGGGGTATGAGCGGAAGGGGGAGCCCTGTGAAGAGTCCCCCTGAGGCACCATAGAGCTGGTGCTGCCGCAGAAACAGGGCGCAGGGAGGCCTGTGCCTCTGTTGTGTCATGCCTGCCTGCACACCCCCTGGCCCCAACAGGAGCCCGCAGTAGGACTGGGGTCCCTGGATTGAGCCGTAGTGTGCTGGCTGCTGGGAGCTGCTGCCTGTACAGGCCCTACCTGAGGCGTTTCAACCTAATACCCCCAGGGTGGGGATTAGGGAGGTGCTGCTGTCACCGTCAGGGGGCTATATCCTCACCTCGACCTCAACCCAGAAACCAAAAGGAATTGGGGAAGGAGGGGGGTCTCGATTTCGAACCAGCACCCGAGGGGCTGGGGAAGGAGCGACATGGGGAATAGCCATCTCGACTTCAACCGTGCACCTCGTAATAAGAGGCCGAGGAAGGAGCCATGCCGGGAGTCTCGCAGTAGACCCACTTTTCTTCATCTGTAATCCCGTCGGAGAAAACGGAGTAAAAGTTTTAGGTGTGCCTCCTATGCGACACTAAGCAAAAACTGGAGAAGGCTGATGCCGTCCAGGGGTGTATACTGCAGAGGAGGAGCCACGGTTAATCTTTTTCAGATTATGCATAGTGTTCCCTTAGTGGACAGCAGCATAACACCCAAGGTCCTGTGTCCCCCAAAGAGGCGACAGAGTAAAAGGCATGCGGATTTACATGCGCTTTTTTAAGTGTTTTTGTACATCAATGAATGCTTTTTGGAGCTAAATAAAGGTGGTGGGACATTGCTTAGGCTCTTGGATTACCATAAGAACTTGGGTGTTTATACTGGTTCATTTAAATGATTAAAGAATGGGTCTGTTGTATTTCAGATAAAGTGTTTATGACGCGCCCCCTGGGACATATTCCTTTTTGAGGGGAATACCCGGCACCGGATCAGATGGGGGGTTGTAGTCTCCGAGCGGCTGTGACCCGGTCCCGTGCCCAGGGCGTCAAGCTCAGTGTTATGTGGCAGCTTTACAGATGTTACTAAAGTTCTTTTGTGTCGACTACGCCACCCGTTGTGATGCGGTCACTGTGGCCGCCGCTGCAGCAGGGTCCGCTGAGGCTGATGGTGGATGCGCAGCTTGGTGGGATAACCCCCAACGGGAGGGGTATAGCCTCAGAGGGGACAGGCGCAGAGGATGGGGGTTGTGGTGGTGCGGTGCAGCCGGCAATGAAGACAGACTCGGGTTGTGCAGTTAAGGGTGTTTACTTACTGCTGATGTTCCGGTCACTCCAGCTGCTAGTGACCACCCGAGCCGTGCTGCGTCCACCAGGTCCTGGATCCAGCCAACCCCCAAACAAGTCCGGAGCGTGGCCCTGAGCTCTCCCTCTGTCCTTTCTTCAGCCGTCCCCACCAGTGATCCACCTAGGTCCAGCTCCCTCGGGCCTTCTGTTGGGACACCCTTGGCCTTGGGTTCCCTGACCCTTCATGTGGTGTGCCTTCGGGGTGAATGTGGTGGGTGACCGTGGCAAACGCTGCCCACGATCTCCGGTCTCTGGCTAGGGATTGTTTTTGCCCCCACCAGCTTGGGTTCCGGTACCCTGATGCTGACTCCTCACCCGGTGCTCTAATTTGGGTTCTTGGGTCCCTTCAGTCTTCCCCCTCTGGGTCTTTCTCTGCTCCACTCTCTCTCTCTCCAGGGCTGCTGTTTCCTTCTCTCTCCTCTCCAACTCACTTTCTGCGTCTGAACTTGTCCTCTGCAGCTGACTGACCCTGATCTAAGTTGGTGCCCTCCTTATATATCCCTCTATGTGTGAGCTCAGGTGACCAGCACCCAATGAGCTCCTATCACTACCCAAACTGCTCCCCCTATCTGCCCCTACACTACATGGGATGTACCACCCCCCTCCCACTCCAGCCAGGAACAGGCTCGGTTGTACCTGCACATTTCTAAGTGGGAGTACCGTCGGCCTGCTCCTCTGAAATGGGATGTATGTAGTGCATGCAGTCTATCTGAGCTCAGTTCCACACTCCATCCTTACCCGGGAGTGGAATATCACACCTCTGGGTTGAGGTGCAATACCCCTGTAGCAGCCGAATCCCCAGGGTGCTACATTCCCCCCTGGTAAATCACAGCACGTCCTCGGGCTGTAAAGACATAAAACACCAAAACATACAATTTTTTTTCATATAAACATATAAAACATATAAAACATTATATATATAAAACTTTTTTATATAAACATTCTCGTAGACTTCTCTTGTCTCTGGTTCCTCCTCCGGACACTGTGCAACGTGTGTCCGGGAAAAGTGCGACAGTCTCTTAGAAAAACTGGTTTTCTATAAAACCGGTAGGGGGCGCTTTAGGAAGCGCAACTATATACAGGGAAAGTTGGCCGCTCTCAGTCCTCGGCCAGGTAGAGGGAAGGGAATGGCTGCTCACAGTCCTCAGCCTGTGGGATTAAGGGGTTAACGGGTAAACAGTTCACTCAGCTGGTCCCAACGGGGACTATATATATATGTATCAACAGTTTCTTTGGTACCCGGTCGGGTAACTATTTACATCACTTCTCTGCCGCACTCAACGGCGTCTTCCTCCTGCTCTTTGCTTACAGCTGGTTGTTACTTCAGACCCGTCCGGCCATGTGAGCTGGCTGAACAAGTCCTCCCCCAGGTGTGGCACCCTTGGTATTGCGGGCGCGGGCGCGGTGGTGGTGGCGCCCGGGTTGCCCAGGCCTTGCGGCCAGGCCTGGGGCACCTGGAAGGTGAAGGGCACCGTTAGGACGGCGGCGCCCTGGGCTACCTGGCCTTGCGGCCAGGCCGGGGGCTCCGCGGAGGTCGGGGGCGCTGTTGGTGGTGCGGCGCCCGGGGGTACTAGGCCTTGCGACCAGGCTGGTGGTAATTCCTGCTTTGTCACGCTCCGGATCGAGGCGCGTGACGTCACAGGGGTCGCTGCGGCGGCTTCCGGTCGGGGCCTAGTCCATAGCGGTGACATGGCGGCTACGGGCACAGCAGGGGGACTTTCGGGCTCTGCGACGGGGAGCTGGGGCAGGTAAGCGGTGTCACGGCTTGGGGTATAGGCGTCCCCTTTACCTGCCTCCATGCGTTCGGCTCCCTCCTCGGCGCCGTCTCCGGCCTTGGGTCCTCCCGCGCCATCCTCAGAGGCGGTCTGCTTCCTCTTCCAGGGTAGCGTGCTCCGTTGACTGGTCTCTGCTTGCTGGGTCATCTCCCGGCTCCACTCCGCCAGTATCTCGCGCTGTACCCGGGCCATCCTCCTTGCGAGGCCCTCCAGGGCAGTTTGTGCACACTCCCGGTCTCGGGGGAGCTGCGCTAAGATCTCCGCTAGACCTAGCGGGGTTGTGGACTCTAGCAGGCTCCTGACCATCGGGTCGGTGCTGCTCTGCTCTGCTTCCGGCAGGCTCCTGGCCAGCGGGCCGGTGCTGCTCTGCCCTCCTTCCTCGGTCTCTAGCAGACTCCTGGCCAGCGGGCCGGTGCTGTTCTGCTTTCTCTCCATCTCCGGGTGAGCTCCTCCGCTACTCCTCGTTAGACCTCTTGCCTCCGGGTGCGCTCGCTCCAGACTGCTCCAAGCGACACCCATCTTTTCTCTTCTCTTTCGTCTCCTCCCACTTCGAGGGCGGTCCCGGGGCAACTCGGTGACTGTCAGCTCCAGGGGTAGTTCTTTCACGCTGACAGACACCTCCAGCATCACAGTCTCTGTTGGTGGGGGCGGTTTCCACTTTTGGCGCCATTTTCTGTCCTGGCCCACGATGGGAGGTGGCCTCTTGCTCTCCTTTGGCACGCCCATAATGGCGTCCGCTGCTCTTCCAAGGCGGGAAATCTGCGGTTTTGGCGGGAAGCGTCGCCCAGTGGCGGGAAACTCTGCAGATGGCGGGAACAAGTTGGAAATGGCGGACAATCGGCGGGAAACGACTGGTGATGGAGTCCGATGGCGTGGACCCTCCGGAACTGGCGGGAGACTTCTTTCTGAGGTAAACTTGCACTTTTCTTCAGGCACGCAGTACCCGGGTGTTGCGGGCACGTAATCCTGCCGACTACGCCAAAGTTGACTAAAGTTCTTTTGTGTCGACTACGCCACCCGTTGTGATGCGGTCACTGTGGCCGCCGCTGCAGCAGGGTCCGCTGAGGCTGATGGTGGATGCGCAGCTTGGTGGGATAACCCCCAACGGGAGGGGTATAGCCTCAGAGGGGACAGGCGCAGAGGATGGGGGTTGTGGTGGTGCGGTGCAGCCGGCAATGAAGACAGACTCGGGTTGTGCAGTTAAGGGTGTTTACTTACTGCTGATGTTCCGGTCACTCCAGCTGCTAGTGACCACCCGAGCCGTGCTGCGTCCACCAGGTCCTGGATCCAGCCAACCCCCAAACAAGTCCGGAGCGTGGCCCTGAGCTCTCCCTCTGTCCTTTCTTCAGCCGTCCCCACCAGTGATCCACCTAGGTCCAGCTCCCTCGGGCCTTCTGTTGGGACACCCTTGGCCTTGGGTTCCCTGACCCTTCATGTGGTGTGCCTTCGGGGTGAATGTGGTGGGTGACCGTGGCAAACGCTGCCCACGATCTCCGGTCTCTGGCTAGGGATTGTTTTTGCCCCCACCAGCTTGGGTTCCGGTACCCTGATGCTGACTCCTCACCCGGTGCTCTAATTTGGGTTCTTGGGTCCCTTCAGTCTTCCCCCTCTGGGTCTTTCTCTGCTCCACTCTCTCTCTCTCCAGGGCTGCTGTTTCCTTCTCTCTCCTCTCCAACTCACTTTCTGCGTCTGAACTTGTCCTCTGCAGCTGACTGACCCTGATCTAAGTTGGTGCCCTCCTTATATATCCCTCTATGTGTGAGCTCAGGTGACCAGCACCCAATGAGCTCCTATCACTACCCAAACTGCTCCCCCTATCTGCCCCTACACTACATGGGATGTACCACCCCCCTCCCACTCCAGCCAGGAACAGGCTCGGTTGTACCTGCACATTTCTAAGTGGGAGTACCGTCGGCCTGCTCCTCTGAAATGGGATGTATGTAGTGCATGCAGTCTATCTGAGCTCAGTTCCACACTCCATCCTTACCTGGGAGTGGAATATCACACCTCTGGGTTGAGGTGCAATACCCCTGTAGCAGCCGAATCCCCAGGGTGCTACATTTACACTGTGTCTATGCTTTTTTTAAATTAAAGTTTGGTAATGAAAAGGTCTAATTGACACCTTGACATCACTAAACAAAAGAGCTGGGTGTCAGCTAGTCCCATTCAATCAATCTTCATTAGCATTTCTATTCATGTAATTTATGCGACTTGTGTGAGATGCTAATTTTAGCCTGGGAAGGTGCCATTAGGCAAACATGGTCCCTGGCCATTAAATAACATCTCACAGCTGGTTTGTTAGCCGCTACATCCCCCGATCAGCACTCAGCAGCGCTTTGGACACAACGTATTTATGTTGCATCCAAAACGTGATGTTCTAACGCCGCACTTTTGTTGTCGGTACATGTGAATCCACCACATATAATGACACTTCAGGTCGGTCAAAATCTGCAGCAGAGACTAGCGTGTGAGTTTGGGTTCGTGGCCACGATCAGGAGCCGCTGCAGGTTTGATGCGGCGTGTTTATACAGCGTCAAACCCGCAGCGTCCAGATGTTACAGCATAGTGGATGGGATCTCTAGAAATCCCACGTCCACTATGCGTGCATCAGAGGCTGCGAATCACCCGTGGACACTGACATGCGGTGCGTCTTTCAGGACCGCAGCATGTCAAGTTCTCTTGCGGAGTCGCTAGTCTCCGCAACAGAAAATTGACCACCAGAATGTATTGAATGCGGTAAATCAGCATGGTTCAGTGAACACATGTGGATTTACCTGTGTTCAATAGAATGCAGCATTTTGGACGCAGGAAAACTTTGCTTCCAAAGCGCTGCTACGTCTGAATTATGGGCACAGAGCCTAAGAAAAAAAAAATGGTGTGGGCTCCCGCATCATTTTTATAACCAGCAGAGGGAAAGCCGACCGCTGGGGGCTGATATTAATAATACAGAAAAAAGCCACACAATAGCTACAAAAAGGTGGGCGGATAGCCAGCCAAATGGCGAGCATCCGTCCAAAAGCACGCTGAAAGCATCATATCAAAAAAAGGAGGAAAGCTCAGCATATCATTGCAAAAAAGTATCTTTATTTAAACATATATAGAAAAATAGGTATTTAGACCAGACAAATTGTAGTTAAAAGATGACTGAGTAGGAACATACTAATACTCAAATATATGCACTAATAAGACAATGGTTTTAGCCCTTTGATATAGATAGGATTGCACACTAGCCCAAGGCAAAACATGAATCATAAATAGTGGAAGCAATGAATGTGCTATATATAATAAAAGCATTCCACTTGTCACTTGTGTCGGGTAAAGGAGTATTCTTAATGTAACAGAGAAAAGCATTGCCATATGTCAAGGGGGCGCACCAACATCTACCTAATACCAGGGCAAAATATATAATGAGAAGTATGTTACTTGTAGAAAGCTCTCACAGTCAGAGAGGGGAGGAGGGGGAGAGAAGAGAGTGTGGTGGTAGCATGGAGCCTGACGCGCGTTTCGCGGTAAAACCGCTTTCTCAAGGGCGGGTGATAGATGTATGGCGCCCCCAAGGCATATATATATATGTCCATATCCCTTTGATACTAGCGAAAATACATGCAGCTGTGATGCGGGGCGCGCACCCGGAAGTAGCCAGCTAAACCGGGGGCGTGTCCCGCAAATCACATGACATGAAGTAAAGCTGTAACGGCGCATGCGCGCGGGCGAGAGGGGCGCACCGCGCACGACCCGGCCGTCAAGCCGCTACTGCGCAAGCGCGAACCAAAAAGGTTCGCGCAGGCGCAGAGAGGCATGGAGACAGCCAGGCAAGCGCGCGACGCAATCTCCCCCATCATACACGCACGCGCACATCACGTCAGTGAATGGCACTGCCAATTGTAGATATAAGAAAGGAGAAGAACGGGGACAACGACTAGGAGCAGCCACGAGAGAGTATAACAGTATAACAATACAGGGATGAAACAGTAATAATACAAATGCCACTACAGAGTAATAGAGATTAGCCATATTCAGCAGCATCATCCCGGCATAGGTGTGTATTCTAATTTGTAATGCTCTCATCAGGACATATATCCCATAATGGATGTGATCACAGAATTCGCCAAATCAAATTGGGTTAGGGAAGCAGCCAAATCTATACACTCCTGAAACCAAAAAGAAAACACAAATAGAAAGGCCATAGTTAAAAACCAGAATGAAAAAATAAAATGAAAAAATAATATATAAATAATGAACAACCACCCAATATATGCATGTGTAAGGAGATTATATAGCTCCAAATAAGAAATGCATAGATTGTGGCTATAAGAATGGAGAGAAGCTCAGAGATTCGTTCAAGCCATAAGGTGTCACAGTGTTTAATCGTACAATCCATTGTGACTCTTTCTGAGCCAATAGCTTTTTGGCATTACCACCCCGTATCCCCATGTGTATTGCATCAATACCACGCACCATGAAAGAGCGGGGATTACAGTTATGTTTCAATTTAAAGTGCCGTGGTATTGTTTTTAGCTGAGCTAGATCGCTCGCCGAGGTAGCTGCTGCAATGTCACAAATATGCTCACGTGTGCGAACCCGTAGTTCCCTTGTGGTTAAACCAACATAGATCATGGGGCAGCTACACGTGGCATAGTAATGATGTTGGATGTACCGCAGGAAATATGGTGTCTGATATCGAATGTTCTGTGGCCATCAGCTGAACAAAAGCTGGTGTACCGCAAAACATTTGGACAGGCCACACAGTGTCCACATTTATAATTGCCTTTAATAGGGCCCCCAGAGCCAAAGGGTCGCGTTACCGGTGCAACGTAGTGACTCTTGGTCAATATGTCGCCAAGATTCCGACATCTCATTGGTGTCATTGATGGAAGAGACCCCGGGTGTCCCCTCAGGGAGGGCTCCACCATCAAGATACTCCAATGTTTTTGAAGGATGGCTCTCATGCTATCCCATTCGTGGTTATAGGTGGAGATGAAACGTATGGTTTCTTCCCTATCCGAAGATCGTATTTTCGGATGCAGGAGGACAGTACGAGGAGTCTTACATGCTCTATCATACCCCCTCCTAATACATCTCCGACTATAACCACGTTGCAGGAAGCGCTGTTTAAGGTCCTGTGCCTGACGCTGAAAGCTCTGTTCAGTAGAGCAGATGCACCTCATCCTCAGGAACTGTCCGACCGGGACAGCTCCAATTGTGGCTGGACTGTGGGCAGATCCCGCATGAATCAAAGCATTGACCGAGGTGGGCTTTCTGAACACGTCCGTCTGCAGGCCCCCATGGATGTCAACACACAGGGATATGTCCAGAAAGTCCACCCTCTTAGTGTCATGTATATAGGTCAGCTTGATGTTATATTGATTCATGTTAAGACAGTCCATGAACTCTCCGAGCTGCTGTATAGAGCCCCGCCACAAAAATAAAATGTCATCAATATATCTCAGCCAGCACAGCACATGGTGGGCAGCAGGGATGGTATCCCCATCAAAGATTTCCCTTTACCACAGCCCTAGGAAGAGGTTGGCATATGAGGGGGCACAGGCCGCCCCCATGGCTGTGCCACGCTTCTGGAGATAAAATTGATCTTTGAAAACAAAAAAGTTATGAGTCAGGGCAAATTCCATCAGCTCAAGGATGAGTTCACACAAGGGACTATCCAGGTCGGAGGCTCCGAGAAAGAGACGCACCACGTTCAAACCATCAGTGTGGTTAATGCTGGTATACAGGCTTTCAACGTCGGCAGTGACCAAGAGAGTCCCCTCATCCACCGTGATACCGTCGACCCTAGTAAGGGCGTCCGTTGTGTCTTTGATGTATGATGGTAAATTGGTCACTAAGGGTTTTAAATAGTGATCAATAAATCTACATATGGGTTCACATAGTCCCCCAATACCAGACACAATCGGACACCCTGGAGGGTCGACGGGATCTTTGTGGATTTTGGGTAGAAGGTAAAAGGTGGGGATCCTGGGGAAGGCCACTGTCAAGCCCTCATAAACCTTTTTGGAGATTATTGAGCACTCCAGAGCCTGGGTTAGGATGTCCTGCAGCCTAGCAGTGAAGTGGGTCAAAAGACAAGAGGGCAATCTAACATAGGTATTGGGGTCTCTCAATTGGCGGAAAGCCTCCCGCTCATACTTGTTGATAGGCCAAATAACAATGTTGCCCCCCTTATCTACACCCTTGATAACCACGTCACTGAGTTCCTGAAGCTGTTGTAAAGCTCGGCGATGGTTATATGTGAGATTATCAAATTTCCGTTTTGTTGGTAATCTAAGGAAATCTTCAGTGACAAGTTTGGTGAAAATCTCTACTGCAGGGCATAGAGATAAGGGGGGAACCTTGTAGATTTCGGCATAATAGATTGAGGGAACCCACCTCGTGAAGGATTGCAGTGTTCCTCTGCCAGTTCTTCCAAACATCTCAATGCTTCTCTCTCAGTCACTGCTGCATCCATAACCTCCGGGCTCTTGTGATGCAACTTCTTCAATACCAATTTGCGAGAAAATAGGTGTAGATCTTTTATCCCTGTGAAGAAGTTGAAAGCATTAGTTGGAGAAAATGTAAGACCTCTCCCCAGGACCTCCACCTGTGGGGGCTGATATTAGTAGCCGCAGAAGGCTCCATTAGCCAACAATGTTCCCTGGCTATTAATATCAAACCACAGCTGTTTGTTTAGCCTTAACTGACTAGATTACAGGAGCAGCCCAGAAAAAAATTGACATGGGGTCCCCCTATAAAACCTAACCAGCAAAGGCTAAACTAGACAGCTGTGGGCTGATATTAATAGCCAGGGAAGGGGTCATGAATACTAGCCCCCTTCGCGGCTATTAATATCACCCCTCAGCAGTCCCAGAAATGGCGCATAAGATCCCCAATACTAACCGTGTAGTAAAGTGAACGGCGCTTTTTCAATAAAAACACGGCCAGAATAAAGTATTTTAATGTATACTGACAGGGGTGTAAAATCACCCCTAGTCAGAATACAGTGCTTCAGGGGGTCACTGTGGTTCATCAGCTGAAGATCAGCTGATGAGCCCCTGAGAGTTTACCACCATGGGAACATTCTTGCAAATGTTCTCAGGTTGAACATCAGCTGATCGGACATGAGACTGATCAGCTGATTACCGGCGTCAGCAATCAGCTAATGGTCACGTGGTCATCAGCTGATTGTTGCCAGCACTGATCAGCTGATGATCACGCGACCATCAGCTGACCGCTGACTTCACTGATCACCTGATGGTCGCGTAACCATCAGGTGATCGCTGACGGCACTGATCACCTGATGGTCACGTGACCATCAGGTGAACGCTGACTTCACCGCAGGTCCTGGCAGCACACTGCGGTGCGCAGGTCCGCGCCCTGCAGTGTACCGCTAGCCACTGAGGACAGAGCATATATTATATATATATATATATATATATACACACACACACATACAGTATACATATACAGTACAGACCAAAAGTTTGGACACACCTTCTCATTTAAAGATTTTTCTGTATTTTCATGACTATGAAAATTGTACATTCACACTGAAGGCATCAAAACTATGAATTAACACATGTGGAATTATATACTTAACAAAAAAGTGTGAAACAACTGAAAATATGTCTTATATTCTAGGTTCTTCAAAGTAGCCACCTTTTGCTTTAATGACTGCTTTGCACACTCTTGGCATTCTCTTGATAAGCTTCAAGAGGTAGTCACTGGAAATAGTCTTCCAACAATCTTGAAGGAGTTCCCAGAGATGCTTAGCACTTGTTGGCCCTTTTGCCTTCACTCTGTGGTCCAGCTCACCCCAAACCATCTCGATTGGGTTCAGTTCTGGTGACTGTGGAGGCCAGGTCATCTAGCGTAGCACCCCATCACTCTCCTTCTTGGTCAAATAGCCCTTACAAAGCCTGGAGGTGTGTTTGGGGTCATTGTGTTGTTGAAAAATAAATGATGGTCCAACTGTGACGCGAGTCACTACAGAAATAACAGTCTCAGAAGAGGAGAGAAAAGACTAATATTACTGAAAGAAATATAATATTAGAGCTACTTACTAGATAAAAATAGGGAGGTCAAACAATCCAAAGTCAAGTCCAGGAAGATGGCGCAGTACAAAGGGAGCAGACAAAAGAGTAGTCAGATAACAAGCAAATGGTCAAAATCCAGGTAAGGGAAAATAGTCAGGCGGGGTCAGGCACAGAGCACAGAGAGATCAGTCCTACACAGGTAATACCAAATGTACAATTGACACTGGGTGAAGGAGCTAGCATGCTTAAGTAGAAGACTAATCAAGGGAAGTGAACACAGATGATTGCAGAAACAACCCAGCAAACCCAAAACAGACTGACAGCCTCCACACAATAGTAACCTAGCAGACAAGGAAAGTGTGGAGACCGTGATACCAACTAAACGCAAACCGGATGGAATACCATGCCGCTGCAAGATGCTGTGGTAGCCATGCTGGTTCAGTATGCCTTCAATTTTGAATAAATCCCCAACAGTGTCACCAGCAAAGCTCCCCCACACCATCACACCTCCTCCTCCATGCTTCACGGTGGGAACCAGGCATGTAGAGTCCATCCGTTCACCTTTTCTGCGTTGCACAAAGACACGATGGTTTGAACCAAAGATCTCAAATTTGGACTCCTCAGACCAAAGCACAGATTTCCACTAGTCTAATGTCCATTCCTTGTGTTCTTTAGCCCAAACAAGTCTCTTCTGCTTGTTGCCTGTCCTTAGCAGTGGTTTCCTAGCAGCTATTTTACCATGAAGGCCTGCTGCACAAAGTCTCCTCTTAACAGTTGTTGAAGAGATGTGTCTGCTGCTAGAACTCTGTGTGGCATTGACCTGGTCTCTAATCTGAGCTGCAGTTAACCTGTGATTTCTGAGGCTGGTGACTCGGATAAACTTATCCTCAGAAGCAGTAGTGACTCTTGGTCTTCCTTTCCTGGGGGGTCCTCATGTGAGCCAGTTTCTTTGTAGCGCTTGATGGTTTTTGCAACTGCACTTGGGGACACTTTCAAAGTTTGCCCAATTTTTCAGACTGACTGACCTTCGTTTCTTAAAGTAATGATGGTCACTCGTTTTTCTTTGCTTAGAATTTGTATTATGGCAAGAAAAAAGCAGCTAACAGTCTATTCAGTAGGATTATCAGCTGTGTAGCCACCTGACTTCTGCACAACACAACTGATGGTCCCAACCCCATTTATAAGGCAAGAAATCCCACTTATTAAACCTGACAGGGCACACCTGTGAAGTGAAAACCATTTCCGGTGACTACCTCTTGAAGCTCATCAAGAGAATGCCAAGAGTGTGCAAAGCAGTCATCAAAGCAAAAGGTGGTTACTTTGAAGAACCTAGAATATAAGACATATTTTCAGTTGTTTCACACTTTTTTGTTAAGTATATAATTCCACATGTGTTGTGTGGTGCCCCTGAGGGTTCGACCGCCACAGGGATGCTGCACTTCTTTAATGGAGTGTAGTGTTCCTCCTCTGAGGTAAGAACAGTGTGATAGTCGTGACCCAATCTTTGCATCCAACACCACACTTCTCCACCAGAGGGGGCTAGTATGTTACAGGGAGACTGGGGAACCAAGAGTGAGGGGAACCAGTTAGTGGGTGTGGGTGGAGGACCTACAAGTTAGTTACACTTTAAATTTCATATTTAATAAAAAGCCATCTTTGGTTTTGGTCTTTGTGCTGTTAAATACTGTGTGTTACTGTGCTCTCCCACTCTGATAGTGGACCCTGTGTGGGCCTGCAGAGGTCGGAGACACGGCCCTCGTACCCTGATCTTGGGACGAGAGGCAAGTTGCAGACGGGGAATGTCTCAACCCGGCCAATGACCATGACCAAGAAGGCCTGGAGCTTAAGAGTGTGACTCCACAGCAAATGGATCCCAGGCAGGATGCAGACGGAACGGTGTACGCCACCTGTCCTCGCCAACCTGATATATTCAGAGGGAGTCCGGCTGCAAGAGGGGTACCTACCCCCGACACCCGACCTTGCTACTCCATGTCCTGGTCGGGGAAGCCCGGTAGGCCCTGAGGATCCCACCGGGTACCGGACGGAGCGGAGCTGCCACCCGAGCCCTTGTTCTGAGAGGAGCTCAGAGGGAGACCCGGCCTATTTGCACACACACTGACAGGAAAGGATTAGGCCCGTAGTTCAGGAACACTCTGGTGTAGTGTCCCGACTGAATGCTGGACTTACTCGGAGGTTGTCGGACCCCCGTCTCTGGTGACCGAAGGACTCCGCGGGGAGCAGGGAGTCACCTTCCTCATGCCATCTATGTGAGTAAAGCCTTGGAAGTTCACCCCTACGGCCTCCGGACTGTTCATTCTGCGCCACACCACGAGACGCGGAGCCCGCATTCCTTCACTACTACCCCCTCCATCCTGTCCCTCTGCCCTGAGGCCACGCTCCGCCTGTGGGGAGTAGTAATAACTTTGACCGCCATAACACCATGTCTCAGCGGACTGAAGCGGCGCTGGTGGCCCTTCACCAGGTACCACCGGTGGCGTAGTCGTTAATCAGCCACTCAACCCGGAGAAGCATACACCATCTCTTTTTTTACTGTGACGGCCCTGAGCACGGGTCGGGTCCGGGCCACGGCTACACCCCATCTCTCCATCACAGGACCTGACTCCGAGTCCCCCATCTCCCAGGGTAAAGAAAAGGGCTTTTTCGAGTAAGAGGCGTCACAGCTGATTCATAGTTTTGATGCCTTCAGTGTGAATGTACAATTTTCAAAGTAATGAAAATACAGAAAAATCTTTAAATGAGAAGGTGTTTCCAAACTTTTGGTCTGTACTGTATATATACACACATATACAGTATACATATATATACACACACATATACAATATATATATATACCCAAATATTTTGATTATGTGTATATATATATATATATATATATATATATATATATTTCACTTTCTTACACTTTTTTTTACTTTTACACTTTGTCCCACTATGGGACTTTTATTTTTTGCAGGCCGATCGCTTGTACAGCATAGAGATGCAGCAGCAGCATCTCTATGCATGCAGCCTGTCAGCGCTGCACACGCACAAGTTATTTTGATTGTGCACTGCGCATGATCAAAGTAACTTTCTGGTGACCCGGATGTTGTCATGACGACATCGGGTCATCATAGCAACGATCGGGACCCCGTGCTCACAGTGCAGTTTTTGATTCAAGGTAAGAGAGTCGCGCTTACCTCCCCCCTGCTCCCGGAATGCTGCGATCGACTTAGTTCGCAACATTTCGAGGGAGCGGTGCGGCCCCACTCCTGGCACAAAGCATCGGGTGTTGGCTGTGAGAATCAGCTGACACCCGGCAGCGATCGCGCCAGCACAGCCTCTGTATGGGTGCGATCGCCAAGGCATAATAATACGCACCTGGTCCAATAGGCCCAGGTCGCAGGTACATATTATTACGCCTGACATCAGTAAGGAGTTAATATCAGATTTGTGGGGGTCCGGCACGTGGCACCTCCACTACTCAGTTGTTTGAAACTCCGGCAGAGGTCAGATGTAAACATTGTTGAGGAGCTGAACATCACAGCTCTGGTCACTGTGTAGTGGCTGCTACCTGGTGCTGCAGATCAGCTCCTATTACATGAATATTAGCTGACTTGCAGGACCCACAGTACAGTGAATGGAGCAGTGATGTTCAGATCTTCAAACTATTTACATCTGAGCGTTGCAAACAACTGATGGGTAGAGCCAGTGCCACGTGTGGGAGCCCACTTATCTGATATTGATAACCCATCCCCAGGATGGCATCTCAGTAGATACCATACCAGGATGGGGGACATTATGCCAGAATGGGTACATTATACCAGAATTAGGTCATTATGCCAGAATGTGAGACACTGTAACAGAATGGAGTGCATTGTACCAGGATGGGGGGCATTAAACCAGTATGATGGTCATTAAACCAGGATGGGGGGTCATTATACCAGGATGGGGGGTCATTATACCAGGATGGGGACATTATATCAGAATGAGGACATTATATCAGAATTGGGGACATTATACCAGAATTGGGGACATTATACCAGAATAAGGGACACTATACCAGAATGGGGTACACCATACCTGGATGGGTGACACTATATCAGAATGGGGACATTACATCACAATGATGATATTATACCAGTATGGGGGATATTATAGCAGCATGGGGGACATTATGCCAGAACTGGAGATACCATACCAGGATGTGGGGCATTATACCAGCTTTGGGGACATTATAGCAGAATTGGGAGCATTACACCAGCATGGGGGATATTATACCAGGTTAGAGACATTATACCAAAATGGGGACATTATATCAGAATGGGGACACTATACCAGGATGGGGACATTAAACCAGAATGAAGTAAATGATGCCAGAATGGGGACATTACCAGACAGGGGCACAGGTGGGGGAAAATGTCATAGCATAAGGCCCAGCATGTTATGTTCTGCTACCAGAGCAAAGGAAAGGGAGGAGATCTGTCCCTACGATAGAACTCAGCTTAATCCCTACGATGTAACAGGGGACACCTCCTAACAGAAATAGTAGCAGACAGACGAACAAACAAAATATATGGAACATAGAGGTCAGTAGACCAAGCAAACTAACAGAGCAAGACACAGAGCACAGGCTAGCTAGAAAGTAGATATACAATGAAGTCCAGCAAAGCCAGAAGGGCGGAGCAGGCTTAAATAGGCCAACAAGGTCATGTGACCAGCAAAGGAAAAAAAACCTAAGAGCAAGGTTCTAACAGTACCCCCCCTTCTAAGAGGATCCTCCGGATCCCCTAGGACCAGGCTTATCAGGAAATCTCCTGTGAAACGCTCTGATAAGTCTGGACGCGGAAACATCATCCGACCTCACCCAAGAGTTATCCTCGGGTCCGAAACCTTTCCAGGCCACAAGATACTGCAAACTACCTCTATACAGTCTAGAGTTAAGGATGCGAGAAATTTCATATTCCCCGTCCTCCACCACCGGAGGAACAGAGGCAGAGGCGTCACAATCCGATACAACAGCTTTTTTCAACAGAGAGACATGAAATACCGGATTAATTCTCCAGGAGGTAGGAACCTCCAACCTAACAGCAGATTGGTTGACAACCTGAAGCACCTTAAAGGGCCCTACAAACTTGGGACCCAATTTCTTAGAAGGAATCCTCAACCGCAGATTCCTAGAGGACAACCAAACCATGTCACCAACAGCGAACAAAACCTCCTGTCGTTTCCTATCAAAGTAGTCCTTAGATTTTCTGTTGGCCTCCTGAAGATTACCACGCACATCCGTCCAAACTCTCTCCAAATCACCGGAAAAATTCTCCTCCTCAGGCACGGCAGATCCCAACTTGGAGAACGACCCAAACGACGGATGTCTCCCAGAACAACAAAAAAAAGGCGAACAACCAGCAGAAGAAGATGTATGATTGTTCAGAGCAAATTCAGCAAGTGGCAGAAACTCAGACCACCCCTCTTGATTGTCTGCCACAAAACAACGCAAGAACTGCTCAACATCCTGGTTTTTCCTTTCTGTCTGGCCATTAGATTCAGGATGATATCCGGACGAGAACGATAAATGAACTCCCAACCTGTCACAAAAGGCACGCCAAAAACGAGCCACGTACTGAGGACCCCTATCAGAAACAATGTCAGTAGGAACGCCATGAAGTCTGACAATTTCCTTGACAAAGGCCTTAGCGAGAGTTTTAGCGCAGGGCAGTTTGACAAAGGGAACCAAGTGACACATCTTGCTAAAACGGTCCACGACCACCCAGATGACAGTAAAACCCTCAGAGGGGGGAAGGTCAGTTATAAAGTCCATAGCCAAATGTGTCCAAGGAGCACTGGGAACCTCCAAAGGACAAAGCAACCCCGCAGCAGGAGTATGAGAGGACTTAGATCTAGCACATATAGTACATTGACGCACCCACTTAATGACTTCCTTCTGCCATCCAGGCCACCAAAAACTGAGACCCACCAGTCTCTTGGTCTCAGAGATTCCGGGATGACCTGCCAACCGAGATTCATGACACTCAACAAATAAATCTCTCCTAAAGGTCCCAGGCACAAACAACCTCCCATGGGGAGTGTTAGATGGGGCATTCTCCTGTGCTTTAAGAATCTCATCTTCCAAAACGGAGTCCAAAGCAGCTATCACAACACCTTCTTGTAAAATGTTCTCCTCTTTCTCAGCACCGACTATGGGAGAAAAACTGCGAGACAAGGTATCCGCCTTAACATTCTTAGTACCAGGGATGTAAGTAACGGAGAAATTAAACCGCGAGAAAAACAGTGCCCACCTAGCCTGACGGGCATTCAGGCGCTTGGCAGCATCAAGATATATCAGATTTTTAGGATCCGTAAGAACCTGAACGGGAAATTCCGCACCTTCCAAGAAGTGGCGCCAGTGTTCAAATGCGAGTTTAATAGCCAATAATTCCCGATTACCAATATCGTAATTCAGTTCAGTCTCCGAAAATTTTTTTGAAAAAAAGGCACAGGGATGTAATCCATCCCCGTTATCCTGAGACAATACTGCGCCAACCCCCACAGAGGAAGCATCAACCTCAACCAAAAACGGCCTAGTAACATCAGGCTGCATAAGGATGGGAGCAGAGGTGAACCTCTCCTTGAGATACACAAAAGCTTCAATGGCCTCAGAAGACCACTGAACCGCATCAGCACCTTTCCTGGTGAGATCAGTCAGAGGTTTGACAATACTAGAAAAATTTTTTATGAATTTTCTGTAGTAATTGGCGAAACCCAAAAACCTCTGTATCGATTTCAAACCAATAGGCCTAGGCCATTCCTGCACAGCCTGAACCTTAACCGGATCCATCTCAAAACCTTTGCTGGAGATAATGTAGCCCAAAAAACTAATTCTCTGTACAGCGAACTCACATTTCTCCAGCTTAGCAAAAAGCGAATTGTCCATTAATAACTGTAATACCTCACGCACGCTCCGCCAATGAGACTCCAGATCCGGCGAATAAATCAAAATGTCATCCAAATACACAACCACATTTTTGCCAATCAAAGGTCTAAGGATGTCATTAATCAGATTCTGAAAAAATGCAGGAGCATTAGTAAGACCAAAAGGCATAACCAGATTCTCAAAATGACCCACAGGAGTGTTAAAAGCAGTCTTCCATTCGTCACCCTCCTTCATGCGCAACAGATTGTATGCCCCCTTAAGGTCAATTTTAGAGAACCACTTGGCCCCCATTAACTGGTTAAACAGATCAGGAATCAATGGCAGTGGGTAAGGATTGCGTACAGTAATTTTGTTAATCTCACGAAAATCCAGACAAGGACGTAAACCGCCGTCCTTTTTTTTTACAAAAAAAAATCCAACCGCCACAGGAGACTTAGAGGGCCTAATGTGACCGGCGGCCAAACTTGTCTGTATGTATTCCTCCAAAGCCTTCCTCTCAGGAATAGTAAGGTTAAATAAACGACTTTTAGGAAGAGTCGCTCCAGGGACAAATTCAATAGAACAATCATAGTCTCTATGGGGAGGCAAAACCTGTGATTCCTTCTCAGAAAAAACTCTCCAAAAATCCTGAATAGGAACAGGCAATTCTCCCCTATCCAAAGCTGCAATACGCCCGTTACAACACTTGTCATAACATTTATGGCTCCAGGATTTAATTTCACTGGTAGACCAATCCAGTACAGGATTGTGAAATTTTAACCAGGGCAATCCCAATATTACTGGAGAAGGCAAGTTATTCAACACTACCAAATCCAATTTCTCATGGTGAACACCATTAATAGTGAGAGGAAATTCACAGACCTTGAGAGTAATATTCTTCAAAGGGGAACCATTCACAGAAACCACAGCAATGGGGGATGATAAAGGTTCAGGTTTTAAATTGAGTCTTTCCACGAATCCCCCATCAATTACATTCAGAGTAGACCCGCAATCAACAAACACCCGAAATTCCATTAATTTTTTCTGAGCAATCGTGGAAGCAGCTAAAAATATACCCTTGGAATTTAAACAGGCAATACGGGCGTGACTGACCATTTTTTTTCTTTCTTCATACGAAGCTCACAGCCTTTAACCAAATGACCAGATTTTCCGCAATAGAAACACAAGCCTTCAGAAAATCGACGGTCTTTTTCTTGAGAGCGAGGTGCCACCGATCCAATCTTCATCGGTTCACCACTGTTAGTACACACATTCTCATAACCAGAAACTGACATAGCAGAGGATTTGCTCTCATTAACCCTTGCACGCAGTCTTCTATCCACCCGTATAGCTAATTGCATAGCCTGTTGCAAATCTTCAGGTGTAGGATAAGCAATTAGCAGGTCTTTAACCCTTTCACTGATCCCAGCAAGAAATAGACTTTTCAGAGCAGAATCGTTCCACCCTGTTTGAGTAGACCAACGACGGAAATGAGTACAATATTTTTCCACATTACCTGATCCCTGTTTTAAACGTCTCAACTCAGTCTCAGCTGATGCGACACGGTCAGGATCATCATATAATAGTCCCAAAGCAGAAAAAAAACTATCCACTGATCTGAAGCATGTATCACTAGGTTGCAAAGAAAAGGCCCACTCCTGAGGCTCTTTGCGCAAAAGTGACATTATGAACCCTACGCGCTGGGATTCAACCCCAGAGGACTTAGGTCTCAAACGAAAATACAATAAGCAAGCATTTTTAAATGAAAAAAAATTCTCGGTGTTCACCAAAAAATAAATCCGGCAAACATACCTTAGGCTCCAAGAAATGTGCTCCAGGACAGTTACTCACGTGCTGACGGAGCTCGGCCACCTCCAGAGAGAGTCCCTGCAGGCGATGAACCAAATCCTGAACCGACACCATGATGGAACAGAAAAATCTTTCCTTAGAGAATTTGCTGGCTGGACTTACTGTTATGTTCTGCTACCAGAGCTAAGGAAAGAGAGGAGATCTGTCCCTACGATAGAACTCAGCTTAATCCCTACGATGTAACAGGGGACACCTCCTAACAGAAATAGTAGCAGACAGACGAACAAACAAAATATATGGAACATAGAGGTCAGTAGACCAAGCAAACTAACAGAGCAAGACACAGAGCACAGGCTAGCTAGAAAGTAGATATACAATGAAGTCCAGCAAAGCCAGAAGGGCGGAGCAGGCTTAAATAGGCCAACAAGGTCATGTGACCAGCAAAGGAAAAAAAACCTAAGAGCAAGGTTCTAACACAGCATGTGGGAGATTATTACAAGAAGGAGCCAGGATGGGGGACATTACTACATAGGGAGAGAACACATATTTCTTTATAGGATCCAGAACGCTACAAGGGCCCATACATCTGACCAACATGCCGGTGGGGGCCTATCAGACTCTAGTTACTCCACTAGGTGGGACCAGATCATTTCCAGGACTCCTTGTTCTTTACATTGAAGATAATTCTTAATGACATTGGCTGTATGTTTGGGGTTGTTGTTCTGCTGAAGAAAACATTTGGATCCAATCGGACACCTCCCTGATGATATTGCAGGATGGATAAGTATCTGCCTCTATATCTCAGCATTGAGGGAACCAATAATTCTGACCCAATTTCCACCTCCATTTGCTGAAATGCAGCCCCAAACTTACTGGACCCTCCACCGTGCTTATGCATCACTATTGCCCACAGACGCTCATTATTGTACTGCTCTCCAGCCCTTCAGTGAACAAAATCTCTTGTGTAATAACATTTTTCATATTTTGACTCAACCGTCCAGAGCACATCCTGCCAATTTTCTACACCCTGGTTCCTCTGTTTTAATGCATAGTTGAGTCACTTGGCCTTGTTTTGATGTGGAAGATATGGCTTTTTCACCACAATTTTGCTATGAAGACCACTTCTGGCCAGTCTTCTCTGAACAGTAGATGAGTGAAGCTGAGTCCCACTGGTTGCTGCCAGTTCTGAGCTGATGGCACTGCTGGACATCTTCTGCTTTTGAAGGAAAGTAACCATAATGTGTCATACATCTGCTGCACTAAGTTTCCTTGGCCGACCACTGCATCTACTGACCTCGACGTTGCACATTTTCTTGTGCATCTTCACAAGTGCTTGAATGACACATCTTGAACCCTCAATCTGCTTTGAAATTTGTGCCTTAGAGACCTTGCTGATGTAGTATAACTTCCTTGTGTATTCTTGCTCAGTCTTGCCATGGTGTATGACCAGACACCTGACTGTATTATTACAAAATCCCTGACTTTGCGCAGGTGTACCTAGAAGAATTGATGCTGTTTTAAAGTGAAAAGTTGGTCACACCAAATATTGATTGGATCTAGATTTTTTGTTTGTTCATTCACTTGTATTTTGTTAATTGATTAAATAAATCATTAACATTTCTATTTTTGAAGCATTCTTACTTTACAGCATTTTTTCTACACCTTTCTAAAGATTCTTTTTATGTGATTGTGTCTTTTATTTGCTCATTAATAATCTGATATATCTTTTGGTATTTTGTGTATAGTTGTTTTTTTGCTGTTGGGGTAAATTGTAGGATATTGATTTCAGAGGGGTTTCCTGATCCTTTGATTGTAGGAATGAGTGGTATATATGTGCTAATAAATTAGGACAAAACGTAGGAAATTTAGGAAAAAACTGAACATCTCAGCAGTAATAACATGCTGATTGTGATGTCATGAAGATGACTTGAATTTCCACCAATCAGAGATCAGCATGTATCAGGTCACCCAGATAGAACAGTCCATGAAACATGAGTCTCGGCCACTGTGAGGTCATAATGCTGATTAGAATTTCCACCAGTCAGAAAACAGAACCGCCCAGAAGAACCACCCAGGAGGTATGAGTCATCGCCACTGTGAGGTCATAATGCTGACCAATCACAGAGCAGCCACACCCAGATTTTCCACCAATCAGAGAGCAGCCACACCCAGATCCACTGGTTGGGTCTCTCTTTTTTTTCCTCTCTCTTGGTCTCTCTCTTCTCTCTCTCTCTCTCTCTCTCTCTCTCTCTCTCTCTCTCTCTCTCTCTCTCTCTCTCTCTCTCTCTCTCTTCTCTCTCTCTCTTCTCTTCTCTCTCTCTCTTTTCTCTCTCTCTCTTCTCTCTCTCTCTTCTCTTCTCTCTCTCTCTTTTCTCTCTCTCTCTTCTCTCTCTCTCTTCTCTCTCTCTTCTCTCTCTCTCTCTCTCTCTTCTCTCTCTCTCTCTCTCTTCTCTCTCTCTTCTCTCTCTCTCTCTCTCTCTCTTCTCTCTCTCTCTTCTCTCTCTCTCTTCTCTCTCTCTTCTCTCTCTCTTCTCTCTCTCTCTCTCTCTTCTCTCTCTCTTCTCTCTCTCTTGTCTCTCTCTTCTCTCTCTCTCTTTCTCTCTCTCTCTCTCTCTCTCTCCGGCCCTCTTAAGGGCTACCCCAAATGTGTAAAAGATAGAAACCAATATTTGTGTTGTTTGTCCGTTTTATGAGCCTTTGATTAACCCCTTCCCACTCTTTGCCATATATATATATATTATATACATAGTATGTGCAGGTGGGCCTTAAAGGGAATTTCCAGGACAAACATATTGATGGCCTATACCCTGGTTATCTCATTAATATCAGATTTGTGGGGGTCCGGCACGTGTCACCTCCACTAATCAGCTGTTTGCAGCTTCGGTCGAGGTCAGATGTAAACATTGTTGAGGAGCTGAACATCACAGCTCTGGTCACTGTGTAGTGGCCGCTCCCTGGTGCTGCAGATCAGCTCCTATTACATGAATATTAGCTGATCTGCAGGACCCGCAGTACAGTGAATGGAGCAGTGATGTTCAATCTTCACACTATTTACATCTGAGCGCTGCAATCAGCTGATGGGTAGAGCCGGTGCCGCGTGTCGGAGCCCACCGATCTGATATTGATAACCCATCCCCAGGATAAATCATCATTATTATACTACTGGAAACTCCATTAATGGATTGTCTGGGATTAATAACACGAGCCCCTTCTTTAAGAAAAAACAGTCCCTAACTGGTCACAGGATAAATGTGGGATTTCAGGTCACCCATTTACTGCAATGCAGCTGGCAATGCCACCCAGCGGATCTAAGCAAGTCCCGGGGTCTCAACAATATACAGCCAGTGCCCGAGTATAGGATGGAAGATTAAAAAAAATCTTCAAAAATGTATTTTGTATGAGGCATACATCAAAAATACAGGCAATGCTTTTCCTGACAACACTGAGTTTTATAATGTGGAAAAAAACGTTTAAAAAAACACTGTGTGAACATAACCCTAACTGCATTGTGACTGTGTATATACATATATAAGCTGCCCCTCCCCCACCATGTGAGCATTCTCAGCGCGTACTGACCAATGCTGTCCACCAGGTGGCATCAGCAGGAAATTACAGCGATGAGACAAGCACTGCATGACAGCCCCGCCCCAATCTGCCCTATACCAGACACGCCCCCTACCAACGCCCCGCCTCCACTGCCATGACAACCGAATTATTTAATGGCAGAAAGAGAGACCTTATATGAGCAGAGAAGTAGCGGCCGGAGCGCGGGGTCCGCACAGGTGAGCGCCCCCATAACACAGTGTATGTACTGCACGTCAGCTCTATGGCAGACTGTCACCTGTGCTGGATCCAGTACGTGTTACACTTATATCTGTACAGAGACACAGAGGACGCAGCGGGGCCCTGTCGCCAGATATATATATGTGTGTGTGTATATACAGTATATATGTGTATGTATATGCTGTATTACTGTATATATGTGTGTGTGTGTGTGTATATACAGTATATATATGTGTATGTATATGCTGTATTACTGTATATATGCGTGTATATATGTACTAGCTATTGAACCCGTTCTACGCCCGGGTGGCGAGCATTTTTATTGGTATATGGTCTCCCATCCTGGTATTTGTGCTGCCCCCATCCTATTGTGGTATGCATGGTCCCTCCACCCCCCAATCCTGGTATACATGGCACACCTCATTCCCCAATCATGGTATGTATGGTCCCCTCACCCCCCAACCCTGGTATGCATGGCACACCTCACCCCCCAATCATGGCCCAATCCTAGTATGCATGGCACACCTCATTCCCCAATCCTGGTATGCATGGTCCCCTCACCTCCCAATCCTGGTATACATGGCACCCCTCACCCCCCAATCCTGGTATGCATGGCACCCCTCACCCCCAATCCTGGTATACATGGCACCCCTCATTCCCCAATCCTGGTATGCATGGCACCCCTCATTCCCCAATCCTGGTATGCATGGCACCCCTCATTCCCCAATCCTGGTATACATGGCACCCATCACCCGCCAATCCTGGTATGCATGGTCCCCTCACCCCCCAATCCTGGTATGCATGGTCCCCTCACCCCCCAATCCTGGTATGCATGGTACCCACACCCCCCAATCCTGGTATGCATGGTCCCCTCACCCCCCAATCCTGGTATACATGGCACCCCTCATTCTCCAATCTTGGTATGCATGGCACCCCTCACCCCCAATCCTGGTATACATGGCACCCCTCATCCCCCAATCCTGGTATACATGGTCCCCTCACCCCTCAATTCTGGTATACATGGCATCCCTCATTCCCCAATCCTGGTATACATGGCACCCCTCACCCCCCAATTCTGGTATGCATGGTCCCCTCACCCCCCAATCCTGGTATGTATGGTCCCCTCACCCCCCAATTCTGGTATACATGGCATCCCTCATTCCCCAATCCTGGTATGCATGATCACCTCACCTCCCAATCCTGGTATACATGGCACCCCTCACCCCCCAATCCTGGTATGCATGGCACCCCTCACCCCCAATCCTGGTATACTTGGCACCCCTCATTCCCCAATCCTGGTATGCATGGCACCCCTCACCCCCAATCCTGGTATGCATGGCACCCCTCATTCCCCAATCCTGGTATGCATGGCACCCCTCATTCCCCAATCCTGGTATGCATGGCACCCCTCATCCCCAATCCTGGTATGCATGGTCCCCCCCCAATTCTGGTATACATGGCACCCCTCAGCCCCAATCCTGGTATGCATGGTCCCCTCACCCCCCAATTCTGGTATACATGGTACCCCTCACCCCCAATCCTGGTATGCATGGTACCCCCTCATCCCTATTCTGGTATCTATGGTACCCCCTCACATCCCCAATCCTGGTATGCATGGTACCCCTCATCCCTATCCTGATATGCATGGCACCCCTCACCCCCAGTCCTGTTATGCATGGCACCCCTCACCCCCAATCCTGTTATGCATGGTCCCCTCACCCCCCAATTCTGGTATACATGGCATCCCTCATTCCCCAATCCTGGTATGCATGGTCACCTCACCTCCCAATCCTGGTATACATGGCACCCCTCACCCCCCAATCCTGGTATGCATGGCACCCCTCACCCCCAATCCTGGTATACTTGGCACCCCTCATTCCCCAATCCTGGTATGCATGGCACCCCTCACCCCCAATCCTGGTATGCATGGCACCCCTCATTCCCCAATCCTGGTATGCATGGCACCCCTCATTCCCCAATCCTGGTATGCATGGCACCCCTCATCCCCAATCCTGGTATGCATGGTCCCCCCCCCAATTCTGGTATACATGGCACCCCTCAGCCCCAATCCTGGTATGCATGGTCCCCTCACCCCCCAATTCTGGTATACATGGTACCCCTCACCCCCAATCCTGGTATGCATGGTACCCCCTCATCCCTATTCTGGTATCTATGGTACCCCCTCACATCCCCAATCCTGGTATGCATGGTACATCCTGGTATGCATGGTACCCCTCATCCCTATCCTGATATGCATGGCACCCCTCACCCCCAGTCCTGTTATGCATGGCACCCCTCACCCCCAATCCTGTTATGCATTGTCCCCTTACCCCCCAATCCTGGTAGGCATGGCACCCCTCACCCCCCAATCCTGGTATGGATAGTCCCCTCACCCGCCAATCCTGGTATGTATGGTCCTCTCACCCCACAATCCTGGTATGTATGGCACCCCTCACCCCCCAATCCTGGTATGTATGGCACCCCTCATCCCTATCATGCTACACACACATACAAGAAAATAAACACTTATACTCACCTTTCTTCCCTGTGCTCCAGCGCTGTTTCCCGTTCTGCTGGAGGCCGGGGGAGGAGTGCGGCGCCGAAGTACGCGTGTGCTCATACCACGCTGTCCGGCTCCATTTTGCTGAAGACACATTGCAAATGTGTCTTCAGTAAAATGGCGCCGGATAGCGCTATGCGCATGTGCCGATTTCAATGCCTCCCTCTTCCCCCGGACTCCGGACCGAACAGAAGCGCCGCGGTAGCGCTCATCCCGGTCAGGTAGGTATGTAAGTATGGCGCCAGAGATCGCGGTATGTGTTCAGTGTATACGCATACCGTGATCTCCAGCACCATACACTCCTCTTACCTGTAACGGCTCCATGCGTTCTTCAGTCTGGAGCCAGACTGTGCAGGCGTGTCGCACTAGCGCAGACTATAAAGGCTTCAGACAGAGGGACGCTTGTAGCGTTATATTATAGATACTCTATATGTATGTATATATATATATGTATACTGTATATGTGTATATGCATACTGTATGTATATATATATGTATACTGTATATGGGTGTGTATATATGTATACTGTATATGGGTGTGTATATGTATACTGTATATGGGTGTGTATATATGTATACTGTATGTGTGTGTATATATATGTATACTGTATATGTGTGTGTATATCTATACTGTGTATATATGTATACTGTATATGGGTGTGTATATATGTATACTGTATATAGGTGTATATATATGTATACTGTAGATGTGTGTATATGTATACTGTATATGGGTGTATATATGTATGCTGTATGTGTGTGTATATATATATATATGTACAGTGCTGGCCAAAAGTATTGGCACCCCTGCAATTATATCAGATAATACTCAGTTTCTTCCTGAAAATGATTGCAATCACAAATTCTTTGGTATTATTATCTTCATTTAATTTGCTTGCAAGGAAAAACACAAAAGAGAATGAAGCAAAAATAAAATCATTGATCATTTCACACAAAACTCCAAAAATGGGCCGGACAAAAGTATTGGCACCCTCAGCCTAATACTTGGTTGCACAACCTTTAGCCAAAATAACTGCGAACAACCGCTTCCGGTAACCATCAATGAGTTTCTTACAATGCTCTGCTGGAATTGTAGACCATTCTTCTTTGGCAAACTTGTAGTGAGCTGGCCGTCTCTGGCTGTTCTGTGATAATTGATATAGAGCCTGTTACAGAAGTGATTACACAGGATGATGTTGCCACCTTGTGGCCAGAGGTTGCACCTGCGCAGGGTGTGATGACAGAGAAAAAGACTGAGCCTCCTGTGTCCCGCCCTAGAGAGTCACGTGACCAAAGTGGGAAGCAGGAAAAAGCGCGCGCAGAGTCTGCTGTGGTCTGTGAAAAGAGCCAGGACGGTGTGCAGGCCCTCGTGTGTGGCGCAGGAGAGACTCTCAACGTGATTTCTTCTATCTGACACCATATCCTCGGAGCCTTCCCCAGCTCCTGCACTGCTGAAGGATTCAGCTGTTACACTCCCTGCTACTGGAGTGTGGACTACATAAGGGGACCCACCAGAGCTTCTATCCGGATCAGAGAGACTGTAAGCGGGACCTCTGGCGAGAGGCCGAAGTATCCCTTCCTTCGTTTCCGCGAATTCTGCTGTTCCTGTTTTTTATCCGGCTGGGACGCCTTCCTGCAAAGACAGACAGGCCTGCGACGGGGGACACATCCTTCTGGAGTAAAGGACTGGTAACGTGTGAGTAGGGACAGTGAGGGTCAGCTTATCAGTACACGTTATTACTGTGCATATTTACGGTTGTCATTTATTGTTTTTTTTTCTTTGCTGTGTTAAAAATGTATGCGAGTAAAGATACGGTTGTCAAGATAGAGTCTGTGTGTGGGGATCTTGCTGGGCCAGATCATAGATACCAATGCGCGGCCTTGCCCGCGGTCACTTCAAACTGCTCCAGGTCCCTGATATTTGAAGGGTGCCTTCTCCAAACTGCCATTTTGCGATCTCTCCACAGGTGTTCTATGGGATTCAGGTCTGGACTCATTGCTGGCCACCTTAGAAGTCTCCAGTGCTTTCTCTAAAACCATTTTATAGTGCTTTTGGAAGTGTGTTTTGGGTCATTGTCCTGCTGGAAGACCCATGACCTCTGAGGGAAACCCAGCTTTCTCACACTGGGCCCTACATTATGCTGCAAAATTTGTTGGTAGTCTTCAGACTTCATAATGCCATGCACACGGTCAAGCAGTCCAGTGCCAGAGGCAGCAAAGCAACCCCAAAACATCAGGGAACCTCCGCCATGTTTGACTGTAGGGACCGTGTTCTTTTCTTTGAATGCCTCTTTTTTTTCCCTGTACACTCTATGTTGATGCTTTTTCCCAAAAAGCTCTACTTTTGTCTCATCTGACCAGAGAACATTCTTCCAAAACGTTTTAGGCTTTCTCAGGTAAGTTTTGGCAAACTCCAGCCTGGCTTTTTTATGTCTCGGGGTAAGAAGTGGGGTCTTCCTGAGTATCCTACCATACAGTCCCTTTTCATTCAGACGCCAACGGATAGTATGGGTTGACACTGCTGTACCCTCGGACTGCAGGGCAGCTTGAACTTGTTTGGATGTTAGTCGAGGTTCTTTATCCACCATCCGCACAATCTTGCGTTGAAATCTCTCGTCAATTTTTTTTTCCGTCCACATCTAGGGAGGTTAGCCACAGTGCCATGGGCTTTACACTTCTTGATGACACTGCGCACGGAAGACACAGGAACATTCAGGTCTTTGGAGATGGACTTGTAGCCTTCAGATTGCTCATGCTTCCTCACAATTTGGTTTCTCAAGTCCTCAGACAGTTCTTTGGTCTTCTTTCTTTTCTCCATGCTCAATGTGGTACACACAAGGATACAGGACAGAGGCTGAGTCAACTTTAATCCATGTTAACTGGCTGCAAGTGTGATTTAGCTATTGCCAACACCTGGTAGGTGCCACAGGTAAGTTACATGTGCTGTTAATTACACGAATTAGAGAAGCATCACATGATTTTTCAAAGGGTGCCAATACTTTTGTCCACCCCCTTTTTTAGGTTTGGTGTGGAATTATATCCAATCTGGCTTTAGGACAATTCTTTTTGTGTTTTTTTCATTGAAGACAAATTAAATGAAGAGAATAATACCAAAGAATTTGTGATTGCAATAATTTTCAGGAAGAAATTGAGCATTATCTGACAGAATTGCAGGGGTGCCAATACTTTTGGCCAGCACTGTATACTGTATATGGGCGTGTGTATATATATATGTATACTTGTATGTGTGTGTATATGTGTGTATATATGTGTATATATGTATACTGTATATGTGTGTATATATGTATACTGTATATGTGTGTATATATGTATACTGTATATGTGTGTATATATGTATACTGTATATGGGTGTGTATATATATATATATACTGTATATGGGTGTGTATATATATACTGTATACTGGGTGTGTATATATGTATACTGTATAAGTGTGTATATATATGTATACTGTATATGGGTGTATATATATGTATACTGGTATATGTGTGTATATATGTATACTGTATATGGGTGTATATATGCATACTGTATATGTGTGTATATATGTATACTGTATATGTGTGTATATATGTATACTGTATGTGTGTGTATATATGTATACTGTATATGTGTGTATATGTATACTGTATATGGGTGTGTATATGCATACTGTATATGTGTGTATATATGTATACTGTATATGTCTGTATATATGTATACTGTATGTGTGTGTATATATGTATACTGTATATGGGTGTATATATATGTATACTGTATATGGGTGTATATATATATGTATACTGTATATGGGTGTGTATATATGTATACTGTATATGTGTGTATATGTATGCTGTATATGGGTGGATATATACAGTACAGACCAAAAGTTTGGACACACCTTCTCATTTAAAGATTTTTCTGTATTTTCATGACTATGAAAATTGTACATTCACACTGAAGGCATCAAAACTATGAATTAACACATGTGGAATTATATACTTAACAAAAAAGTGTGAAACAACTGAAAATATGTCTTATATTCTAGGTTCTTCAGAGTAGCCACCTTTTGCTTTGATGACTGCTTTGCACACTCTTGGCGTTCTCTTGATGAGCTTCTAGAGGTAGTCACCAGAAATGGTCTTCACCTCACAGGTGTGCCCTGTCAGGTTTAATATGATAAAGTGCTTTATTCTTTGTCGGGTCCAGGGGTCCTGTAGAATGTGAATCCCTTGTGCCAAGACAGAAGAAAAGTTGCTGAACACTTGGTACCCCAAAGTGATCAATCTATTTGCCAATCAAGATGCCCTGCAGTTGATTAATGCGGACAAATTGGATTCCTTTTATAACTGCGTCTCGACTAGCGGGGTGCCTCAAGGGTCTGTCTTGGGCCCTATATTATTTAATATACTTATTAATGATCTAGTGGAAGGGTTGCATAGTAAAATAGCAATATTTGCAGATGATACTAAACTTTGTAACGTAGTTAACACAGATGAGGATAGGGCACAGCTACAGGAGGATTTAGATAAATTGGGGAGTTGGGCCAAAAAATGGCAAATGGGGTTCAATGCCGATAAATGTAAGGTCATGCACATGGGAAAGAAAAACAGCAGTCACCCATACATATTAAATGGGAAACCGTTGGGGAAATCTGACATGGAGAAGGACCTGGGCGTCTTGGTTTACAGCAAATTAAATTGGAGTGCCCAGTGTCAGGCAGCAGCTGCGAAGGCAAATAGAGTCATGGCATGCATCAGAAGAGGAATAGGGGCATATGATGAGAACATTGTTCTTCCTCTGTATAAAGCGCTGGTAAGGCCGCACTTAGAATATTGTGCACAGTTCTGGGCTCCGGTACTCAGGAAAGACATATTGGAGCTAGAGAGGGTACAAAGGAGGGCGACTAAGGTAATAAAGGGAATGGAGGGACTAGAATACCCAGAGAGGTTGTCCAAATTAGGCCTATTTACGTTGGAAAAGAGAAGGCTTAGGGGAGACCTCATAAACATGTATAAATACATCAGGGGGCTGTACAGAGATCTCTCCCATGACCTGTTTATACCAAGGATGGTGACAAAGACGAGGGGGCACACTATGCGTCTGGAGGAAAGGAGGTTCCTGCACCAGCATAGAAGGGGATTCTTTACGGTCAGAGCTGTGAGACTCTGGAATTCTCTGGGAGAGGAAGTGGTGATGTCCAACTCACTTAATGAGTTCAAGAGAGGCCTGGACGCCTTTCTTGAGAACAATAAAATTACATCTTATGCTTAGTGATAGTTAATTAATCCAGGGATTTAATCTGACTGCCAGATTGGAGTCGGGAAGTGAATTTTTCCTCAATGATGTAAATTGGCCTATACCGCATGTTTTTTTTTTGCCTTCCCCTGGATCAACGCTGCGGAATAGCTGCAGTGCACAAGAAATAGGCTGAACTGGATGGACGCTTGTCTTTTTTCGGCCTTTTAAACTATGTAACTATGTAACTATGTAACACTTATGTCCAAGCAGGTAAAGGTGGCTGCAAGATCCGTGATATATAAGGATTCATGTTCATTATTGTATCTCTGGATCAGACATAGACTCAGAGTGATACAACTAAATAGACCCTATAGGGGTAAAGTTGGCATATCCGGGGGGAAATATATCCCAGATTTGCCAAACTGAGCCAACTCATGAAACACATGGGTACATAGGAGAAGAAAGAGTTAATTGGCGTAAAAAATATAAATTTTTATTCCATCAAGTTAAAAAACGTACATAGTAAAAAGAGAAATGACATAATACGGATAGTATAAAGACACTAATTAGATTACCAATGTAGCAAGATATGTTACAAAGTATACATATATGGTCACGCATATGGTCACAGTGGGACATGAGCAATATAGATAATATAGCATAAGGTTAGTATATCAAGACAATCCAATGAGTGTAATAATATATCAAAAAGTAATCCATAAGTATTCCATAGTCATTGGATTTACACTTGCCATATGCATCAGGTATCCATCTAAATAATGCTCCTGCCCACAAATAATCAGATACATGTCACATAAAACATTTTTTAAGGTAGTCTCTTACCACAAAGAGTGCCAAAAAGGAGGGTAAAGTGCATAAAGGAACGCACAGTGGCAGAGTGGTATTCCCATCTCATATATTTATGGCACTTCCACAGTCTGAGGACGCACATTCGGCTGAAGTATATTGCTGCGCAGGGACATGCCGGGTCCCTGAGCTGCAATGCATGCCGCCAGCCAATCAAAGGCCAGTAGCTGATGTCGGCGTGCCAGTCACGAGCGACGCATGGAAGTGACGTCATGCGCTGCCCTTGCCGGCACACTGAAATCAGCTACAGAAGAAGACGCCGCATGTCGTGGGAGCGCAGGAAGGTAAGAAGAATCATTTATTTTTGTTTATTTAATGTATTAGAAAAGAACGACAGAACATTATACCAGGAAAGGGCCAAGGATGGGGAGCATTATACAAGGAAGGGGCTCAGGGTGGGGAGAATTAGACAAGGAAGGGGCCCAGGATGGGGAGCATTATATAAAGAAGGGGCCCAGGATGGGGAACATTATACAAGGAAAGGGCCCAGGATAGGGAGCATTATACCAGAATGGGGGTCATTATACCATGACATGGGCCAGGATGAAGGACATTACACCAGGAAGGGCACAAGGATGGAGGTCATTATACCAGAATGGGGCCTAGGATGGGGGACAGGATACCAGGATGGAGGACATTGTTATAGGATGGGGGACATTGTACCAGGATTGGGGACATTGTTACAGGAAGGGGCCAGGATGGGGGACATTATTACAGTAAGAGGCCCAGGACCAAGGACATTATACCAGGAAGGAGCCCAGGATTGGGACGTTATTGCTGAAAGGGGCTCAGGATGGGGGGTATTATACACAGAAGGTGGATATTATAACAGGAAGAGGCCCAGGATCGGGGATATTATAACAGGAAGGGGCGCAGGATGGGGAACATTATACCAGGAAGGGGCCTAGAATGAGAGACATTATTATAGGATGGGGCTACAATGGGAAACATCCAAGGCAGGGACGAACACGCGCATCATTATCGGATCTAGAATGCTACAAGGGCCCATACATCTGACCAACATGCTGGTGGGGGCCCAGGTCCAAATTTTGCACATCTGCAGGAACATGGCATATGGCTTAACAGTATGTCATATGTTGGGAAGGGGTTAAGCTACAGCACATTACATAGCCTCTTGCAGCTATATCAATGGAAAAATTAAAAAATGTATGGCTTTTTGAAGAAGGGAAGGAAAAAATGCAAAACAAAAAATTATCCGGTCCTGAAGGGATTAAGGAGTTCCCACCCACAGTAAATGTTGTCACTCAGCTTAAAATCTTCACTTGCTTATTAGCAGAAGCTAAGGTTTCATTAGGATCTCCGAGGCTAAAGTTACATGCGGCTCCAGCTTACATGTAAAGGGGATGGTATCAAGGAGTCTCGCCAAACTTTCCCTACAAATGTCCAACAATTCAGAATTCATATCCATTGATAATTTATCTTCTAAAATGATAGCATTTTTTTTCTATCCTTTTCATTTTATGTGTAATTAACTTTTTGCTCTCCTCCTTTAAGCAATGGGAGGAACGACTGATAAGGATCCAGGAAACCATTGATGAATGGCTGAAGGTGCCGACCCAGTGGCTTTAATCTTCTCTTCTGAGGACATCATGCAGCAAATGCCTGAAGAAGGACGCTTATTCCAGACTGTGGACAGAAACTGGAGAGAGATCATGAAACATTGCGTTAAAGACCCGAAGGTAAATGGATGCTTCATGGTGGACTGATACAAGAAAGCACGGTCATCTTGCATCCAGGATTGATGTTTTCCAAGAGTCCGTGTCCTGATGCTTCCATCACAAGGATCCTGGGTTATGGGGCTCCGCACTGCCTGGACTCCAGCCTCCCGCATCTTCTATTTTCTATCCAAATAGGTTCTAATTTTTCTTTTAATATAAACTATTGGCACAATAGTCAATGAATGTGACCTTTTTTCAGTCTCTATAACTATATAATGGAATCTTACTTATGGGCTATCTACTTTGTTTTAGGTTTTAAGCGCCACTTCTCTGACCGGACTTCTGGAGAAACTTCAGGACAGCAATGTGCTTCTGGATAAAATCATGAAAGGGCTGAATGCCTATCTGGAGAAGAAGAGGCTTTTTTTCCCACGGTATAGTCCTTTCACTTGTTGCAATGATTGTATATATTCCTTAAATATTTTTTTTTCTTATTTAAACGCATTGAAATCATTTTTGTAATTGGATTTCATTAATAATTTTGCACTGTTTGCCTTCTATTGGCTCTGTGTTGCGCTGGCTATTGGACTTATTTTTAATCTGTCTTTTTTCAGCTCCTCTTAGCCGATTTATGACCACAGATCACATCAAAGCTGAATGTGCAGGAAATGAAAAGCCTAACGGTGCAACATTTTTAATGAAACTGAATTGTCGCAAATACTCGCAATTAAATGGGTATTCCCATCTCCAAGATCCTATCCCAATATGTAGTAGGCGTAGTAATAATAATAATATTAGCAAATACCTCCAATTAGAAGTGTAGTATAGTTCTTCTGATTCACTATGTCGCTTTCCCCATGTGCAAGGCATTGCAGTAGCTTCGGTATCCATGGTTACGACCACTCATATAGTGACAGTTATTTGCTAGTGGTCGTAACCTAAGCTACTGCAATGCCCTGCACATGGGGTAAGCGACAAAACAAATCAGAAGAACTATACTAAACTTCTAATTGGAGGTATTTGCTAATATTATTATTATTACGCATACTACATATTGGGGTAGAATCCTGGAGATGGGAATACACATTTCAGTTAAATAAAAAAAAGTTCCCAAAGCTGGATAGCCCCTTTAAGCTAACCATACGCATGACATATGAGATACCCGTGGTCTGAATGGTTATTTGGCTATTTCTCCTGACTCCCACCTATTCTGCTGAACAGTCATGTGGTTTTAATGGGGAGAGAGGAGAAAGTCGGTACTGGACACCTCCGGCAGCGGGTTATCTCCCCTGAGAACCAAAAGACCGGGTATTGAAATCCCATCTGCCCGATCCTTCTGGCCCTGACATCCTCTATCGGGGGAGAGTCAGGAGACCCCCATACACATCAGTGGGTAGGCCGGTCCTGCTGCAATCGTCAGGTTTAAACTATTTTAATCCAATGTGTATGGGGACTGAATCTTTACTTTAAAGCTTTGCTTTTCTATTTTCTCACATAGACACTAATACAAATGGCGCCTGACCCAATACTTTAATGACATCTTTATCATATTGTGCATTTTCGCTTTAGCTTTTTCTTCCTGTCCAACGACGAAATGCTAGAAATTCTCTCTGAGACTAAAGATCCTCTGCGGGTCCAACCACATCTAAAGAAGGGCTTTGAAGGCATAGCAAAGCTGGAGCTCCTTCCTAACCTGGACATCAAAGCCATGTACAGCACCGAGGGGGAACGCGTAGAGCTCATCCAGACCATCTCCACCTCCGAGGCTCGGGGGGCCGTGGAGAAGTGGCTCATCCAAGGGGAAGATGTCATGTTAAGGAGCGTGCATGATGTTATTGCTCGGTCACGAATGGTACGGATCTACCTACAGACCAAAAGCATTAATTGGAACTAATCTAGTCTATATATATAATCGTCTTATCCCGTCTGTCTGTCTGTCTGTGTGTCTGTCTGTCCAGGAAATCCCGCGTCGCTCATTGGTCCGGCAGCGGCCAATCAGCGCCGGGGGATTTCTAAAAAAAGATGGCGGCCGTTAGCGGCTCATCTGCGGGACGGAGCTGAGCGGCGATGCAGCCGGGAGATGACCGGCGCAAGGCGCTCATCTCCCGGCCGGCAACAGCAGAAGGAACCCGACCGACGGACCCATCTGCGGGATGGAGATGCAGCCGGAAGATGAGCGCCGCGAGGCGCTCATCTCCCGGCCGGTAGCAGCGGAAGGACCGCCGGCGTCGCTGACCTCCATGCGGAAGGGAGGACCGGGGAGCGGCGCTGCGGGTCGGGATACTTCTGCTGTGAGCGCCCGCTATGTCCCGGGTTCTCGCAGCGGAAGTAGCCGCACAGGCAGCGCCGCTCCCCGGTCCTCACCAAGACGATTCGATGATTGATCGCGGTCTTCGGACCCGACCAATCACTGATCTTAGCGCAAAACTTAAACACCGCTGTGCTGATTGGTCGCCGACGCTGCCCGCGACCAATCACCGATCTTGGCTCCACATTTAAACACCGCTGTGGTGATTGGTCGCGGCCGATATTTAAATTTGGCGCCAAAATCGGTGATTGGTCGCGGCCGATATTTCAATTTGGCGCCCAAATCGGTGATTGGTCGCGGTCAGCGTCCGCGACCAATCAGCACAATAGTGTTTAACTTTGGCGCCAAGATCAGTCATTGGTCGCGGGCCAAGACAGCGACCAATCACCGATTTGTGCGGCACTTTTAAATAGCGTCCGTGACCAATTGGATGTCAGCGCCACTCCCCGGTCCTCCCTTCACACCCTAGCCGCATGGATGTCAGCGCCGCTCCCCGGTCCTCCCTTCACACCCTAGCCGCATGGATGTCAGCGGCGCTGCCTGTGCGGATACTTCCGCTCCGAGAACCTGGGACATGAGCGGGCGCTCGCAGCAGAAGTATCTGGACTCGCAGCGCCGCTCCCCGGTCCTCCCTTCACACCCTAGCCGCTGATGTCCCCACTGTATCCGCATGGTCTTACAAAGGTCCGGACATTTGTGTTAAAAATCGCTGATTGGTCGCTGGCGCTGCCCGCGACCAATCACCGATTTGGGCGCCAAATTTAAATATCAGCCGCGACCAATCAGCACAGCGGTGTTTAAATGTGGAGCCAAGATCGGTGATTGGTCGCGGCCGATATTTAAATTTGGCGCCCAAATCGGTGATTGGTCGCGGGCAGCGCCAGCGACCAATCAGCGATTTTTAACACAAATGTCCGGACCTTTGTAACACCATGCGGATACTGTGGGGACATCAGCGGCTAGGGTGTGAAGGGAGGACCGGGGAGCGGCGCTGCGGGTCGGGATACTTCTGCTCCGAGCGCCCGCTCATGTCCCGGGTTCTCGGAGCGGAAGTATCCGCACAGGCAGCGCCGCTGACATCCATGCGGCTAGGGTGTGAAGGGAGGAACGGGGAGCGGCGCTGACATCCAATTGGTCGCGGACGCTATTTAAAAGTGCCGCACAAATCGGTGATTGGTCGCGGTCTTGGCCCACAACCAATCACGGATCTTGCCGCAAAAGTTAAACACTACGGTGCTGATTGGTCGCGGACGCTGACAGCGACCAATCACCGATTTGGGCGCCACATTCAAATATCGGCCGCGACCAATCACCGATCTTGGCTCCACATTTAAACACCGCTGTGCGGATTGGTCGCGGACGCTATTTAAATGTGGCACCAAAATCGGTGATTGGTCGCGCCCAGCGTCGGCGACCAATCAGCACAGCGGTGTTTAAATGTGGAGCCAAGATCGGTGATTGGTCGCGGCCGATATTTGAATGTGGCGCCCAAATCGGTGATTGGTCGCTGTCAGCGTCCGCGACCAATTAGCACCGTAGTGTTTAACTTTGGCCGCAAGATCAGTGATTGGTTGCGGGCCAAGTCGGCGACCAATCACCGATTTGTGCGGCACATTTAAATAGCGGCCGCGACCAATTGGATGTCAGCGCCGCTCCCCGGTGCTCCCTTCACGCCCTAGCCGCATGGATGTCAGCGCCGCTGCCTGTGCGGATACTTCCGCTCCGAGAACCCGGGACATGAGCGGGCGCTCGCAGCAGAAGTATCCCGACCCGCAGCGCCGCTCCCCGGTCCTCCCTTCACACCCTAGCCGCTGATGTCCCCACAGTATCCGCATGGTGTTACAAAGGTCCGGACATTTGTGTTAAAAATCGCTGATTGGTCGCTGACACTGCCGCCGACCAATCACCGATTTAGGCGCCAAATTTAAATATCGGCCGCGACCAATCACCGATCTTGGCTCAACATTTAAACACCGCTGTACTGATTGGTCGCGGACGCTATTTAAATGTGCCGCCAAAATTGGTGATTGGTCGCGCACAGCGTCGGCGACCAATCAGCACAGCGGTGTTTGAATTTGCCGCCAAGATCGGTGATTGGTCGCGGCCAGCGCCAGCGACCAATCAGCGATTTTTAACACAGATGTCCTGACCTTTGTAACACCATGCGGATACTGTGGGGACATCAGTGGCTAGGGTGTGAAGGGAGGACCGGGGAGCGGCGCTGCGAGTCCGGATACTTCTGCTGCGAGCGCCCGCTCATGTCCCGGGTTCTTGCAGCGGAACTATCCGCACAGGCAGCGGCGCTGACATCCATGCGGCTAGGGTGTGAAGGGAGGACCGGGGAGCGGCGCTGACATCCAATTGGTCGCGGCCGCTATTTAAATTTAAATGTGGCGCCAAAATCGGTGATTGGTTGCGCCCAGCGTCGGCGACCAATCAGCACAGCGGTGTTTAAATGTGGAGCCAAGATCGGTGATTGGTCGCGGCCGATATTTAAAATTGGCGCCCAAATCGGTGATTGGTCGCGGGCAGCGCCAGCGACCAATCAGCAATTTTGAACACAAATGTCCGGACCTTTGTAACACCCTGCGGATACTGTGGGGACATCAGCGGCTAGGGTGTGAAGGGAGGACCGGGGAGCGGCGCTGCGGGTCGGGATACTTCTGCTCCGAGCGCCCGCTCATGTCCCGGGTTCTCGCAGCGGAAGTAGCCGCACAGGCAGGGGCGCTCCCCTGTCCTCTCTAATACGATTCTGCTCCCCGCTCCTCACCAATACGATTCGCTGATTGGTCGCGCTCTCCACACCCGACTAATCAGTGATCTTGGCGCTAAAGTTAAACACCGCTCTGCTGATTGGTCGCGTCCGCTGCCGCAACCAATCACCGATTTGGGCGCCACATTTAAATAGCGGCCGCGACCATTCACCGATCTTGCCGCCACATTTAAACACTGCTGTGCTGATTGGACGCGGACGCCGGACGCGTCCAATCAACGAGATTGGCGACAAATTTAAGCAACGCTCTGCTGATTGATCGCGGTCGCTGGCCGAGATCAATCAGCAGTACTGGCGCAAAATTTAAACAACGCTCTGCTGATTGGTCGCGGTTGTCGGCCGTGACCAGTCAGCAGTATTGGCGCCAAATTTAAACCTCACTCTGCTGATTGGTCGCAACCACCGGCCGCGACCAATCTGCGTTTTTGGTGCCAAATTTAAACCACGCTCTGCTGATTGGTCACGGTCACCGGCCGAGACCAATCAGCAGCATTGGGGCCACATGTAAACCCCGCTGTGCTGATTGGTCGCGGTCGCCGGCAAAGACCCATCAGCATTATTGGTGCCAAATTTAAACCCTGCTCTGCTGATTGGTCGCAGCCGCCAGCCGCGACTAATCAGCGATTTTGGTGCCAAATTTAAACACCGCACTGCTGATTGGTCGCAGCCGCCAGCCGCGACCAATCAGCGAGATTGGCACCAAATTTAAACGCCGCTCTGCTGATTGGTCGCGGCCGCCATCCGCGACCAATCAGCGAGATTGGCGCCAAATTTAAACAACGCTCTGCTGATTGTTCACTGTCGCCGGCCTCGACCAATCAGCGATTTTGGCGCCAAATTTAAAGAATGCTCTGCTGTTTGGTCGCGGCCGGCGACCAATCTGTGATTTTGGCGCCGAATTTAAACCCAGCTCTGCATCGCTCTGCTGATTGGTCGCGGTCGGCGGCCATGACCAGTCAGCAGTATTGGCGCCAAATTTAAACACCGCTCGGCTGATTGGTCGCGACTAATCAGCGATTTTGGTGCCAAATTTAAACACGCTCTCCAGTCCTCACTAACACGGTTCGCTGATTGGTCGCGGCCGCCGCCCGCGACCAATCATCGATATTGCCGCCAAATTTAAACACCGCTTTGCTGATTGGTCGCGGTTGCCGAACGCGACCAATCAGCGATTTTGGCGCCAAATTTAAACACAGCTCTGCTGATTGCACTCGGTCGGCCGCATACCTATTCTAGAATACCCGATGCATTAGAATCGGGCCACCATCTAGTTCTTTTATATTTGTATAAGATTATTTGGCGGCAGTGAATGATTTGTGGATGATGTATCTCTTGCAATAGAGCCAGGTAGCAGATCTTCTACCTGCAATCGGTAGAAATGAATTTGCTAGATAATACTAGTAAGGTTGTCCCTCTCTTAAATGCTTCTGTCAACGTAATTTAACTTTCTTTTTTAAAAGGCATACCCTGCGACTGCAAGAAAAGACTGGGTGAGGGAATGGCCGGGACAGGTCGTGCTCTGTGTGTCTCATGTTCTGGACAAGTGAAGTGCATGAAGCTATCGACAGTGGCCCGGAGGTACGGCATAAGCTCCTTTACTGATCAAGGTTGCTTCACTATAAACAGTCATGGCCGGAAGTGTTGGCACCCTTGAAGTTGTTCCAGAAAATGAAGTATTTTTCCATAAAAAATTGCATGTGTATTTTCTGTTATACACATGTTTATTTCCTTTGTATGTATTGGAACAACACAAAAAAAGGCAAATTGGATATAATTTCACACAAAACCCCATAAATGGGTCGGACAAAATTGTTGGCATCTTTCCAAAATTGTGGGTAAACAATTTTGTTTCAAGCATGTGATGCTCGTTCAAAGTCACCTGTGGCAAGTAAAAGGTGCGGGCAATATGAAAATCACACCTGAAACCTGATACAAAGGGGAAAAGTTGACTCAGTCTTTGCGTTGTTACGTGCCACACTAAGCAGGGAGAACAGAAAGAGGAGAAGAGAACTGTCTGAGGACTTGAGAACCAAAATTGTTGACTAATATCTTCTTTTTGTGTTGTTCCAATATACACAAATTAAATAAACATGTGAACAACAAAACGTGTAATTGTAATAATTTTCAGGGAGAAATACATATATTTACATTCATAGACAGACTTCATGAGTTCTCCTGCTAATAGACTGTCATACCCAGAGACGCAGCTTATAGGAGTTTCCAGGGGGGGATATACCATTGGTGCAACAGAGGTAAGGGGACCCACATTCACATCCAAAGATGCAAGCAGCTTATTTCACAGTACGTTATTAGACTGCAAAGAGCCCATGTAGTGTTCTTGCCCATGGGTCTTCTCCTGGGGGTTGCAGTTGTACAGCGGCTCAATATCTTGAAGGTACCCAAAAGGCTCCATAGTATTGTTGGGATTTTGCATTGATTCATGCATCTTGTCTAGAGATGCGCAACTAAATTTGCAGGACCTTGGTCTAAGAGAGCAGGTTAGTAGTCTGTGGCTGTTGGATGGGAGCCTTGCTAACCGCCTCTTACATGCCGGCATCCCTGGCTCCTCTTTTGATTAGCCGGCCAGGCGTGATGTCATTTGTGCCTCACACCACAACTATGACATCGACATCAAAAGAGGAGCCGGAGATGCCGGTTCACGGGGCTCTGGTCCTGCGTCCGTGGAATACTGACCGGACTGTTGGACCAGAGTCCTGCAAATCCATTCGCTCATCTCTACTCTCGTCATATCTACCAATAAGGGAAGACATTGTATGGGATTTCCCATAATACCAGCATAAAATTAATCCATCTGCATTGAGTTTTCCATGCTGTTTGTAGCAGGGTTTTATAGAGGTACATCTGGGTATTTGGAGCAATTTGCGAGGAGGCAAATTGTCCCAGCAGACTCGCAGCACATTGGGGGCTCTCGTCACCATAGAGGGGCACGCTCGTGACGTGGTCAGGGAAATGATCGAAACAGGTTTGTGCAAACATCATGGCTGGCAGCAAACTTTCCAATACCATGTTCTATTTATTATACACTACATGGAGAAAGGTATTGTGCCCCCTCCACATTACACCTACAGGGGCTTTTATGGCCTCCTATTCTAATCCATATCCAGGATGTTAATATGGAGTCCGTCCCTCTACAGATATCACAGCTCAGTATGCCGAGCACCTTCATACATTTCACCATATTCCTATGTTCTTTCCATATCTATGTTATGTTCCCCCCTCTTTTCTTTGAGTTTTCATAGGACACAATTGATCTTGTCACAGTAAAGCAATCTTGGGGTGTACTTACAATGACGTCTATGGGGCAGTAGTCATTTCTGCATATTGAGATGGTGGTCACTATATAGGAATGTTTTGGCATCTGTAGGTGTCGGCATCCCCTGTATATGACTCATTGCCACAATTGATCTTCTTTATAGTCAGTGGTTTGGATGGCCTAGGTGCGGTTTGTAATATTTTCTATCAATGGTGTGTGCGCCCTCCTCTGTGCAGTGTCGTTCTATAACCATGGATGGACTAATAAAGGGGTTTTATGTCAATTCCTTTAATGACCTTTTGTTCGGTTTCTTTGTAGGTATTATGTCATTCTCCGAGTGGTCAGCCATTCTAAGCCTGAGCAGACATATGGCAATGTAATTGATGTGTGCCTGACATTGTTCTTCCCTATGTGGCGGTGACATATTTATGCTGCCATTCTCCAGTATTTGTTCTAATTAATCATCCTAAAGGTGTTTAGTGGGGTTGAGGTTGAGAACGTGTGGGAAACAGTTCTGCTCTTCTATTCCCTTAGGGTTGGAAGCTACAATTGTTTAAAATGTCTTGTGCTGAAGCATTAAGATATCTTTTCACTGGAACTAAGGGGCCTAGACCACCCCCTAAAAACAAGGCCATACCTCCACCACCAAACTGCCCAGCGGGCACAATGCAGTTAATAGGGTAACGTTCTCCTGGCATTCACCAAATCCAGACTCGTCCATCAGATGCCAGATAGAGAAGTGTGATCCGTCACTGCACAGAACAGGTCTCCTCCAGAGTCCTGTGGTGGCGGCTTCACACCACTCCATCCGACGCTCGGCATCGTGCTTGGTGATGTAAGGCTGCATGCAGCTGCTCGGCCATAAAGCTCCAGGCGGGGGCGCAGTGTTTGTGGTGATGTTGTTACCAAAGTAGATCTGGACTCTGCAGTTATGGAGTCAGGAGAGCGTTCTGCCCTCTGCTCCTCAGCACTCAGTGACCCCGCTCTGTAATGTTCCGGGGTCTCCTGAGGTGCTGCAGTTCCTTCCACTCCTTAATAATATCACTCACATGTGATGGGGGAAGATTTAGGAGGGAAGAAATGTAATATCCAGACTTGTTACCCTGGTGGCTCCTATTACAGGACCGCGCTGGTATCAGAGAGCTCTGCACCACCAGCCGTTCTGTCATATGTTAGTAACAGCACACCGCATGGGAGGGCGGATGTTATACACCGGGGGGCGTGGGGATTGATGTTATACACTGGTGGGGGGCGAGAGTCTTAATGTTATACAAGGCCGAGGGGCCAGATGTTATACCCTAGGGGTACGAGGGGCTAGATGTTATACTGTCCGAGGGCTGGATGTTATACACTGAGGAGCAAGGGGACGGATATTATATACCGGGGTGAGGGAACGGATATTATACACCGGGGGGCGTGGGGACGGATATTATACACCAGGGGCGAGGGGACGGATATTATACACCAGGTGCGAGGGGACGGATATTATACACCAGGGGTGAGGGGACAGATATTATACACCAGGTGCGAGGGGACGGATATTATACACCGGGGCGAGGGGACAGATATTATACACCAGGTGCGAGGGGACGGATATTATTCACCAGGTGCGAGGGGACGGATATTATTCACCAGGGGCGAGGGGACGGATATTATACACCAGGGGCGAGGGGACGGATATTATACACCAGGTGCGAGGGGACGGATATTATACACCGGGGGGCGTGGGGACGGATATTATACACCAGGTGCGAGGGGACGGATATTATTCACCAGGGGCGAGGGGACGGATATTATACACCAGGGGCGAGGGGACGGATATTATACACCAGGGGCGGGGGGACGGATATTATACACCGGGGCGAGGGGACGGATATTATACAAAGAAGGGCTTGGGGTTGGATGTTATACAGTGGGGTTGAGGGGATGGATTTTATACACTGGCGGGGGGGGGCGAGGGGACGGATATTATACACCGGGGGGGCAAGAGGCCGGATGTTATACACCAGGGGGAGGGAGCGAGGGGACAGATGTTATACACCGGGGCTGGGGGCCGGATGTTATACCCTGGGGGCCAGATGTTATGCAATGGAGCGCTTGGGGTTGGATGTTATACAGTGGGGTTGAGGGGATGGATTTTATACACTGGCGGGGGGGGCGAGGGGAGAGATGTTATACTAAACTAGGGGCGAGGGGTGGATGTTATACACCGGGGGAGGCGAGAGGCCGGATTTTATAAACTGGGGGCTGAGAGTCCGGATGTTATACACCGTGGGCAATGGGACTAAATGAAAAAAGCAGAATTCGGTGACTAGGAGTTTTGTCCTATAATGTATGTGCATTTGCCTTCCCTTTAGAAACTCTCCCTTGTGATTCTGCAGTGTCTTAGAGGTTGACTATCTTTTCCTACATTCCTCAGGAGTTTCTCATGAACAGACTTCCGGTGGCTTGCCCAACTCCGCTATTACTGGGAGAATGAGAATGCGAGAGTGCGAATCATCAACTGCAATGTGAA